>NW_006408546.1:6119282-6120809 GCF_000296735.1 Chrysochloris asiatica | reverse complement strand
CGTTCTTGTGTATCTCCCGTCACATCATATCAACTGGACACTTCACTCTCCACTCTAGTCCTCTGTGGCCATGTCCCTGTGCATGGGCTCAGGAGTCCCCAGGTTTCACTATACTGCTTGCCAACCAGGTCTCAATCCAAGTTGACAGGAGGCTATAGAATGTGGTGGAACTTAACCCACAGCTTCATTGCTGTTTTTCCCCCACTTCTGCTTATCGGTAGATCAACATAGTCACCAGCAAGACCACGTGCTTGCTTGTGTGTTCCCTTTGAGTTTTAGTCTTGGAAGGGGGTTGGCCCTGAGGGAACTTGATTGCTTGCCTTGATGGCTCCCCTGTGAACAACTTGTTTGTTCTTGTAGTAGTCAATCGGACTGCTGTTACTGTTTTTAATTTTTCCTACTGGTCTTTCTTTCAAGAAGTGTTTACTGTTACTCTAGCTGCTCCAGGCTGGTCTGCTTGTCCTTTCACGTGGAAATTTCCCACCTCGGAAGATTCTAGATGGGGATCAGGATTCCACCTAAGGTCTTATAAACTGCAAAGGCTCCACAGGAAGCCTCTTTCACTGTGCAAATTCTAGCCCCATTTTAGGTATGCCAATCAGTTATATGCTGAAGATGGACTTATAAGTTTTCGTTAATGATGTTTCTGGCTATTCCTTGCTTTCCCCCTCGTGTCTATTTTATGATAGTAGGTAAGGGAAACCAAGATTAATAAGATAGTCAAGCATCTTTACATTATTTCCCCTCTTGTACCCATTCATACTATGCCTCAGTCCCTGTATCCCAGAGCCCTGTTGTTCCAAGGTTGAGCATACATCACTATTTAACAATGGTACATCTTTAATACAACATATTTGCACATTAAAAATTCTGAGAAGTCTCAAAAAATTTTTTTTGGAGAAATCACATAATAAAAAAATAAGCTTAATTTTATTTATTCTAACAGTTTATAAACTTTTTTAAAATAAAGAACTCATTTTTATTCATTTAAAAAATAGATCTAATACAGCATTTGCCCAGCCAGCATTTTACATGTATACAATTTAGTGATATCAATTGCATTAATAATTTTGTGCAACCATTATCAATAATTGTTGCCCAATTTTCCATCACCATAAATAGAGATTCTCTGCTTTCCAAACAATGATTCTCCAGCCTCCCTCCTCTTACCCTTGATAACCATTAGTAAAAGTTGGTCTCTACACATTTGCATATTTTAGGTATTTCAAATAAGCCAGATCAGACCGTACATTTTATTTTCAGTGATTGACTTATTTCACTCAGGATGTTTTCAAAGTCCATCCATTTTGTAGCATGGATCAGATTTTCATTTTTTTTTTATGGCTGAGTAATACTGCATTGTGCATATGTACCATATTTTATTTATCTCTTCATCTGTTGATGGATATTTAAGCTTTTTCTACCTTTTGGTTATCCTGGATAGTTCTGCCAACACTATTTACAACACATGTATTCTTTGAAAATATGTAATGCTATCTTCTTTTGTTCTGGTGCACATTTTCAAAA
>NW_006408546.1:6101224-6118618 GCF_000296735.1 Chrysochloris asiatica | reverse complement strand
TAGCTCAAAAGAGGCAACAAATCTTTACGGCGAGGATCATTCCCACCCCCTCAATACACAGGGTAGACAGGGTTGGGCAACTTGAACATTGGCTACCCAAAATGGCGGGGCTACAAAAGCAAAAATGACTGGCTTATAAGCTTTCAAGGGGAGCCTAGATCCAGAGGGTGTGGAGGAAGGTAGAATCTCCACTAAGTAGTATCCAAACTGTATGGGTGGGGCTGATGAAAGGAAATAGGGATAGGTCTCTTGTGTTACAATAGTGAATTATTGCTATTAGGACTGACTGTGAGGGTTGGGAATGTAAAGGTAGACATTTTGTACCAAAAGGAGGGGAATGGTTGATCTTGTAGTCCAGTAGTGGTGGTCCCTGGGACCATCTAGGGAGAAGAGCGGAGTACGGGACCCTACCCACAGAAACAGTGACGTCAGAGATGGAGGCAGAGATGATGGAGTGGAGAGATGGAGCGGCTGGGGACTCTAGACCCAGAGAGGGAGAGGGGCTGTGTGCTGATGACCAGGGGGCAGGCTTGCAGGGTATACCCTTTGGTTGGTTGATGATGCATGGAGAGGATTGTAACCATGGCAGTGAAATGATGTACAATAGGATGAATGTAAAGCTAATGTTCTCCCATGTAAACTATCACAAAATTTAATGTTTTTTAAAACATTTAAAAAAAAAAAAATTAAGGGCAGAGACCTAAGAAAAAATACTAATGAACAGAGATAATTACATTTTGTGTTTCTGTGAGGAGTATTCATGGATTCTGAATGTAACCTTGACATTCTTTATAGACTTTACGAATACCTGTGAGTCTTCCTATTGACTGACTACAAAGAAACATGGATAATACATTCTGTGTGGACAAACAAAACAAAACATGTGTCTGCTTGGCTGTACCATGGTTTTCAATGGTTTGGCAGTTATATGATGTTCCCCCATGATGTGATCTTATACAATAAACCAATAAAAGGATTAAGGCTGAGATACACCACACTTTGGAGTCCTGGTGTGGCATTGTAGGATAAGCACTAGACTGTTAACAGCAAGGTTGGTGGTTCAAACACATCAGCTGTTCTTCAAAAATCATATACAGTGTTATTGTGAGTTGGAACCAACTCAGCAGCATTTAATTACAGCATATGACCCTTAATCCCTGGAGTCCTGGTGTGGTGCTGTGGGCTAATGTGTCAGACTACAAATTCATTTGAACTGCAAGGTCGGTGATTCAAGCTCACCAGTTGCTTCTTGGAAAACCCTATACAGGGTCACTATTTGTCAGAATCAACTCAGTGGCATTTAACAACAACAACCTTACCCTGATCTGATATATGGGATGTTCCGAAGGGTGTGGCATTGTCGGGGACCTGCCTCGACATAGGGGTTCGGTTCACGAGGAGGAGATACCTGACGGTGATAAATATATAGCAAGAATACACAGAAAGAGACAAAGAGAGAGACAATGAGGCACCCAAAGCCAGGGTGGATACATCACTGGTGGGCAGGCTTGGGACTACAGGCATCATGGCCTCTGCAGGCAGCAACTCACTGCCCTGCCATCTTTACTGCATGCCTTCCGACCTGTAATGCACTGCAATCTTACTGCATGCCTTCCAACCCGTAATGCACACCTGGGGAGGCCCGGGCCTCTGTTTTATTTAGGGGAAGAGCTTCACACCAAGCTGGGAGGGGCTTAGGCAAGGTACAGCAACATCAGTACTTTTCCAGACATTCAGGTAACTTTACATCGTACTTCGTTGGTTCGAATCCCAGGCCAACAACTTGGTTTTTCAGGCTCAATTAACATATCTATAGTCCCTGAGCTCAGTTGGGGGAAGGTGAGAGGTAAGGACAAAAGCTTGGGCGGAGTCCCGCTGTTTTGGCTTCCTGAGCCAGGTTTTCAGGAACTTGGCTGAATAGCTAACACTTGGGAGAGATTCAGGGTGGATGGCTTTTTTGTCTATAGAACAAAGAACAGAGAAGTAACTAAGATATTTTTAGTTAATCCTTTTGGAGAAAGGCTTGACCTTGCAACTTTTAGTCTTAGGCTTCAGGAAAATATCACATTTATCTGTGGATTATCAAGAGCTCCGTGTATTAAATTAATACATGTAACAATATTAAGATAAAAAACAATTTGCCATTAATTGCCAGTGGCCTCATTTGTTACACTCGGGCCTATAGGGCCTCAAACCTCTGACCAGTCTTACACGGTCCGCAACATGGCATGTAGCACATTTTACCTTAGAAGAGGTAAAAGGAGAGAGGCATGAGCAGATTAAGGATTCACTTCCACCAAGAAAGCAGAACCAGCATTGGAGTGTGTCCTTTGGACTTGAGGTCCCTACAGTGTGAAGCTCCTAGATTCAGGGAAGAACTGATGTCAAGACACATGGAGGTCTCCAAAGAATGCTGGGCCTACAGATCGGAAAAGAGACAATGACCTTTCCCCAGAGCCAGGACGCTGAATTCAGACTTCTAAACTTCTAAATATGCGAGAATAAATTTGTTTGTTAATGCCATCCACTTCTGATAGTTTTGTTATAGCAGTATCAGATAATTGAGACAGAATTTGATATCAGGAGTGGAGCCCTGTTCTCACAGATTCCTAAAATGTGGAAGTGGTTTTGAAATTAGGTAATGAGCAGAGGCAAAAAAAAAGCACAAACTTCCTAACAGGAAAAGCATAGATTGCTGAGAAGTTGTCATTGTTGTTGTTAGGTGCCATCGAGTCAGTACTGTCTCATAGTGACCCTATGCACAAGAGAATGTAACACTGTCCTAGACGACTGGAATTATGGGTGTTCAGGGCAATTCTGCCAAGGGTTCAGAAGAATGTGAGGAGGACTGTAGCACTGGAGATGGTACAGATGGTGAGAAACAGTGGCAGAGTAATTGCAAGAGCAGAACCAGGAGACTGAACAAGACTGTGCAGAAGCAGACCCACAGAGGAAAACGCTTCCTGACCGAGGTTGTATTCTCTGACAGAGTGAGTGAGAAAGCTGAGCAACTTCTGGTCAGGGTTTACTGGTAGAGTGGGTATGTCTCTGGACACTTATCAGCAGAGCTAAAGAGCTTTGTAACACTTGTTCAAGAAAAGCAGAAACTCGGCTAACTTCAAAAGGGACAGAAAACAGAACTGCCCCAGTCACAAAAGGTAAGACCATGACTTCTGGAATTTCTAAGGGTGGGGCCGTAGTTTCTTAAGTTTCAAGAAATGGGCTTCTTCACCAACTCAGATTTGGAGTGTGGGAATGCCCTTAAGATGGGACTTCTGTCCCAGGTGAGGGATAGGGTTACTATGACTGAGGGGACAGAGAAATAGGGCCTTCTGGGGCTGAGAGTGTAGGGTCACCACTCAGATGGACTAGGAGAATGAGGCTGCTCAGAGTCAAGGAACTGAGTTGCCATTCAGTGGACTCAGGTTGAGGGGACTCTACCCAGAATCCAGCGTGCATGACCAACACCCGAAGTCTGTAGGGAAGGGCCATTGCCTAGATGGTCTCAGAGAACAGAGAAGTCTTTCAAGGCTTGAGAGCTGTTGTAAGTTGTTCTGCTAGGTTTTGAACTTACTTGTTGCCTGTTTTCTTTTCTTTTCCTCCAAGTGCTTCCATTTGTAATGGAAATGTATACCTTGTAGCCTGTTCTACCATTGTACTTTGGAAGCAGATAACTAGCATCTAGATTTACAAATGAAGAGAAATTTTACTCCACGTTGGAATTTGGACTTGGCCGTCTTTTGGTATGATATGATGGGATGAAAGTATTTTGCATGTGACAAGGACATATATTTGGTTGTGGTGGTAGAATGTCATGGATTGGATTGTGTCTACTCCAAACTATGTGTCATATTGGAGGGATCATTATTCTCAGTGGTTTGACATTTATGTGATGATCCCCCTGATGGGATTTGATGTGCTAAACCAATACAAGGATTATGGGTGAAATACACTACCCTTAATTTTTCCAGGACTGTGATCCAATCTAAGGGAGATTCCCAAGGGTATGGCATGCAACAACTTTTACTTTACAAGAGATAAAAGGAGCGAGACATGAGCTAAGAAAGAGAGACCCACTACCCCCAAGAAAGAAGGGTCAGTAGTGGAGTGTATCTTTTTTTGTTTTTTTTTTTTTAAATGTTTTATTGTGAATTATGTGATAGTTTACATGGGAGAACATTGGTTTTACATTCATTCTATTGTATTATCATCTCATTGTCATGGTTACAATCCCTCCATGCAATCCTTCTCCCGTGCACCCCAGGTCTTCAGCACACAGTCGCTCTCCCTCTCTGGATCTAAAGTCTCCATCTGCTCCATTGCTCCACGTCATCATCTCTGCCTCCATTTCAGGCATCACTGCTTCTCTGGGTAGGGTCCCGCTCTCTGCTTTTCTCCCTTGATGGTCCTAGGGACCTCCGCTCCTAGACCGAAAAGTTAATCACTCCCCTCCTTGCTATAAAACGTCTACCTTTACATTTCCAACCCTCACAATCAGTCCTGATAACAATTAATCACTATTGTATCACAAGAGACCTGTCTGCACGGAGTGTATTTTTTGTACCTTGGGTCCCTGCACTGTGAAGCTCCCAGATCCATGGAACGATTGATGTTCAAACACATGGACATTTTGAAGTAATGCTGTACCTACAGATATGAAAGGAGACAAGGATCTTTCCCTGTAGCCTGTAGCCTAAATTCAGACTTCCAGCCTTCGAAACTGAGAGAATAAATGTGTTTGTTAAACGTAACCAGTTATGGTATTTCTGTTGTAGCAGCACTAGATAACAAGACGTAAAGTAAAGAATGGACTAGCCCAGTGTTTCTCAAACTATAATGTGTATTTGACTTATCCAGGCATCTTATTAAATTCAGATTCTTATTCATTGATTTGGTTAAGCATTGGTCTGCAAGGTCAGCTGTTCAAATCTACCAACCGTGCCCTGGAAACCCTATATGGGGACAATATGAATCAGAATAACAACAATTTGGTTACTACATTTAGAACAAGTTCCCAAGTGATGTTTATACCGTAGTCCATAGATCATACTTTGAGTATGAAGGGTGTACATTTTTTCCCACAGAGCTTCAGTCTGAGAGCTCTTCTTTCCGGAGCCTTTACAAAATAAAGTGAGGAAAAGGTGTCGAGTAGGAGCAAACATATCTTTATGATTAGATTTCCCTTCTCAAAATGTCCTCTCCTTCTTTGCACTTAAGAAAGCAGTTGAAAAGCACCGATCTTTTAATTCTTTAACAGAAACTGACTTTAGAGCAGTATACAGTAAGTTCCATAGGGGCAACTCTATGTTGTCTGTCTTGTTCACAACTCTGTAGTCCATGCTTTGCTCAATTTCTGGTTTCTGCTTGTTGTTAAGTGCCATGGAGTTTGTTCTGACTCATAGTGACCCTGCATAGAGTTTCCAAGGAGCAGCTGGTGAGCTTGAACCTCTAACCTTGTGGCTCAAACCGACTTTGCAGTCCAGCGCATTAACCCATGGCACCTTATGGTAGAGCTAAATAAATGTGTTGAATGAGTGGATAGTTTAAAAGGAAAGGAACCAGCTTTTATTGAACTTTGTTTGTGTCCTAGGCACTGTTCTTAGCATTTTGTAGGCATTCTAAAATTCAATCTTAATATCTGCCGCACAGCATTGTTACAAACATTTTGTTGCTGGTGGTGGTTAAAAGTAGGCAATAGACTCAGGAAAGCTGAATTACTTGCTAAGGTCCCACAGCTAGAAGGTGACAGAGCTAGGGTTCAAATCCTGGTCTTTCTGATCCCAAAATATTTTCCCCCTCTATATTAAGAACTGACTCGATGGCACTTAACAACAACAACATATTAAGCTGCTGGAGTTTTGTTGTGGTGCTGGAAGATAAGCACAGAACTGCTAGTTACAAGGTCAGCAGTTCAGAACCACCAGCGTCTCTTCAGAAATCCTATCCCAAGTTGCTTTAAGTTGAAACTGACTTGACTTCACTTTAGCAACAACAACATAGTGAGCTGAGTGCCTAGGAAGGGGAGTGAAGCAAAGTCTCTTGGAGGGAGTCATTTCTAAGACGAAAGTCACTCTCTCTTTGGTGAGTACTGACTGGGATCTTAAAAGCTCACGAGCAGTCACCTAAAGTGCAACTATTGGCCTCTCCCTGTTTAGAGGAATAAAGAATGATGAAAATTGATGATTCTTGGAAATAGTTAATCCAATGCATTAATTGGACATTAATGTCAAAGACCCCGAGACCAGAATAACTAGATGGTGCCTAGATACTACCACCACCAACTGCTCTGAAAGGGATCACTTTAGAAGGTCCAGGATAAAATGGCAGAAAAGATGGAATAAAACTCAAAATCTTAAAAAAGACCAAATTTACTGGTGAGAGAAATTAGTGGACCCCAAGACTATGGTCCTTGGCCATCCTTCAGGTCTGGGACTGAATTTACTTTTGTGGCTCAATTTTCAGCCAAGCTGTAGATGGAGTCCTGGTGTGATACTGTGGGTTAAGGCCCCAGACTGCAAAGCCATTTGAATTGCAAGATCGACAGTTCAAGCTCACCAGCTGCTCCTTGGAAATGCTATCGAGGGTCGCTATGGGTCAGAACCAACTCGATGGCACTTCACAACAACAAATAGATAGGTATATAGTAGGGCACAACAGCACTGTTGCCATATATACACACAAAGAATGGTCACCCTCTCAAGATCAAAGGGCAGCATTTACCTAAGGATAAAATTCAGAAGAGTTTGGGAAAGAAGGAGGAATGGAGACAAGAAACACACAGAAGAAAGAGGATGTTGTTGTTGTTGCTAAGGACCATTGAGTTAGTTCCAACTCATAGTGACCCTGGGTACAATTTCCAAAGAGCATATGGTGAGTTTGAACTGCTGACCTTGCAGTTCAAACTGCCATTGCAGTGCAGCATATTAAATACCCACAGTGCCACACTTGTTGTTGTTGTTGTTGTTAAGTGCCGTCGAGTTGGTTCCAACCCATAGCGACCCTGTACAGGGTTTCCGAGGGTGTAAATCTTTACGGGAGTAGAAAGCCTCATCTTTCTCCTGTGGAGCAGATGGTAGTTTCGAACTGCTGACCTTGCAGTTCGCAGCCCGATTCATAACGACTACGCTACCAGAGCTCCTATTAAAACACTAGGCCCAGCCTATTTCTAGGAAAATGATCCATCTCTAAGAGGTCGTTGACTCTTAACAAGCAGCCTATCCTAACTGCGGTGTCTGGCTTTATGGTCTGTGCCAGAAACCCCTTGGATTAATTTAATGACATTATTTCTAATAGTGCATTGGGATGTAATAAATACTCCACCAAAGTTAACCATTATTGTCTTTAACTTTTATAGTGCCTGATTCTTAATGGAGAGACAATAAATGATCAATTATATTACTACAATTACTGCTATCCTGCTTAATCTCATACAGTCTATAAGAAATCAAGTACGAACAGGAACATATAGGCTCTTGATAATCTGAAAGGCAAATGAAAAGGAGGAAAGTTCATGGTAATAAATAGCTGCATTCATAATCTTCAAAGAAATATGAGAAAAATGTAGACATATATAAGTATTTTCAGTAATTAACTCCTACAAAAGGTTATGAAATACTTAGCAGGGTTAAAAGAAATCATTGTCTTTAACTAAACTTAACATTAGGTCTGCTATGGAATTAACAGATTTTTAATGAAATAAGAGACACGTCAAGTGTCTGTATCAACCTAGGATTATTATCTTTAGGTAGACATCTAGGATATGCATTTTTAAAACAACACACACTAATTATTCCTTACATTTTCTTTTTCATTATCTTGTTAGAATTGAGGGAGAAGACTATTTTTGAACTTGGAAGCTATGTAGAAAGAGTAAGACTCCCATTGTTTTTTATTGTACCCTAATTACACTAGGGAAAGTCAGTCAGGAGGTAAGAATACTTTACAAGAATAACCAAGGATCAGTTTGTTCTTTCATCTGCCCCCATCTGCCTGGTGGGATCTGTTTCCTCCCAAGTGGCTTTGGAAGTTCCTTGAGCTGGGCCCCCATATGGTCCTTAGCTAAGTCCCCTTGTTGTCGTTGTTAAGTGCTGTTGAGTTGATTCTGACCCATAGCGACCCTGTATAGGGTTTCCGAGGAGCAACTGGTGAGCTTGAACCACCAACCTTGCAGTTCAAACGGCTTTGCCGTCTGGCGCATTAACCCATAACACCACACAAGTCCCCTTGGGTCTCCCAGAATGCCTGCTTTCAGTCATTCTTCACTCATGTTCTCTTGTGCTAAGGTGATTTCTCCCATTCCTGCTGCCCACACCCTGCCCAGCCCATGTCTGGTAGACATGTTGGCAGTCTCGGTGGTGCTGATCCATGCCCAAAGATGCTGGTGTTTACTTAGTGTGTCATTTCACTATAGAGCCTGCCCTCTCAATGGCTCAAGGAGATCACAAAAAGGTCATACTTAATTGCATATGTTTTCCTAAGATTCAGAATTGAGTCTACAAAGTTTGGGGAACAATCTGAGGGGGGAATTACAGACATTTCTCACCATCACCTCCAGCCTCTAAGCCCTGGCCCCTGCCCTTGAACACACTCCCCTTTCTTTTCACAGCCTCTCTTTCTAGGGGTCCTTGTATCCTTCACACTTTCCAAGTCCCAGGGTGAATACAGCTAGGAGCATTCTCAGATTCCTACTTCTCTATTAATGAAGCCCAACTGGGAATTGATATTTTAAATCAAGCAGCTATGTCTGTATTTTGAATAAGAGGAGACATAGTTCTTGTGTCCTGAAGATCCTTACAGTTCCCTTTCAGTAAGTCTTCCAAACAATACTCCCTGGGTTGATTTTACACCATGAGAATCATTGGGTGGACTCAGGCGTCACACCAAGTTTGAATACGATTGCTGCCATTCATGTAGTAAAACCTGAGCAGGTGCTTAATCTATGAAAGTTGGTTTATTTATCTGTAAAACAGGGAAGAATCTAACTATCTATTTTATGGTTGGTTGTGGGCACCAATTGGAGTATGTTGTTGTTGTTAAGTGCTATCGAGTCGGTTCCGACCCATAGCGACCCTGAACAGGGCTTTTTCTTTATGGGAGCAGAAAGCCTCATCTTTCTCCCGTGGAGCAGCAGGTAGTTTTGAACTGCTGATCTTGCGGTTGGAGTATATAAAATCTTTAATATAGAATATGGCTCATAATAAATGTTACATTGCCAAGAGCCACTTTTAATTATCATGGTCTTTGGGATTCTTTAAATAACTCAAAAGAAGATGCGTATACTCTGATTGATATTGAGGGAGATACTGATTACTTTTGTGCAGTCAAAGGAACTAACTGAAGAGGGACAGAAAATGGGTTACCTCAAAGTGTAAAACTTTAGCCTGAAATTAAAATCCCTTTTCTAAGTTCAAGGGATGGAATGGAATATGGACCTCATGAGTTGAAATGGGACAAAAAGCAATTAGCTGCACACCATTACCTAGGAGATTGCTTCTTAGGGTTTCCAGGTTTATTGCTGTTGTTAAATGCCATTGAGTCAATTCTGACTCATAGTGACCCCATATAGGGTTTCTGAGAAGTGACTGGTGGGTTTCAACTGTCGACCTTGCTGTTAGAAGTCTACTGTTTACACTACAGCACCACACTAGGATCTCATTTAGCAAACAAATTGCAGGACATCAAGTTAAATTTGAAACTTAGATAATGACAAATAATTTAGTATTGGTATTTCCCCAATATTTCCTGGGCATCTTGTATTTTATCTGAAATCCCTAACCCTTCCACTTCCCCTTGTGAGGTCCTGGCACCATGTCATGTTCAGATCAGGTGTCCTACCAGGCACATTTATTGTTGAATGTGTCTCCATATCCATGTCAGAAGATCAGCAAACAATTATCCAAACTACAGAGCTTGTACATTGAAAGGAGGAAAACAAAACCTTCCAAAACTAAAGTCTGGAATGTGCGTGATAATGGAGTCCTGGTGTGGCACTGTAGGATACAGCACTGGGCTGCAAGGTCAGTTTGAACCACAGGTCAGTGGTTCAAACTCAGTCACTCTTTCGGAACCCTATACAGGGTAGCTATGAGTCGGAACTGACTCAACAGCACTTAACAACAACAACATGGTTAGTAAATGAAGAGATGCTGGTGGGAGGACTTTTATCTGGCTCAAATATTGAGCATCCTCATAATTCTTAACTCTTAAATGAGCTGCCCAGAATATACCTGCATTTGTGGTTAAAGGGAGCCCTGGTGGTATATTGGGTTATGAGTTGGGTTGCTAACTGCAAAGTCAGTAGTTTGAAGCCACCAGCTGCTCCTCAGGAGAAAGATGAGGCTTTCTGCTCCCTTAAAGATAATAAACCCTCAGAGACCCTAGGGCCCAGTTCTACGCTGCCTTGTAGTATCGTGATGAATTGGAATCAACTCAAAGGCAGTGGATCTGTTTGCTTGGTTTGGTTTTGTGGTTAAAGCCTGTACAAGGAAACATTAATATATAGTAGTAGTTATGAATATTTGCCCTCACGTATCTAATGATCACCTGGAACCATCTGTTTCTGCTTCACTGTGTGTTAAACCAACGGGGAAACCTTGATGGAAAATGTCCATTAATCACAACTGGGGTTTTTGCTGAGTATGATTGAAGGCAATTAGTTGATAATATTTATTTGGGAGGCTGCATTCTTTCATAATCATTACAGAACCATGAGGAAATCATGCTTCCCTCCCTACCTTTTCCTTATTAATTAGAGCCATAGAGACTGTAGAAATTGCTAGGGTGGCCTAATTATCTCCCTTGAAAGCTACTTTTCCTGGATAGCTGGAACGTGTTTTGGAGACCAGTCTGTCTCCATGGTGGCAATTGGTCCTCCTTATTCCAAATGGATCATGACTTTTTGAAGCTTCCGTAAGGTCTTTAACTGACCACCTGCCTTCTTTTCCATGTAATAGTCTTTTCTGGTGGAGTAGGGAAGCCAGCATAATTAATAAAATTCATTGATGGACATTTGCAAAGTCAATTATAAAACCTTGCATTTATAGGCATTCTTGCTATATCCTTTTGTGTATTTTATCCCATTGTGGCTTCACAGCAGTTGCTTTAATCCCAGTTTCACAGATAAGCAAAACTATTAGGGCTTTCTTAAGTTCATTAAACTTCTAGCATTGGAATCTAGATCACTTACCATTAGACAAGCACATGTTTTATTAGATAGTTTTGCTTAATTTGATGATAACCTTCTAGGAGAGGAAAGATAATTTCTTGAGCACTTGAAGAAAAAAATCTCATGATCCCAAAGAGAGGTGTCATTCCTATTTGGCACAATTTTTCATTGGAGGGAGACTACTTGATTAAGTCTTTTTGCTTTTTTAAGAAAAGTGCTTCTTAAACTTTCATGAATCGCCAAGGGATCTTGTTAAAATGTGGATTCTGGTTCTGCAGGTCTTGGATACAGCCTGGGAGTCAGCATTTCTAACAAGCTCCCAAGGGATGCTGATGCTTCCAGCTCACAAACCATAATGCTCAAAAGATTCTAGAAGACAGAATGAAAATCTTCAGTAAAAATCAAGAAAAGTGCATGAACAGTAACAACAAATCGTAGTTATTTAGAATGCCCTGGAATTCTTTCTTCTGTCTACTATACCTATTTGCTCTAGTTTAAAGCTTATTTAATACAAAGTAGTCTCAAATGTAGTTGCTCTGCTCTCTTATTGTCGCTTTGCTTTGACACTTATACATCTTTGTCAGGTAAGTCCTTTTCTAGCTTCTTTGACTTACAAACTCAATTTAAAGACCTAACTAAGTAACATTTCCTCTTTGAAGCCTACCTAATTTGGGATTGTTGTTGTTGTTAGGTTACTTCCTACTCATAGTGCCTCTACCTACAACAGAATGAAACACTGCCTAGTCTCAAACCAACCTCACAATTATTGCTATGCTTGAGCCCTTCCTGCTGCCACAGGGCTAATCCATCTAACTGGGGGTCTCCCTCTTTTTTTCTGACCTTCCACTTTACCAAGCATAATGTCCTTCTCCAGGGACCGATCCTTCTTGATGATATGTCTGAAGTATGAGAGAGGATGAAATCTCACCATCCTGGCTTCTAAGATTCATTCTTACTGCACTTCTTCCAACACAGATTAGTTGGTTCTTCTGGCAGTTCATGGTACTTTTAATATTCTTCTCCAATATTGTAAAATGCATCAATTCTTCTATGATCTTCTGTATTCACTGTTCAAATTTCACATGCATATGAGGTGTTTAAAAATACCATGGCTTGGGACAGGTGCACCTTGCTCCTCAAACTGATATCTTTGCTCTTCAGCACTTTAAAGAAGTGTTGTCCAGCATATTTGCTTAACACAATATGTCGTTTGATTTCTTGACTGCTGCTTCCTTGAGTGTTGATTGTGGAGCCAAGCAAAATGAAGTCTTGGAAAACGTCATTATTTTTTCCATTTATCATGTTGTTATGTATTGGCCCAGTGGTAAGGAGTTTTGTCTTTACACATTGAGGTGCAACCCATACTGAAGGCTGTAATCTTAGATTTTCATCAGTAAGTATTCTGTTTCATCAGCACATTGCAGGTTGCTAATGAGTCTTCCTCCAAACCTGATGCCACGTTCTTCTTCATATAATCCACCTTCTTGGATTATTTGCTTAGCATTCAGATTGACAATTATGGTGAAAGAACACAACCCTGACGCACAACTTTCTTGATTTAAAACAATTCAATATTCCTTGTTCTGTTTGAACAACTGCCTCTTAGTCTATGTACAGGTTCTTCATGAGCATAATTAAGTGTTCTGGAATACCCATTCTTGAAATGTTATCCATAGCTTGTGATGACCCACAGAGTCAAAAGCTTTTGCTGTTGTTGTTAAATGCCATCAAACTGGTTCTGACTCATAGTGACCCTGTATAAGGTTTTTGAGGAGCAACTGCTGCATTTCAACTGCTGACTCAGGTAAACGTCTTTCTGGTATTCTCTGTTTTCAGTCAAGATCTAACTGATCTAAGGACATCTGTATGATATCCCTCATTCTACATCCTTGTGTGAATTGTGCTTGAATTTCTGGCAGTTCTCTGTCAAGGTACTTTTGCAGTCATTTTAAAATTATCTTTAGCAAAGTTTTACTTGCATGTGATATTAATGATATTGCATGATGATTTCCACATTCCATTGGGTCACCTTTCTTTGGAATGAGTAGAAATATGGATAACTTCCAATCAGTTGTCCAGGTAGCTGTCTTCCTAATTTCTTGGCATACATGAGTGAATGCCTCCAGTGCTGGGTTAGTTTGTTGAAAGATTTCAGTTTATATTCTATCAGTTTCTGCAGCCTTGATTTTTTGCTAATGTCTTCAGTGTACTGAGACTTCTTTCAGTACCAGTGGCTCTTGATCATATAATACCTCTTGAAATGGTTGAGCATCGTCTATTTCTTATTGATAGTCCTTCCATCTTCCTTTAAATATTTCTGTATCATTCAATACTTCATCCATTGTTATTATTGTTAAGTGCCATTGAATGGGTTCTGACTCATAACTACACTGTATAGAGTTTCCAGGGAACAGCTGGTGAGTTTGAACCAATGACCTTGTGGTTCAAACTGACCTTGTAGTCCAGTACTTATCCTACATCACCACACCAGGACTCCATTTTGCCTGTTGAATCCTTCAGTATTGCAAGCTGAGGCTTGAAATTTTTATTTTTAGTTCTTTCAGCTTGAGAAATGCTGAGCATGATCTTCCCTTTAGGTTTTCTAACTCCAGGTCTTAACACATTTCATTATAATACTTGACTTTTTTCTTCTCAAGCTCACCTTTGAAATGTTCTATTAAGTTCTTTATTTCCTCATTTCTTCCATTTGCTTTAGCATCTCTATGCTGAAAATCAAGTTTCAGAATCTTCAGAAATCCATTTTAGTTTTTTACCTGCTTTCTTATCTTTGTAATGACTTTTTGCTTTCTTCCTGTTATGATGCTCTTGATGTCATCCCACAACTCGTTCTGTCTTTGGCCATTAGTGTTTAATGCATCAGTTCTGTTCTTGAGATGATTTCTAAATTCAAGTGTGATATGTTTAAGGTCATATTTTGACTCTTGTGGACTTCTTTTAACTTTCTTCAGCTTCACTTGGAACTGTCATATGAGCAATTGATGGTCTATTCCAGAATCAGCCACTGGCCTTGTCTTGGCTGATGGTATTCAGCTTTTCCACTGTCTCTTCACACAGATATAGTCAATTTGATTTCTGTATGGTGAGGCCTATGGGTATAGTTGTCTGTTGCTTAAAAAATATATTTTCAATAAAGAAGTTATTGGTCTTGCACAATTCGATCATCGGTCTCAGCATTGTTTCTTTCAGTAGGTCATATTTTCCAATACTGATCCTCTTTGTTTCCACCCTTCCCATTCCAATCACCAGTAATTATCAACACATCTTGATTGCATGGTTGATCAATTTCAGACTGAAGAAGTTGGTAGAATGTTTCAATTTCATCATCACTGGCTTTAGTGGTTGGTGTATAAATTTGGCTAATTGTGGTATTCACTGGTCTTTCTTCTTGTTGTTCTTAAGTGCTGTCCAGTTGGTTTTGACTCCTAGTAACCCTGTGCAGAGTTTCTGAGGAGTGGTTGGTGGGTTTGAACTGCTGATCATGCTGTTAAAACCAACCTTGTGGTCCAGTGCATTATCTTACAGTGCCACACTAGTGTTCCTTACATGTCTTTCTTACAGGCATATGTATATTATCCTATTACAGACAGCATTATACTTCAAGATGGATCTTGAAATGTTCTTTTTTATGATGAATGTAACACCATTCCTCTTTAACTTATCCTTTCTGGCATAATAAACAATATGATTGTCAGATTCAAAATGGCTAATATCAGTCCATTTCAGATCACTAATGCCTAGGTTATTTATCTTTATGCATTTCATTTCATTTTTGACAACTTCCAATTTTCCTAGATTTGTACTTTGTACATTTCATGTTCTGATTGTTAATGGATGTATACAACTGTTTCTCCTCATTTTCAGTTGAGCCCCATCAGCAAACGAAGCTCCTGAAGGCTTCGTGTCATTACAATCAATTCTACTTTGAGGAAGCAGCTCTTCCCCAGTCGTATTTTGAGTGCCTTCCAACTTGAGGGTCTTATTTTCTGACATTATATCTGACTATATTATGGTGTTGTCCATAATGTTTTGATAGTGAGGGCTCTAGCGCTATCTTAAAGCTTTCCACTCTATTCCTAAGGTTTTTAGTGGCTAAACATTTAGATCTGTTGGTTCTATGGGCAGCCCATGGCACTTTCAGTTTTCTCCTTCAACACCATAACTCAAAAGCATCAATTCTTCTAAGATCTTCCTTATTTACTGTCCAACTTTCACATGCATGTGTTGGAAGAAGTGCAGCCAGAGTGCTCCATGGAGGCCAAGATGGCCAAACTTCGTCTCTCATACTTCAGACATATTGTTAGGAGGGACCAGTCGTTGGAGAAGGATCTCATGTTTGGTAAGGTGGATGGTCAGAGAAAAAGAAGAAGACCCCCAATGAGATGGATTGGCCAACTGGCAGCATCAGTGGACTCAAGTGTGGCAACAGTAGTGAGGTTGGCCCAGGATGGGGCAGTGTTTCATTCTTCTGTGCATAAGGTCGCTATGAGTCGGCACCGACTCAATGGCATGTAACAGCAACAACAAAACATTTAGAAGTAGTTCGCATTTTTTTCTTCCTAGTCTGTCTTTGTCTGGAAACTCAACTGAAACCAGTGTTCTCTGGGTGACCTTGCTCGTATTTAAAATAGTAATAGTATAGCTTCCAGTGTCACAGCAACACATATGCCACCACAGTACGACAAACTGATGTACTAGTGATGGGACTTCACGATGGTAATCTGAAATCAACCAGGAGAGGAATATTTACAACACTGTTTTTGGTGGGTGTCATAGATCGGTTCCTACTCATAGCAAACCCATGCACAACAGAAGAAAATGTTGACTTGTTGAGCTGTCTTCACAAATATTGCTATGTTTAAGCTCATTGTTGTAGCCACTGTGTCATTGCATCCCACTGAGAGTGTTCCTCTTTCTTGTTGCCCATCTATTTTTCTAAGCAGGATGTCCTCCAGGGACTGGTACCTTCTGATAATACGTTCAGAGTTCAGTGATGTTAGGTCTTACCATCCTTGCTTCTAAGGAGCATTTTGGTTGTACTTCTTCCAAGACAACAATTTGCATTGAGCAAATCTGCTGCAAATGTTAAAAAGCAAAAATGTCTCTTTGAGGACTAAGGTGTCGTAATCTAAGCCATGGTATCTTCAGAATGCTTCTATGCATATGGAAGATAGACAGGGAATAAGAAATACTAAAGAAGAATTGATGCATTTGAATTATGGTGTTGGCAAAGGATATTGAATATACTGTGGACTGCTGGAAGAAAGTTACACTAGGAGCATAGGCAAGTATAAATTAATCACCAGGACCTTACTCCTATTCTCAGACAATCGTTAAATATTTAATGATGCAATACTGCTAACCACACAAGAGAGGATTCCTTCTGTCAGTTGACAGAGTTAATATTTTCCAAATAACTGTTTTCTCCACTAGACCTTCAGTGTCCAATATAGAAGCCACTGACCACATGCATGGAGTAATGGGATGGTGCTTTATGATAAGCACTGGACTGCTAACCTCAAAGTCAGTGATTCAACTCACCAGCTACTCCATGGAAGCCTGATACAGCATCACTTTGAGTTGGAACTGACTCAACAACCCTTAACAACATAACAAGTCACACATGTCTGTTGAACACTTGAAATGTGGCTAATCTGAATTGAGATGTACTGTAAGTATATTTTTTTAAGGGTTAGAATGTCTCACTAATAATTCTTTATATTTATCCACATAGAAAAAATAATATGAAGGGCCTTCAAAAAGTTCATGAAAACATGTTGTTATCTTTTAATTCCATTTTCCACAAACTTTTTGAAGCTCCCTCATATTTTTCATATATTGATTAAACAAAATATATTATTAAAGTTAATTTCAGGGTTTTTTGTTTTGTTTTACTTTTGTTACTGTGTCTACTGTTGTTGCTGTTGTTAGGTGCTGTAGAATCAGTTCTGACTCGTAGTGACCCTGTATAGGGCTTCTGAGAAGTGACTAGTGAGTTTGAATCACCAACATTGCTGTTTAAACCGACCTTGCTGTCCAGTGCTTATCCTACAGTGCCATACCAGGACTCCACTGTATCTACTAGAAAATGTAAATTGCACATGTGGCTCACATTACATTTGTACTGACCAACACTGCTAGATTCTAGGCTCGCAGGTGACCTGAGGTGTTACCTCAGTAACTAGCTCAGTCTCTCCTACATTAAAAAAAAA
>NW_006408546.1:6090526-6101124 GCF_000296735.1 Chrysochloris asiatica | reverse complement strand
TATTGACTGAATGTGTAGAAAGTGGTAGTAGAAAGAAGGTAAGCTATGTAGGGAATAATTGAGTGGTAACCTTATAACCCATAGAAGTGTATATCTCTTAGAGTTGGAACCCATATATGGAAATCCAGTTCTCTGTCAATGATGAAACCTCATCTTTTAGCTTCCTAATGAATGATTCCTTGCCTCTGCAGGACAACTTTTAATGAATAGTTACCTTCATACTTCAAGAGATCATCTATCACTGACTAGCCTTCATTGACCCAACAATTTCTACTCCATAGACTTAGGCACAGATAAAAAATTCCCAGCAGTGCCTTCTTGCTCGTGAGGAGTAACTCCAGGGTCTACCTTCTGCCTTCTCTTTGTTGGCTTAACTGTTGGTCTTCTTTTGGGATCTTCCTTCTTTGTCCAAGTCTTATTGGTTCTATGATGTCTTTTATGATGTTCTGATATTGTCTCATTAGTTGCTCCTTCAGCTTAGCTGTTGAGTAAGAATCAGGCACAGCTTCACCCTAAGACCAATCTTGGGCATACAGACTGTTGACTTGAGGCAGCACTAGGGCTCCTGCTGCTCAGGAAGGGAAGGTAGGATGGAAGCAGCACATCTTCTCTGTTGCTGGATGAGCTTCCCTCTTATAGAACACAATCTGGCTCCCAAAGACTCCCATCAATTATTCTGTCTTCTTCTTCCTCCTCCACCCCTTCAACCCTGACATGAAAATACCTAATATTCATAAAGCATTTTCCATCTGTCACTGAATCTACTATGCATTTTAATTTTCATGATGATTCTAAAAGGCAGGTACTATTATTAACTCCATTTTACTGAGGAAGTAATTGTTCAGGTTAAGAGAAATTAAGTATCCTACTCAAAGTCATCCAGAAATCTGGATAGAACTGGGATTTGACACAAGTTCTGCCTGCTTCCAAAGCGGAAACCCTCCACCACGTTGCTAATACTGTTCTGCTGTCTGCTAGTTCCACATTCTGAAAGCTCACAAAAACATCTCTCCTTGTTTTTACATGATAGACCATGAAGAGTTTGAAGATAGCTGTTCTCTTCTTTTGTGACCTAAATACCAGTCATGATTCATTTCTTTTTTAAACAGTGACCATTCTTGTTTTCTTCCACTGTTCCTCAACTGCTTCTGGCTCTCTGACTAGTCTCATTCCTCACACATTAGCTTGGTATTGGTCATGCTACCATTTTAGAATTAATGTAATGGAGAGGCTGATGTCTGAGAAATGTATACATAATAACAGCTCTGTAAATGCTGAAATCAGTATAATGGAGAAACCTGTCAGAAAAAGAGAACTTAAATCTTTTCCACAAATACAGAGTGATAGAAAAATGGTAAGACTGCACCCTGTTAAAGGTGATGTAGTACAGTGAGGTGTTTTTTGCAGGCAGAAAATTTGTGAGACAGAAAAACAAGGTGGTCCATTAGGTTCTGACTCTCGTAGGTTTCACTGTGGTGGTGGTGGTGGTGTGCCATTGAGTCAGTTCTGACCCAAATGACCCTGTATAGGGTCACCTTTCTCCTATGGAGTGACTGATAGTTTTAAACAGCTGATCTTGAAATTAGCAGCCTAGCTGGTAATCCACTCTGCTGCCATGACTCCTTACGTTTCACTGTAGTACTTAAAAAAGAATTTATATATATTTATCATATTTGAGTGTAACAAAATCCTTGTGAGACAGTCTTAATATTTTCAGATGTGACAATAGTAGAGGAAAAAATTAAGTGATTTACGCAAGGTTAAGATGCTTGACGCATAACTGCTAGTCTATAAGGCAATAGGTTTTTACCCACAATTATGCAGATGATGAGTGAAAGAAATTGAACTTGAACATAGATCTTCCAATGTAAAATGTGTCTTTTCCCCACTTGAAGTGCATGTCATAAATGACGTGGATGGTCTTTATGCATATCTGCACAGTGGCCCCTTGAGGCCATGGTTTCATGGACTTCTGTATCAGAACTCCTTGGAAAGTCTATGTTAGACAACTTTGACCATCAGATACATTCTTTCAGAATTATTTCGAAGGCATTGGCATTTATTTGTAGGATTGCAATCTTTTGGAAGAATGCCTGCTTCTTTCCACAAAGGATTCATTTTGGGGGAGAAACTCACTTGGATGGTTCAGAAAAGAAAAGACCAAAAGGAACCATTACAAACTACACCATGGAGAAAAACTTACAGATCCAAAGAGCACCTTGTTAGAGTGCCTGACACAGAAAGGCCCTCAATATATATTTGTTTAGATGAGAGAGCCCCTGAAGCCTCTTGAAGGTGAAATCAAGCAGACTAATCTTTCTCCATGCAACGAGCAATCAGAGCCTAAAAGGCTGATAACTTGAGCAATAGTTGGTGAATCTAGTGAAGGATAGAGTCCTGGCTTTTGTCAGACTCCAGCAGAAGGGACCTTAGAAATGACCATCTGGAAGAAGGGGTCAATTTGTAAACAGTTGCCATGGTAACCAGGCACAAGTGGGATGGTGGTGAAGCTATAACCAGCATGCTTCATGGCTGCCCTGTTGTTCCACAGGATGTGCCCAGTAGCTAACAGGTTTCAGATAGAAATGGAACAACTCCATTAAATGTACCTGTAGAAGTGTCACTTGAATTCCTCGGACAGGTCCATCTGTGAAGTTTTCAGTGCTCATCAGAGTAGTCTTTAACAGCTGTCTGACTGTATAGTCACAGTAGAATTAAGTTAAGTACTATCGTTTCACGATCAGATGATGTTTGGCAACTTAGGCTATTTTTGCTGTCACTTTTGCTTCTGCTAATTAGCTGGGGGAGCATTAGGCACCATTGTTTTTCTAGGTGGTAACATAAATTCAGGTTGTCTTCCTTTCATAAATAACCTAACAATAAAGCACACATAACAATAAAAATAATAATAAAACTAATGACTGAGTACTTTTATAAGAACCGTGGGAAGTGCTCATTAGCCCCATTTAACAGATGATGCGAAGAACTGAGTCTCAGAAAATGACAATGTCTCATTGAAAACCATGTAGTTGGTAGCAGTGATTCTGGTACACCAACCTAGAGCTTCAAATCCCCAAACCGTGTACTTACTATTCTACTGTGTTGCAGTACAAAGCTCTTTGCAAGTCATCTCAGTTGTTATTGCTGCTGTTCTTCCAGAAGCATCCTAACCCCCTCTATTAAATAAAAGTGGAGCTCTTTTCCCAGTTCTCCAAACTCTTCTGCTTCTCAAGTTCCTGCCTTTTGTGTCCTTTTCCAGGAATCTTCTTTAACACTTTGTTGTTGTTGTTATGTGTCGTGGAGTCGGTTCTGACTTTGCTACCTGGAAAATACCTACTCATCTTTTAAATGCAAGCAAAGCATCAATTCCTCTGTGAGATAGATATTCCTGCATTCACTCTTCTTTATTAAAATTAAGCTATTTATTAAAAACAAGTGGCATTGACTTGTTTCCCCATTTGTCTCTCTGCTAGACAAGGCAGATTGAGGTAGGACCTGGTGCTCTTTTCTTCTGGATTGCCAGCCCCTACCTCAGTGTCCAGAGTTAAGTAGAAATATAATAAATGCTATTTGGAAGGAAAGGTCCACATTTACTTCTCATTACTAAACATGATTCAATTTCCTTTGAGCTATGGGTATCTTAATTCCTTTTTGCGGCCTGACATAGCCTTGCAGAGGATGAGCTCTTTGTCTTCTCTTGTGGTCAGAACTTCTGTGTGATTAACTGGCATACTGATTTTGTAAACATGTATTATAATTTCCATGTGATTGTCAGATGAAGCGTCTTTTTCTTCACTGGGCAAGTTCACTGGTATTTATTGCTGTTCCCCACTCTTTAGTCTTCAGTTTATAGTTCCTATTAGAATATTTTTCTATAAAATTTGTCTAGCAATTACTGTATGCAGGATCCAATATATATCCTTTATTACTCAGATAAATTTGAAAAATAATTTGGCTCAAGTATGCTGGACACTTTGCAGTTTTTCTATCTCTTTATAGTAATGTTGAAAATAATTTAAGTTCTCAGTAGAAACAAGTTCCACAATCAATGTGAATCCCACATTTATGCGTCTCAGGGAAGATGGTGGTCTGAGATGACATCACGTTTCCTAAATGTGAATAAGAGAAATGTAGGCAAGTTGCCAGTGAGTTGCTATGACTTTAGCTTTTGTTTTGGCCAGAGCTTCCAGCTCTCCATTGCCTCCTATTTGGTTATAAAAATTTCTCAATTCTCTCAGTTAAGGAAGTATCTTTTTTAGCTATTTAGCTGCTTAGAATCAAACTGTCAAGTGCTTAAATATAAAAAAAAAAAACAAGTATTCCAGTTTGGTGTATATAGTAGATACTATGCTTTAGCTTCCATTGACTAACAGTGACCCCAGTTCCCTTACTAAGAGAACCCCAATTTTATTCTGGCAGAAAAACATCCAACCCCATGGGAATACTTATCATTAATGTAGGCATATCATGTTTTTTTTAGCTTTCCTTTGCCAGATAATTGTTTTCTCTACCTCCCTGGAAGATAAGGGTGGCACTTTGAGAGTCTAAGAGTTAAATAAAAAAAAAATTGCTACCTTGGATACCCCCATCCCCATTGCTTCTTACTTTGGGACCTTGAGGTGAAAGTTAATAGATGAAAAGCCAACATCCTTGTGATGGTGGTAGGAAGAGTAGCAATTTCTGGGTCCTTGAAGTCACTTTTGAGTTCCTGAACTAGGCCTAGACTCATATCTCTGGGCTTGTTAAGTAAATACTAAATGTATTTAAAGTTTACACCTCTTAGACATTTTGTTACTTGCAGCCCAATGCTCACTGACTGATAGAGTACAAGCAAACATCATATTTTTACATCTGAGCTAAAGTGACTTAATGGGTTAAGCATTGGATTACTAACTGAAAGCTTGGTGCTTCAAACCCACCAGATGCCCTGCAGAAAATGATGAGGCAGTCTGTTTACGTAACAATTTATAGCCTCAGAAGCCCCATGGAGCAGGTCTACTCTGTTTTATAGGGTCCCAATGAGTCCGAATTGACTCAACAGCAGTGGGTTTGGTGGTTTTGGTAGCACCCAGGGACTCCTCCCCAATGTAGGAACCAGTCTTTTACTACATTATGAGATTCTCCTTTAAAATATATCAACCTTTTTTTCTGCCTGAGCATGTGCCACCATTTCTTTATACATTCCACTTAAATTCATTTGTACTTAATCTGTGTTTCATTTCGCTGTCCATCTGGGCTCTTCTGAGCATTTTTTGTTAATATTTCCAGACAACAGCTGTTAGTAGGTGAACCTACTTCTATCTAAGTAATTATAATGAATGTTTTGCTTTACTTATCCGATTGCATTCCTTTGTCTTTGGTCTACACCAGTTCTATCCAATCAAACATAATGAGTGTCCCATATGTAATTAAAATTTTTCCAAAAATAAACAGTACAAGAAAACTACAACAGTAATATGTGAGGCAATCATTAGAGTGAAATGCAATCCAACCAAAATAATAAAATAGCATTTAATGGAAAAATATTTTACACTGCTGCAGTTTTAAAATTAAAAAAAAAAAAAAAGAAAACTTCAGGAGAGAGGCAGCAAGATGGTGAACTAGGCAGAAAAGCTATACAGAGCCTCTACAATAAAGATATAGAAAACCAAATGAAACAGATGCAGATGATAGTTCTGGAACCCAGAGCTTTAAGTAAAGGCATAGAGAAGTGGACTGAGCACTTACTAGGAGAGGAAGCTGAACAGACATGGTAAAAAAGGAGACAGACTGGTTACTTGTGCCAGCTAACTAGACATGGTACAACCATCTTAAACTTTTGTGAGAGGCTTCAGAGACAAGACAGCATTTTGGCATTGCAGAAACATACCAGTGACTTGTGGAAATAAAGGTGCAATTTTTTTTCTTAATTTCCACACCCCCTGGTGACAGAGGAGTGGTGAATTCCACTCACACATACACCCCAGAAAAGCTCCGGCTTTCCAAACCATGGTCAAAGCTGCATGAAGGTCAGTGTTACAGTTGTGAGCCCTATCAAAGTGAGTGGGGAGCTATCCATACTAACCCTGGCACCTGGATTCAAGTAAGCCCAGCTCCAAACCTAGAGCTGGCCTTGGCCAGCCCTGGATCAGCCATAAGTAGGAGAAGCAGCTAAACAGACACATGGGGTCAGGTAGGAGTTGGAAAGATATAGGTAGCCTCTGCCAGCTGACCAGACACAGCACTGACATCTTGAACTTTCGTGGATAGCTTTGAAGGCAATAGGTCGGTAGGTGGTGCAGAGAGAAAGGTGTGGATTTTTTCTTGTACCCCACCTTACTTTGGTGATCAGGGATATGGGCCAGCCCTCACCTGTATACATTCCTGTGATGCTCCTGTTCTCCAGGCGTTTGGAACACATCAAAGTGAGTAGGACAGAGAGTAGCACCAATCCCAGCACCTGCAGAGCTTGTTCTGGCCAGCCCAGGACTAGCAGGACCTCCTGCACTCAGCTATCCTCTGAGATGGAAATACCCTGATCCCTAGCTGCTTTGGGGTCTGTAGGAATTACTTCTAGATTGGCAAAGTGGCAGCATCAATGGACTCAATCATTGCAACAGTAGTGAGATTGGCCCAGGATCAGGCAGTGTTTCATTCTTCTGTGCATAGGGTCGCTATGGGTCGGTACCGACTCAATGGCACCTAACAACAACAACAAGACCTAAAGATACTTCATATAGTGTTGAAAGTGTTAGTGTCTCATCCCTTCCCCACTCAAGACATGTGGTCATTGGCTTGCAAGAGACACCAGAATTTTCTCCTCTGAGTTTAGCACCTAACCTGTTTTTTCCTTTCATTGTTTTTATTTTTCTTCCCCTTATTCCTCACTTTATCCTACCTTGATTTCTATCTCTGCTTTCCCTTTTTTTCTTATTTTTCCTGCTTCTTTTTCCCAACCACTGCAGCTTCTTTCTGCTTTGTGTATGTGTGTAAGTGTTCTTTTTCTAGATTTTGCCTGTTTCTTTTTTCTTTACTATGATATTTTTTTCCCTGCTGTTTGCTTGTTTTTCTTCTCTCGTGTGTTTGTTTTCTCTTCTTGTTTCACCCAACAGGGAACAGCAACTGTGCCCATGCAGTAAAGCCACAACCATACCCTCTACTGCCTCACTCACTGGGCAAGAGCCAACACCAGGTGCTATACACTAGCTCGACGACATAAAGCAACATCAGCCAATCCCATCCCAAACTGAGCTGCATGCACAATGAACAGAAAACAGTGGACAAGCTTCCATCCCCTAATCACACCCACCAGGAGGCAGTTGGCGAGTGTCTAAGAATACACTAACATACAGGCATCAATTTAGCACATCAAAATGTCTAAGTTGCTTCTTTTTGATGGTATTATATTTGTACTAAAGGATCCAAAATAAAACAAACCTACACAATAGAGAACCAGAGATATTGATTTAGAATGAAAACAACTATAAATGAAAGAGATGGAAAATATAGTTACAGAACTTCCAAATGTTGAGAAAGTCAAGTAGATTTCAAGATAAAACAGACTGTTTTAAACTTGGGAATAAATTAATGAATTACAGGTTAACCTCAAAGAAAATTAATACACCTTCACATTAAATCAAGAAACAAGATAATGTGGCTCAGACAAGTGACCAAGAGGCAGAACTAGAAAATATTTTTGAGAAAAAAAAAGATATTGGAACTACCTGAAAAATAATTTAAGATAATGATATTTATGTACCTCCAAATGATTGACAGAAAGGTCAAGGAAAACAAGGAAGAATTCAGGAAAACACCACAGGAATAAACAAACAAAATAAAGGATTGGAAATAATACAACACCTGCAAATAGAAATCCAGATGAAATATACTAAAATTTCAGAAATGGACAATACATTGAAATGCAAAGGAGTAGATTTAAATCATTTGAAAACAGAATTAGTGAGTTTAAGCATAAAGTTTTCAATAATAGTAAGTTAGAAGAACAGTCAGAAAAAAGAATGGCAAGGTCTGAAGAAAACTTAAGATTTATTTATGTAGAACAACATTAAGAGGAATAATTTATGGATTATCAAATTCTAGAACAATAAGAGACAAAGAAAAGCCCAGAAAAGAAAGATAGATGAATAACTCTTGGAAGAACATTTCCCTACGTCATGAAAGACAAAAAGATTAGCATTCAAGAATCTGAAAAAAAACCTAGACAGGATAGACCCCAAAAGAAAATTACCAAGGCATATCATAATCAAATTCTCCAGAATAAAAGACAAGGAAACAATCCTTAGAGCAGCTTGGGGGAAAAAATAAAGTTATCTACAAAGGAGAACCAATAATGTTAAGTTCTGATTACTCAGCAGAATTCATGCAGGCAAGAAGGCAATGGAAAGACATAAACAAGACTCTGAAAGAAAAAAAAAATTGCCAAGTAAGAATCATATGCACAGCAAATTTGTCCCTCAAATATGATGGCAAAATTAGAATATTTCCAGATAAACAGAAATTAGAGGAATTTGCAATAATCAGATTGACTTTACAAAAAATACTAAAGGAAGTCCTTTGAACTGAGAACAAAGAACAGCATACAAGAACCTGAGATTGACATATATGGCAACACTACCCAGAAGTCATTCTTGATATGAAAGGTTCCAAAATAAAACAGACCTACACAATAGAAAACCAGAGATATTGATGTAGAATGAAGACAACTACAAATAAAAGAGATGGAAAATGTAGTTACAGAACTTCCAAATGTTGAGAAACTTAAGTAGATTTCAAGATAAATAGACTGTTATAAACTGGGGAATACATTAATGAATTACAGGTTAACCTCAAAGAAAATGAATATACCTTCACATTAAATCAAGAAAAACGAAAATTATAAAGATTTGGTAAACTTTAAAACAATAGCAATGACAAAAAAATGACAAGAAAATACAATAGAAAGAATCAATAAGACAAGAAGTTGGTTCTTTGAAAAGATTAATAACATTGAAAAACCACTGGCAAATCTAACAAAAGAAACAACAGAGAAGATGCAAATAGTACACATAAGAAATAATACAGGTGATGTCACAATACAACCAAAGGAAATAAAATGGATAATAACAGTATATTATGAAAAGTTGTAGTCCAGCAATTTGGAAAATCTAGAAGAAACAGACAAATTTTTAGAAAAAACATGACCTCCCTAACTAACAAAAAATGAAGTAGAAAACTTAACTAGACCTCTGTCAAAGGAGGATATTGATCAGAACCCTAACAAACTCCTGACCCGCCCCCCCCCCCAAAAAAAAAAAATCCAAGCATAGTTGGCTTTACTGGCGAATTTTACCAAATATTCACATAACTGACACCAACCACACTCAAACTATTCCAGAACATAGAAAAGGACGAAAAACTCCCAGATACATTTTATGAAGTAAGCAAAACCCTCATACCAAAACCAGCCAATGATATCACTAAAATGGAAAATTATAGACCAATATCCCTCATGAACACAGTTGCAAAAAATCTCAACAAAATCCTAGCCATTAGAATTCAATAACATATCAAAAATTCATACATTATAACCAAATGAGATTCATACCAGGGATGCAAGAATGGTACAGTACTAGTAAAAAAAATCAAATATAAGCCACCAAGTAAATAAAACAAAGGTAAAGAGCCACATGATCATATTGATTGAAGCAAAAAAGGCAATTGGAAAAATCCAACATCCATTCCTGCTAAAAATGCTCAACAAAATAGGAATTGAAGAGAAATTTCTCAGCATAATTGTTGCTTTTAAGTGCTGCTAAGTCTGTTCCTACCCTCTTGACCCTGTGTATGGTTTCCATCGAGTGGATGGTGAGTTTGAACTGCCAATCTTGCTGCCAAACTGACCTTATGGTCCAGCACATCTTCCAGTACCATACCAAGACTCCTCAACATAATTAAGAACATATATATGAGACCTGGTGTAGCTCTGTAGGATAAGCTCTGGACTGCTAATCTTAAGGCTAGCTGTTCAAAACTAACAGCTGCTCCTTGGAATCCCTATACACTTGTCAGCAGCACTTAACGACAGTAACAACAATGACATAAAAGTTCAAATGCCAACATTACTCTCAATGGAGAGATACTGAAACCATTCCCTTTTTGAATAGGAACCAGACAAGGATGCCCTATTCAATTTTGTGTTGGAAGTCTTACCCAGAGTTATAAGGCAAGAGAGGAAAATTAAAGGCATCCAAATTGGAAAAGAAGTAAAACCCTTTCTATTTGCAGATGATATAATTTTTTTAAATTGTGAATTATGTGATAGTTTACAGGGGAGAACATTAGCTTTACATTCATCCTACCTTATTTCATTTCATTGCAGTGATTACACTTCCTTGCGTGCATTATCAAACAACCAAAGGGTACACCCCACAAGCCTGCCCCCTGGGTAAAAGCACACAGACCTTCTCCCTCCCAGAGTCCAGAGTCCCCAGCCACTCCATCTCTTCACGTCATCATCACTGCCTCCATCACTGGCATCACTGTTTCTCTGGATAGGGTCCCACACTCTTCTCTTCTCCCTTGATGGTCCCAGGGTCCTCCGCTCCTGGACTGCAAAATCA
>NW_006408546.1:6061675-6063331 GCF_000296735.1 Chrysochloris asiatica | reverse complement strand
GCACTCGAGGAATGGAACAGAACAACTACCGGCCTGTCCCCTTTCACTCAGAGAGGCGCACAAGGAGTATCACCCATAATTAGTGTGATTTTGTTCTTAATGTTTCCAAGTCAAGCCTACAGATGGAGCCAAGGTTATTACATCCACTTGGAACATTCTTTTTACTCTGTGTCAGGAGATAACAGGAGGAAGTTTGTGTTGCTCTCTTCTGCATCTCTTCTGTAATTTGACACTGAAAATACTCTGGCTCAAGGTTTAATTTGAATATCTATAGTATAAAATTACCAGTGTTCACATCCCCTAGCATTTTCCTTGACAAATTAATTGCCAATACAATTTTCATCAGCGGGTGTGTGTGGAGAATGGTGGGGTTGAGAGTTCAGTTTATGGGTGCCCTGGAGCCCTGTTAGCATAGTGTCTAAAGCATTCAGCTGCTAAACCAAAAGGTCGGCTATTCAAAACCACCAGCAACTCCGTGCAGAAAACTGTGGCAGTCTGCTACCACAAAGATCACAGCCTTGCAAACACTCTGTAGCATTGCTATGAGTTAGAATTGACTCAACAGCCAACTGTGGGTTTGGTTTTTGGTTAGGCCTGGACAGGGTAGAGATGAACCTGAAGGATTCAAAGTTTTGGGTAAGCAACACCTGTTTCTTTGCCTGTAGAACTGTGGGTCTGGGAAACACATGTAACTTGGAGGAGTCTACCTTTATTGTTGTTGTTAAGTGCCATCAAGTCAGTTCCAATGCATTGTCACCCTATATAGGATTTCCAAGGAACAGCTGGTGGGTTTGAACCACTAACCTTGTGGTTAGCAGTCCAGTGCTTATCCTACAAAACCACACCAGGAAGACATAATTTAGTCTCTTAAACATCACAGGATGCTAAACTCTGAGACCACACTGTGTGTCACCATTACCTGGTTCTTGGATGTTTGCTCCACTCAGCATTCCAAGTCTTCAAAACAGTAGAATCAACTAAATTAAAGGCAAATGCCTCTAAAACAGAGAGTTATTGTTACGTGCTGTGGAGTCGGTTCTGACTCATAGCGACCCTGTACAGGGTTTCTGAGGCTATAAATCTTTATGGGAGCAGAAAGCCTCATCTTTCTCCCGTGGAACACCTGGTAGTTTCGAACTGCTGACCTTAAGGTTCACAGCCCAATCTGTAACCACTACACTACCAGAGCTCCTTAAGACAGTAATTAAGGCTATAAAGAGATTCTTCATTTTGGTTGGATCTAACAGAAGAGAAACTTTTTTTCTTTTTTACACAACTGAAAGTGACTGATTTCATCTGAAAGATGTGGAAAATATTCTGTTGGGATAAAGCATCTGAGCTGTTAAGAAATTGTTGTTGTTAATGTGCCGTGGAGTCGGTTCCAACTCTTAGCGACCCTGTACAGGGTTTCTGAGGCTGTAAATCTTTACAGGAGCAGAGCGCCTCATCTTTCTCCCATGGAACAGCTGGTGATTTCGAACTGCTGACCCTGAGGTTAGCAGGCCGATTTGTAACTACTATGCTAACCAGAGGTGGTGGTGGTTGTTAAGTACCGTGGAATCGGTTCCGACTCATAGTGACCCTGCACAGGGTTTCCGAGGCTGCAAATCTTTACTGGAGCAGAAAGCCTTATCTTTCTCCCGCAGAACAGCTGGT
>NW_006408546.1:6054679-6061210 GCF_000296735.1 Chrysochloris asiatica | reverse complement strand
GCAGTGGGCACTTAACAACAACAAACATTCTCCTTAATTTTCAAGTTTAAAAAATATTGGCACTTTTATATATTTCCTTTCATCTTAAAGATATTTTTGGAAATAAAGGGTTATAGCATTGCTTTGTAACCAAAAACAAAAGAAAGAAACTAAAATAAGCAGAGAAATGCACACATCTGATTAAGTCTTGTTCTGGAGTTTTCCCTGTTGTCATTGCTTTTAAAAACATTAAAGATCAAAGGAGGATGAGATAATATTTCTGGCAATCTAGGTGCGGAAATATTTTATGTAGATTTCACACATGTCATCTATTGTTTGCATACCATCTGCCAACAGTGTTTTATTTTCATAAGCACTCTTTTGTGTTGTTGTTAAGTTGTTGTTAAGTCAATTCCGACTCATAGCGACCCTGTATAGGGTTTCTGAGGAGCAGCTGGTGACCTTGAACCTTGCAGTTGAAATGGCTTTGCAGTCTGGCTCATTAACCCACAGCGCCACACCAGGACTCTATTAGCACTCTATACCTTTATTTTTAAAATGGTGATGACTTCAATTTCAATTTTTTTCCTGTCCACTGGATTTAATGTTAAGTCTTCATCTTGGTGTCTCTTGACACTAGGTTTGGTCCCCAGCAGCATATGGTCACCAGCCTACCCACACAATTCTAAAGCACCCTCTCTCCAGGCAGAATTCCTTGCCAGCTCTGCAAATCACTTTCTCTACTGCAGGAAGACATCACTTGTCCCACTCTAGAAACAGCCCTTGCCTGGTGGCCTCAGCCCAGAAGATATGCTCTCAGTGCATTGCAGGCCAGAAAGGCCTCTCAGGTAGGTGAGATTGGTGCACTGCAGCCAGTGCATTTTGACTCACCCTCTGCCCTGAGACTGTGCTCAGACTGTTTGAATCCTCCACTTGCATGGTTGCCTCCGCAAAGGGATGAGAGCTGAGGGCACAGAAGGGTCCTGCATGCCTCCTTCAGATGAGATGGGTCAGATTTGCTGCTCAGGGGGCCTGCAGGACACAGTGTGTGCCTGTACCTCTACCATCCTTTCAACTAACTTCACGTGGGCTGGCACGGGGACCCAGGCCTGCTGGAACCAATGGCCCTGCTCCCCGCAGAAACAGATTGTGCTCTGGCTGTGGCAGCCCTGCATGCAGCCCTTTGTTGGAACCTCTGCCCATCTCAGATGCCATTTAACCTGGGCACAGGCAGACTACAAGGAACCCCACCGATCTGCAAATTGTCCCAGAACAAACACTTACAGTAATTTATTTTCGGATTACCAAACTCCGTTCAGTTTCATGGTTTCCTTACCATGACTTCTTATATCTTTGTTATACAAACATGATCAAAACTAACATTTTTAAACAATTGAATGAAGCCAAAATTCACTTCTGGAAATATCATGAGACATGTGTGGTGTATGCATGGATATGCCAGACCTTTGTTTAAACATAATTTTGCCACTTCCATCTGTTATACTGTTGTGTGCTGTCAAGTCGGTTCTGACTCATTGTGACCCTGTATAGGATTCCCAAGTAGCGCCTGGTAGGTTTATACCACCAACCTTGTGGCTAAGAGTCCAGTGTTTATCTTACAGCACCATGCCAGAACTCTACCCATTATTCTTGTTGTTGTTAAATGCCCTTAGGGAGCTTCAAAAAGTTTATGGAAAAATTTCATTATCTTTTCATTTAATTTTTCCATGAACATTTTGAAGCCCCCTGTGTATGTGTGTGCAAATTACTTACACTGGTGGATTATTTGCAGAAAGTTACAGTGATGGGATTAGAGAGAAGAGAATGAGGCTTTTTGTTGGCCCAGGTTAATACACAAAAATTAACTTCATCTTCTTGTCTTCTCAATGGATTTGGATTTCATCACTCAAATGTCCCAGCTACAAGGCTTTCATCATGTTTCCTGGGTGCCACATTTACTCTGATTATAAAATGCCAGTGTCGTGTGGGACCATCTTCTCCAGAGTCTTGATTTAAAAAATATTGAGTCCAATAAATAGGTGGGCAAAGGATTCATCAAGGATTGTCCACAAGTTAGTAATAGAACTAGAACCAGAACCTAGGTCTTACTGTCTTAATTCATTTAAAATAGCAATGAGCACATGCTGTGGGATATAACCAGTGATTTCACAGGAATGTGAGAAATTCTTATTTGGAAATCAACTTTGCTCTACCAACTTTGTACAGACTTATGCTGCTATTTGATAGGCTTGCCACTGTGATGGTAATCAGGTGTTGCTGGGGAATGAGACAAGAGTGTGACTGTCTAATGAGCACCTAACTATTATCAGCCACTTAGATTGTTGTATTTGTTGTTAAGTGCCATCGAGTTGATTCCAACCCATAGCGACCCCTGTATAAGGTTTCCAAGGATAGCTGGTGTGCTTGAACCACTGACTTTGCAATGTGACGCATTAGCCCACGGCGCCACACCAGGACTCCTATTGCATTTATTTTTCACATCTCCCTGATGGAGATAGATATTCTAATTTCCTAAATGAGAAACTGTAGCTAAGAGAAGTTAAGCAATTTGACCTAGATCTTTCAGCTGTTAGTGTAGGATTTGAATCCCAAAATAAATGCTTCAAAGTCCATATGTAATCTTTCTGTTTACCTACCATGTCTTACTTCACTCCTTTCCAACATTATTTTGTTATGCTTTATAGCAGGAGGCAAAACACAAAGCAAGGTCTAGATAATCAGCCTTATCATTTAGCCAAACATTTATAATGAGTCTAACAATTGTGAGGTTGGCCCAGGACTGGGCAGTATTTTGTTCTGTTGTGCATAGGTTTGCTATGAGCCGGTACTGACTCCATGGCACCTAACAACAACACCAAGTGCTTACCGTTGCACTTGGAGTGTGGAAATCCCTAAGGTGAGAAGGGCTCTGTAAATAGAAGAATCTCTTATGGCTTTCCAGCACAATTAGCAGGAAATTCAAAGGTCTTCCTAAGCTTTGTTGTTGTTGTTAGGTGCCGTGGAGTCAGTGCGACTCATAGTGACCTTATGCACAGCACAACGAAACACTGCCCTATCCTGGGCCAACCTCACTACTGTTGCCACGCTTGAGATGCTGCCACCTGGCCAATCCAATATTGTACAAGACCCTAAATCTTTGCTACTCAGAGTGACCAGCAACATCAACAACCTGATAGCTTGTTAGAAATTTAGAATCTCAGGCCCTACTTCCAATCTACTGAATTGGTCTCTGCATTTAAAAAATATCTCAATGTGATTCACATTCAAAGCTGAGAAACACTGATCTGACAACCCACAGTTTCTGAGCTCACTGCCTAGCCTGAGTGGCCTTCGTTTTTTGACCCCTGAGCATGCTTATCTGGTTCTTGTTTGGGATCTTTGCACAATAAGGCAATAATCCTCCTCAAGCATTGTACCTTTTAGGGTCACAGCTGCTTAGTTCTTGAGGTAACTATCTTAATGGCCTGGGTGGACTTAAGCACTTCCTGCTCTCCTTGATGTCCCTGTGCACTATCCCCAACTTTCTGCATGGCTCACATTTGCCATTCAGGTCACAGCTCTGACAATATTGTCTCAGAGAGTCTTCCTTGACTATCTAAGTTGAATGGTGCTGACTTTTAACTCTATATTCATTATCCTCATATGGGTGCCTCATGTATCGGCACCTCCCACTTTTTACAAGTTCACTTTGTGCCACTTATTTTTTGCAGAAATACCTACACATCAAAAGAAATACAAAAAAACCGAAAAGCAAAATTAGCATTTTGTTTTTGTTTTGCAGTGAGTCCTTCAAGATCTGCACATACCCCAAGAAATGAGGGGGGCACAACCAAGCTCCTTCCCTGGGAACCACACCCAACATCTCTGCATCAAGACACGGTAGTTATGAACTGTGTCTGTGAAGACTATATATTGTTTTAGGTTTTATGTGTTATTTGGTTTGATTTGGTACATTGTTTTTGGGGACTGGGAATGCTCTAAATGTTGCCAAACTGACACGAGGGCCTGCTGCCTGTCACTGTAGTCAGTTATAGAGATGGGTAGAGATTCTATCCAAGCTTTATTAACAGAAAGTCAGCAGTCTGGAGGGCAGGGGAGAACAATCTCTCAGACTGCCCTGTCCTTCACAAAGAACAGGCATATTATACAGGGCAAGTTACATTTGGATGTACACGTAATCTGTTTTAACACCAGGATAGCATTCTTTGGAAAAAGAAACAATTAGGCCAGAATTCTCCTCAAACATTCTACCTTTAGGGAAAAAGAAACAGTAAGGCAATAATCATCCTCAAACATTACACATTTTAGGGTCACAATGGCTTACCTGGGTGCACTTAAGCCCTTCCTGCTTTCCTTGATGTCATGGAGATCCTCTCAGCTAATTTTTAAACTAACTTCTTCATTTTCAGGGTCCTCATTTATCGAGACCTAATGACTAAATCGACTCCATTTTGTTTAGGTCCGTAGATCCATGCTATCAAAGTGGTAATTGCATTTTGCTCTGTGCCATTTTGGCTTATAAAAGTTTTCATAGAAACACTCTACTTTCAGCTAGTGTTTATTCTTATAAATGATATCATTTATTTGCTTTGTTGTTGTTGTTAAGTGTCGTCAAGTCATTTCTGACTCATAGCGACTCTGTATAGGGTTTCCGAGGAGAAGCTGGTGAGCTTGAACCACCGGCTTTTCAGTTCAAACCAACCTTGCAGTCCAGTGCATTAACCCACAGCGCCACACCAGGACTCTGATTTATTTGCTTACTTGCTTATTATTTGTCTGTCTCTACTATCATGTTTAACTCCATGAATATAATCTTGCTTTGCCTATGTGATTCCCTGAATTATTCTATCTCCAGTACTTAGAACGGTAGCTGCCTCAAGTTAGGTATTCAATAAATAATTTCTATATTCAAGACATTTTATCAATTAAACAATGAAAACATTTCTTTGATATTTGGGAGAATCAACTCCTGTGGGCCTGGTCCGTCTTCAGGAATTCATGAGATTGCTAGGCCTGGCAAACAGATTGTTGATTTACATACAGGGAGGAACATGTAACCTGGTTGTTCTAGGACTAGGAACTTTAAATAAGAATACAGCCATTAAGACAATGGGCAAGCCATTTTGGCTTCTCTGGGGGAAGGAAAATGGGAAGAGCTATAGAATTGTATATAAAGGAGCTCTGGTAGCGTAGTGGTTACGAATCGGGCTGTGAACCTTAAGGTCAGCAGTTCGAAACTACCAGCCGCTCCGCGGGAGAAAGATGAGGCTTTCTACTCCCGTAAAGATTTACACCCTCGGAAACCCTATACAGGGTCGCTATGGGTCGGAACCGACTCGACGGCACTTAACAACAACATAGAATTGTATATAGGGAACTGGAACTGGAGGAGGGGCTTTTTGGAGACAAGAATAAAAACCATTTTTTGGTGGGTTATGTGGCTCATCTGCCTATTGTCTACTGGGTTAGGCACTGGGTTTTTCAAAGTCGAATTAAGAAAGCCTCACTCTTGCTAAAATTAGTACAGATTGGATGATTAGTACAGATTGAGCTTTTGTTAGTATAGACAATGTTTTTCACCTATTGAAATTTCAACACATTGATTTGTAGTTAATGTCAGAGTTGGTTCCTACTCACAGGGACCCTTTATAGGGTTTCCAAGGAGTGGCTGGTGAGTTTGAATCACCAACCTTGCAGTTCAAACGAACCTTGCAGTACTTTATCTCTTGCTGTTCAAATGAACCTTGCCGGTGCTTTATCTCACAACACCATGCCAGTAAAGGCTAATATTATTTGCAAATGTGTTTAACCCAACTACCAAGCTATAAAACAGCAACAGGTTTTTTGTGTGCTTGCTGGTTTGAGGTAAAGTCCCTTTGGGTTGCAATGTCTGGGTCAGGAAAAGGAAAACTGTGGTGGAGGAAAACTACCACAATGACAGCAACCAGACAACTTTTTCCCCCCATAAGCTTTTCCAATTTTAAATAAATTGCTTCTGTTAGGGTGGCATTTGAGGTGGTTTGACTTATCTGCATAGGTAAGTTTTCTTATTATCTTTTCAGCAATTCCCCTGAGATGTTAGAAGTTTGGCACATGTAAAAATGTGATTGAAAACCTCCCCTTTTTATTTATAGAAATGTATGATGATGAGGTGTTTTATTTCTTAAGTAAAAACATCAGTTTGGAGAGAGTTCATGCATACTTTATAAGCTGACTCTGCACGAATACACTGCAGTCATTCCTGCAACAGAACCACAAGGGTAACCTCTCTGAATTCTGATGAGCCAGCCTGGGAAGACACAGTGCTCACCTCTGTTCTCAGCTAAAACCAAAGACCAAACCTGCTGGCCACTGAGTCAATTCTGACGCATAGTGACCCGTTAGGACAGAGTAAAACTGTCTTATAGGGTTTCCAAGGCTCTAATCTTTATAAAAGCAGACTGCCATATCTGTCTCCCACAGAGTAGCAGTCAAACACCTACCCATGGCACCACCAGGGCTCCTCCTGCTGTCTCCAGGGTCCTCTGGTAG
>NW_006408546.1:6041276-6054579 GCF_000296735.1 Chrysochloris asiatica | reverse complement strand
GCTCCGCGGGAGAAAGATGAGGCTTTCTACTCCCGTAAAGATTTACACCCTCGGAAACCCTATAAGACAGTTTTACTATGTCGGGTTGCTATGGGTCGGAACCGACTCGACGGCACTTAACAACAACAACAACAATTAAAAAAGAAAAGGAGGGAGAAAAATATTTGATACTTACATATGCCAGGCAACTTAGCAAACAAGATCTCATTTATTATAAATTTATAATAATGCTATTAGATGATATTACCCCCTTTTGTAGAGAAAGAAATAAAGATTAAGAGGTTAAGACTTGATCAAAGTTAACGGACTACTGGTAGTGCTGGAATTAAAGGTATCTACGTTCTCCACCATCTGTTGACCTTAGGAAGAGGGACTCCATGGGTGCCCTTTTATATGAAAATGTTGGCAAGTATGCCAAATGTCCTTCTGACTGAAAGAAAAGCAATAGAATCAAGGATTTATGAAGTAAACAGAAGTGATGATGCCAAATCGTCAATACTTCATGCTCTAGCCCCAGGGTAAGGAAGTGGAAAGATGAAAATTTTGTTTGCCTACTGTGGCATTGTCAGTCAATGGGGCCTATCAGATCATAATGTATTAAGAATTTGAAAGAACAGCTTCTGTGGTTTCAGATCCTTTGTTTAAGCCATGGTTGTTGTGTTGGTTAGTTGCTGTCAAATTGGCTCTGATTCATGGTGCCCCCACGTATAACAGGACAAACTATTGCCTGGCCCTACCCATTGTTGTGGATTTTGTGCAGTGCCTCCCAACCTAGTTGACTCATCTTCCAGCTCTATGTTAGACAGCATTTTGCTGTGATTCATAAGGTTTTCATTGATGAAATTTCAGAAGTAGATCTCCAGCTCTTTCTTCCTAGTCTGCCTTAGTCTGGAAGCTCTGCTGATTCTTGTCTACCATGAGTGACCTTGCTGGCATTTGAAATGCCGGTGGCATAGCTTCCAGCATTATAGCAATATATAAGCCACCATAGTACGATAAACGGGCTAGGCATTGTAGACAGAGGAAATTTTAAGTGGAGGACTTATTTCAGACTGAGTATGTATGATCTTATTTTGACAATAGAGGAAAAAAGAAGTTTGAGGGCAATCTGAGATTCTGTAAAGATGACTAAACTTTTCTTTAAAGTCACCTGAAGATGGGGAGACAAAGGGGAAAGACTTCCAGGCACACAGCCCTCATACCAACGAAATTAAATTGTTGATGTTGTTATGTGCCGTCGAGTCGGTTCTGACCCTTTATAAGGTTTCTGAGGAGTGGCTGGTAAGTTTGAACCGCAGACCTCGCAGTTCAAACCGAGTTTGCAGTTCTGCCACATTAACCCACAGTGCCACACGAGGACTTCTGTCACTAAATTCTATATCCTACTCCTCTTATACGGATGTTCTAGAGCCTTCATTTCTTGAGGGGTCCATTTTACATTTCCCCCCTTGGAAATGGAACCCCTAACTCTACTTTCAGGAGTACAAGGTCAGCAGTTCAAACTCACCAGCTGCTCCTTAGAAACCCTAATACAGGTTGCTATGAGTCAGAACCCACTCAATGGCACTTAGCAACAAGAAGTATCCTAGTACCTGTGCAGAGCACCAAGATAGGATTTCCAGGGCACTCTCAATTCTGTGAGGTACCCAGTAATTTCATTTTATATGCAAACAGCCATTGAGTACTGAATTCCACCGTTTGTTTTGTACCTTTGAGTTGGTTCTGACTCATGGCAACCCTGTAGGACAAAGTTGAAATGTTCCATAGAATTCCAAGGCTGTAATTTTTATGGAAGCCGACTGTCACATCTTACTCCCGCAGAGCAGCTACTGGGTTCCAACTGCTGACCATTTGGTTCACAGCAGAGCACGTAACCACCAGGGCTCCTATTCGTCAGTTCTTGAACCAAATACACTGCCATGGAGTCCGTGGAGTACACTGAAATACCAAAAGACTGAGTTTGGGTAATGCCCAGTAGATGGCGCTCATTGGCAACTTTCTGAAAGGAGAAGGACCAAAAAAATGCATACCTTGAGATTTTGAAATGTACTTCTAAAGCTTTTGAGTTTAGAAAACTCTTGGAAGGCCAGAGCTTTGTAAAAGATATATTCGAAGCAGGAGGGAAGTTGCTTTTCCTTGGTTTATAAAAATTTTAACTTTAATGATCTACTATGACTCAGAGGAAAAACAAAACAAAAACAGAACGATTTCCTATCCCCCATTTTCTTTTCTTTTCTCAGGGGATCTGAATGCAGCCTTCTGCAGTCTCTGAACAGATTGGAGGGCATTTGCTTAGAACTCAGAGTCCTCTTCTCATGAAATTCTGTTTTTAGAAATGGTAGTGAGGTGCCCATAAGTGAAGTTCAGCGTCACAGCGCTATTTTTATGAAATCTGGACATTGTGTACACATTATTTCTATGGAAAATGAAATCTGAGTTCCTCTCGCAGTGGAGCTGCTGGTGCTAAAACAGCTCTCTTGGCACCAGTAACTTGTCAGTTTGGATTACTGGAGTATAGAGGGGATCTTATGAGCTTTATTCTCTGCTATTTCCAACTGGGCAATAAACAGTTATCCTTCCAGGGGCCACTTCTGTCCCTTCCCAGCCTTTGGGAATCTACTCTCCTCAAACTAGAAGCTGTTTTACCTCAAAGCCACGGTATCTTCTTTCAGTAATGGTGTAATTCTGTCTTTGGCAGGTATGTTCCCTCTTGCCAAAGACAGAATTGTGTTTTAGTCACAATTTTCATAATTATAAAGGAAAATCTGGGACTATTTGAAGGAGGAAGTGGCTGTAACTGTAGTTCCGGGGATAACAGAATCAGAGGTATGATAGGATGATGGGTAAGTCACTAAAAATCTTTGATAAAATCCGTGGGTCATTTTTATCATCACCTAAGGGGACACAGTGGTCCTTCTATATTCAAGTTATGCCTTTTCCAAGTAGAGACGTGGTCTTTGGGTTGGGTCTCAAATGTCTATCAAGACTTCAGAGTCCAGCTGATCTGTCTGATCTTAGTACAAATCATATTCTCAATTGTTTGCCAAGTCTTGGGAACATTACATTTTTCGTGGTAAGCATGTAAGAGGAAATAAGACTCTGTTAGTAGAAGATATTGCCAGATGTAGAAAAGAACCATTCAGATGAATGTTTATTTTCCCATCTATTTTGTTTAGTGTTTTCTTCTTACATACTATTCTGTTTAGATCCCTCATTCATGTATTCTTTTGACAAATGGCAACTAAAGCATCATTTTATGTGTCAAATATTCATCTAGATAAGAGACCAGAAAACTGTGATCCATGGACCAACTCTAGCCCACAGCTGGTTTTTGTTATTAAAGCATTATTGGAACAAAACTATGCCCATTCATTTATATATTGTCTATAAGCCTACTTCTGTGCTGCAATTTCAGAGTTGAGTAGTTGCAACTGAGACCTGTAAAGTCTAAACTATTTTCTGTTTGGCCTTTTATAGGAAAAGTTTGTGGATCCATGTTCTCTGTGATAGAGACACAATGTCCTTGACCTTAATGAGCTTTCCTCTTTTGGAGGAAATATGGTACTGGAGAGAGACACTAAACAAATGGACAGTAGTAACATACCAAGTACACTTCTAAGTGCTATAAATCAAATCAAATAGGGTGGTGTTCTGGAGAATGGAATGGAGAAGCTACTGCAGATGTATGGTCAGGGTGTTCCATGTGAACAGATACCTCAGTGATGAAAAGGAACCTTTTATGTGGAAATCTGGGGAAATGCCTTTGGAGCAACAAGAGGAAAGGTCCTAAACTGATATTAGGTTGGCAAGTTCTACTTATAAAGGGAAGAGCCTTGTATTTGGACTGTAAACAGTATTAGGAAGTATGGTAAGAGATGAAGCTAAACAGATAGCTAGGGACAGCATCAAGAGGCCTTGTAGGCCATGATTAGGACTTTGGAATTATTTTAAGTATAGTGGGATGCCTTTGGAGGGTCTGAAGCAGGATAGTGTCATGGCCTGAGGCATGCTTCCAAAGGTTATTCTAGGTGTTATAAAACAGCTTCTTGTTGTTGTTGTTGTTGTTGTTGTTATGTGCTGTGGAGTTGGTTTCCTCTCATAGTGACCCTGTACAGGGTTTCTGAGGTTGTAAATATTTATGGGAGCAGAAAGCCTCATCTTTCTCCTGTGGAACAGCTGGTAGTTTTGAACTGCTGACCCTGAGGTTCACAGCCCTATTTGTAACCACTACACTACCAGAGCTCCTTATAAAAGGGCTTAGAAGAGGACAAAAGTGTAAGCAAGGAGATTGATTTAGGAGAAATCTAAGTGAGAGAGGCAACAATGAGGAGTTACAACAAATGGTATAGTGGGATGAATGTGAGATGTCAGAGAAAAAGGATTTGAGGTGATTATGTTTTTGGATTGCACAACCAAGTGGAGGATGGCGTGTGTATCTAAGTGGAGAATATCAAGGGTGGAACATGTTTGAAATGGAACTGAGAACTGAGAGTTCTGTTTTGGACAAATTGAGTTTGAGGTGTCCTTTAGATATATAAATGGAGATTTCAGTAAGCTCTTGGATATATACTTCCGATGTTCAGGAGGGACATGAGAGTTAGAAATGAAAATTTTGGAGTCCATGGCATGTAGACAATATTTATGGCCACGCTGGAAGACACCACCTAAGCAATTAATACTGATAGAGAAGAAGAGACGAGGGCTACCAAATTGGTATAAATATTGCAAAGATTGAGTTACAGAATGGAAGAAAGTATGAATCAGATCCAGGTTCTAATTTTTTCTTGGTTCCCTACTAGTCACATAACCATGGCAGGGACCTTTGTCAATTTGATTCTCAGTTCCTTGATTTTGAAAGTCCTAAAAATCTCTCGGTTTTTAGTTTCTGATGCAAACAGTGGTTGCTTATCAAATCCAATGCCACTTCTATTTGGAGGAACAAAGCTCCCCAATCATGACTTGTTCTCATTTTTATGTATTAAGGAGAAATGTTGTGGATGCACTGTCTGGAAACAGTGGCTTGATCTAGATGTAGCTAAAGCCACAAATTTCACTGTTCTTGCCAGGCAAGTGGTGATGCTTGTGTGTACCCATCTCATTTGGTATTATAGATAGGAGCCATGTCTCTGTGGCAGCAGGGGAAGAGTGATCTGCAGTCTCAAAAGAGTTCAGAAAATGCTCAGGGTCTTGGGCCACAAGTATGACTGGAATATGGCCAGCAGCCTCAGACTTGGGAAGTTCTCCAATAATTTCTGCCAGCATTCTCAAGAGGAACCAGACACAATCATCCCAAAGTCAGTTGACCTCTGCTCCCATTATGTCATCCTAAACTGGAGAAATGAAGTTAGCTGACCTCACTGACTTCCCAATCTCAGCCAGCTCTAAGAAGGTTGATCTTAGGTCATCTTGAACTTTCTGATCAAAGAGTCTGCATTACAGAATGCTTGAGACAAGTTATCGTCTTTGAGCTCAGTTTCTCCTCTCTATGAAATGCACCACAGAATGTCACCATCATAGAACAGTTTAAGGATTAATGGAGGTTAGCAGAGTCAGTATTAGTTTCCATTCCTTCTGTGGAGTTCACTCCATTGCTGTCCTTTAACATGCTTTGCCCTGAGTGACTTTATACAGTGATGGGAAGATATGAGAACCAGGAATAACCATAGGCAGGAATACTTGAAGGGAAAAAGAAAATTGGAGAACAGATGAGAAAAGGCAGACTCACCTGTTACACTGAGGGGCTGCTTCCTGCACTTTACTCAATATCATGTAGCCTATTATAGCCTACAAGTATAGAATTTACTAGTTTAACATTAAAGATCATCTTACTTCCATTTTGCCCCCCAATGCACATTGTACATGCAACTGAATTTAAATGAAGTTCATTTATTGGCATTTCTTTTATGTTGGAAAGACGGTGTAGTGCCGAGAAGATTAGATCAGTGGGGTTCAGAGGGCAGGGAATTATGCCTCTAACTTGGCTATCAACCAAGGTTTGGGGTTTCTTGGGGGCTTTCAGTGATCTATAGGACTTCCTTATATATATGTAGGGAGAATTTGCTGTAGACCAGTGCTTCTGTAATTTCAAAGTGCATATGACTTGTCTTGAGATCTTGTTAAAATGTAGATTCTGATTCAGTAGGTCTTGGTTGGGGCCAGAGATTCTTCATTTGTAACAAGCTGATGTTGTTGCTGCTGCGTCAAAGACCACAGTTTGAATAGCAAGGATCTAGATTTCTTCAAGGTGTAAAATCCTATGATTTTATGTTACGGGATATTGTTGTTGTTGAGTTGATTCTAACTCATAGCAATCCTGTTTAGGGTTTCCAAGGAGTGGCTAATGAGTGGATATTGGGTTTGAACCACTGACCCCGTGGTTAGCAATTCAGTGCTTATCCTACAGCACCACAGCATACAGGGGACAAAATGATGAAAAATTCTTCTACATTACCAAAAACACCTTGAGGCAATGAATAACTGGGCCTGGGGTATCAGGACCATTGTCTCAAGGGACCCCATAATCAGATGGTATAACACAGTCCGCAAAGATAATGTTATACATCCTACTTTGGTGAATAGCAGCTAGGATCTTAAAACCTCATGAGCGGCCTTATAGGATGCAACTATTGGTATTTCCATGTGTGGAAAGAACAGTGATGAAAATTGAAGATACTTGGAATCAGTTAGTACAGTGGACTAATGGAACACATGAGCATTAGTCTCCAAGACTCTGAAACCAGAAGCACTAGATGTCCAGCTACCACTACCAACTGCTCTGAAAGAGTGAAAGACAATGTGGAACAAAACTCAAAATTATAAAAAAGACAGGGCTTACTGATCAGAAAGAGGCTGGAGAATCCCCAAACACAAAAGAATGGTCTTTGACCATTCTTCAGGCCTAGAACAAAACTCACCCTTGTGGCCCAATTTTCAAACAGGTGGTGGATAGGTATATAGCAGGGACAATAACACTACTAGTAAGGCATGTTCACCATGGAAAGGTTAATCATTCAACATTTACCTAGGCACAAGGTCCAGAAGGGGTAGGATGGAGGGTGGAAGGGAAATAGGGACCACAGGAAGGAAATAGGAAAACTATTGCTATATAGAGGGGATTGCAGTCATTTAAATGAGATGGATGAAAAACTCTTTGTAAACCTGCACTCAATTCACAATAAGAAGTTTCACACAAGAAAAGATAAAAGGTATTGCATGCCACATCATTGGTAATCTCCCTTACATTGCATCAGAGTCTCGATAGGATTGAGAGTTGTTGTTAAGTGTCATCGAGTCAGTTTCGACTCACAGCAACCCTGTATAGAGTTTCCAAGGAACAGCTGAAGGGTTTGAACTACTGACCTTGTTGCTAGCAGTCCAGTGCTTATCCGACAGCATCATACCAGGAGTCCAGAGTGGTGTATACCCACCCTTAACCCTCTTATTCCTTTATCACATCAGGTCACATCATGGGGGATCATCATATAACCACTGAGAATCATAGTCCAGCCAAGTTGACATGTATTTTGGAGGGACACAATTCAATCCATGGTATTCCACCATTGACCTTCCCAAATTCATGTCCTTGACACATGCAAAACACTATTACCCCATCATATCATCCCAAAAGTTTTCCAAGTCCAAATTACAACCTGGGACAAAATTTCTCTTCATTTGTGAATGTGAAATGTGAACTGTCTACTTCCAAAGTACCATTTGGAACAGGCTACAAAAGTAGGCTTCCATTACAAACGGGAGCAGTTGGAAAGAAAGAAGAGATAATAGGCCCTAAGCAAGTTCACCCCCATCTCCCCACCCCCTGCCCCCGCAGAACAATTTACATTAACTCTCAAGACTGGAAAATATTCCTCTGTTTTCTGAGAGAGGGAGACTGGAAAATATTCCTCTGTTTTCTGAGAGAGTGGCCCTACCTGCCAGATCCTGGGTATTGGTCAGGTATTCTGGATTCTGGGCGAGGCCCCTCAACCCTGGGTTTTAGCTTTCTGTCCAGTACCACTAGAATGGCAACTTGGCTCCTTTGACTTTGAGCATTCTCCTTGTCCTAGTCCATCTGAATGGTAACCCACCCCTTGGCCCCAGCAGGCTTTGTCCTGGGGCATGGCCGCCCCATCCCCTCAACTTTGGGCAGAGGCCCCATGTTAACGACAGCCCCATGTTCTGGAACCAAGAGGTGAAGAAGCCAACCCCTTGAAACTTAGGAAATTGTGGCCCCACCCTTAGAAACCCCAGACGTCATGGTTCGATCCTCTGAGAGCCCAGAGATCATGGACCTACCTTTAGAGATCCAGGCTGCTCTGCTTCCCATCTTCCTTGTCTCTTCAGCTTCCTGGTTACTTGATATCCAGAAGAGGTCAGTGTGGTCTCTGCTCTGCTCAAGCAAGTGTTACAAAGCTTTTTAGCTCTAGTAATTATTACAGCATGACTAACAGCCCTCATTTGAACTAGGTACCCGCTAAGTCCTTCTAACCTGGCTCCCCCCTTCACCCTATGGAAAAATAATAAATAAATTTCTTACAGTTCAATAACAGGAAAAACAGCAAAGGTTAAAATGACCCAAGGATACCTGAACAAGTAGGATAAAGACTTGGCTGAAAAAACACCAGCCCGTCTGCACAAACAGGATAAGCGTTTATTGGTGGGTTTACTCCCACTTACAGGATAAGGGTCTGCTGGAGTTTTCCACCCAGGTGACAAGACAAGTCTGTTTGTTTTAACTGCTGTGTGTTTTTGTATAAAGCCCTGTTCCCCTGCTCACTTCAGGGCCAGAGTGATTTGGGCTTTAGCTGACACTCTGGCTGCTGGCAATTAACTTTGCTCTTTAAGATTTTCAAGTTGAGTTCTGACTCAAGCTTCCGCAACATAATAAATGCATAGAGACTGCCCCTGAACCAGTAAAGCTTGACCTGAAGGCCCAGAGGCACCCCATTTGGCCAGGAAGACTCCTGCATGAAGGTGCTCAACTCTCATTAGTGGGTCGCCTCCTGTGACGTCTTGTGTGGGTCTCCTGGTTCTGCGGCTGCAGTTTCTCTGTTGCTGCATCTCAGGGTCCTACCCTCTCCAGTGTTACAGCTCTATTCAGTTCCTTCAGAGCCCTCATCAGAATTGTCTTTGACATCCCGAATTCTACCAGCAGCTCTTCTAGGAAATCTAGGCTTTAACTATTAGGCAGCTTAATACTCTTGTTGCTGTTATTGTTGTGGTTGTTAAGTACCGTGGAGTTGGTTCTGACTCACTGTGACCCTGCACAGGATTTCCGAGGCTGCAAATCTCCCGTGGTAATTGTGAACTGCAGACCTTGAGGTTAGCAGCCTGATTTGTAACTACTATGCTACCAGAGCTCTTTAGTACTCTTCTAGTCTCTTTTTATAATCCAATTTCAGAACCACTTTTGCAATTTAGCCATCTGCTAGAGCAGCACTCTACTTTCCTGGTATCAAATTCTACCTTAGGTATCTGGTGCTGCTATAACAGAAAAATCTTGGGAATTATGGCTCAGCCAAGTTGACACATATTTTGGGTGGATACAGTATATTCCATGACAACTTGCCTACCAAACAGTATAAGTACTTGATGGAAGCAACTCACATCTCCAAGTCACCATTTGTAGAAGAACCACAAAGCAGGGCCACTTGGCCCATGTCACACTTTTTGTGACGTTAAAATAAACTTTTATTATGTTAAATTGTTGAAATGTGTAGTTTATAATCACAGCACAGGATATTTTGTCTAAGAAAACAATGAATTCCTTCAGTCTTCCTATGCATTTAGATATGGTGGTGGTGTTTATGTGCTGTGGAGTGGGTTCCGACTCATAGCGACCCTGTGCAGGGTTTCCCAGGCTGTAAATCTTTACGGGAGCAGAAAGCCTCATCTTTCTCCTGCGGAACCGCTGGTAGTTTCGAACTGCTGACCTTGCGGTTCACATCCCGATTCGTCACCACTACACTACCAGAGCTCCTTATGCATTTAGATATACCATGTACAAATATATAATATTGTCTTATGTGTTTTTTTTTTTTTTTTACCATACATGCTTTTTTACTATATATATTATACTTCAACTTATTATTTTCAGTTAACAATATATTGGAGATAATATTTTATATGGTTCACATAGATAGACCTTATTCTTTGAACAGACACAAAGAATTCCATAATGGGCCTATGAGGGGGTCTTCAAAATGTTCACGGAAAAATGGAATTAAAAGGTAAAAATAAAAGAATATAAATCAAAACAAACTGGTTTTCTGTCAACAATTCATAAACACTGTTTTATGACATTGACTGCAACCCCCACGATGTTAACAGCAACCTTCCCACTTCCTTCCTGTGTTTACCATTTCTCTTCTTCCTTCTTTCCTCTCCCTGTCTGCCTTCTGAGCTTTATCCCTTCACAAATGCTGCACTTTGGATCTCATAGGATTGATTATTCTAAGGAGTGTGTAGCTCTCTTGTGCTACCGTTTACCTTGTATACCTGTTGTTTAGCTGCAGCGAGTTCAATTTCAGGTTTAAAGGGCCATACTCTCTGGCCCTTGTTGTTGTTGTTAGGTGCCATCAAATAAGTTCTGACTCTTAGCAACGCTGTACACAACAGAGTTAAACACTGCCCCATCCTGCAACATCCTCACAATGGTTGTTAATGTTTGAATCCATTGTTACGTCTACTGTGCCATCTTCTTTTTAATTGAGTGCTGATAATACTCAGTCATCTATTCCAAGAAATTTGAAAGACAGCTATCTGGTCAACCAATTGGAAGAGATCTATGTTTGTGCCCATTCCAAAGAGGGTGGCCTAACAGAATGGAGAAATCATCGAACAATATCATTGACATTCTAGTAAAATTTTACTGCAATTTACCAAGTAAGGTGTCTTTCTGCAGGGACTGGCCCTTCCTGACAATGTGTCCAACTAATAAGAGGTGAAGTCACGCCAACCTTCCTTCTAAAGAGCATTCTGCTGTATTTATTCTAAGACAGATTTGATTTTTCTTCTGGGAATCCACAATACTTTACATATTCTTCTCCAATATCATAATTCGAATGCATTGATTTTTCTATGATTTTCCTTATTCATTATTCAACTTTCATATGCACATGAAGCAATTGAAAATACTGTGATTTGGGTCAGGTGTACTGTAGTCCTCAAACGGACATTTTTATTGAGCACTTTAAAGAAGTCTTTTGTAAGAGATTTGCCCAAAGCAATGAGCAGTTTGACTTCTTGAATGCTGCTTTTGTAAGTGTTGATTGTGAAGTCTTTCACACAAAAATTAAGTTTTTGAGAGATTCAATCTTTTCTCCACTTATCATGATATTATTTATTTGTCCAGTTGTGAAAATTTTTGTTTTCTTTCCATTGAGGTGTAATCTGTACTGAAGGTTGTAGTTTTTGATCTTCATCAATAAGTATTTCAAGACTTCTTTGTTTCCAATAAGGAGAGTTGAATTATGTATATATTTCAGGTTGCTAATGAGTCTTCCTCCAGACCTACTGCCACATTCTTCTTCATCTAACCCAGCTTCTCGAATCATTTGCTTAGTATACACATTGAATAAGTATGATGAAACAATACAGTCCTGGCACACTGCTTTCCTGATTCTAAACCAGTTATCTCCTTTTCCTGTTCAAATGACTATCTCTTTGCCTATGTACAAGTTACTCATGAGCACAATTAAGTGTCTTGGAATATCCATTCTTTGCAATGTTATCCATAGTTTATTATGAGCCACATAGTTGAGTGGCTTTGCATAGTCAATAAAGCACAAGTAAACATCTTTCTGGCATTTTCTGATTTCAGAAAGATCCATCTGACATCAGCAATGGTATACTTTGTTCTAAGTTCTTTTCTGGACCTGGCTTGAATTTCTGGCAGCTCCCTGTTGATATACTGCCACAAACTGTTTTTCAGTTATCTTCAGCAAACTTTTACTTACATATCAGTGATATTGTTAGATGATTTCCTCATTCTGTTGGACACCTTTCTTTGGAATGGGCACAAATATAGATCTCTTCTCATTGGTTGGCCAGATAGTTCACTTTCAAATTTCTTGGCATACATGAGTGAGTACTATCAGCACTTCATCAGTTTGTTGAAACACTTCCATTTGTAGTTCATCAATTCCCAGAACCTTCTTTTTCACCAATGCCTTCAGTGCAGCTTAGACTCCTTCCTTCAATGCTATCAGTTCTTGATCTTATGGTACCTCTTGAATTGGTTGAGCATTGACTAATTCTTTTTGGTACAGTGACTCTGTCTTCCATCTTTTTTTTTCTTTCTGTGCTTCCTACACTATGCAATGTTTTGACCATAGAATTATTCAATATTTTAAATTGAGATTTGCAGTTTTTCTTCAGTTCTTTCAAGTTGGGAAATGCTGCACATGTTCTTCCCTTTGGTTTTCTAACTCCAGGTTTTTGCACATTTCATTATAATACTTGACTCTATCTTTTCAAGCTACCCTTTGAAATTCAGTTCTCTCACTTCCTCATTTTATCCAATTAATTTTAGCTTCTCTATGCTTAATAGCAAGCTTCAGAGTCTCTTCTGACATCCATTTTGGTCTTTTCTTTCTTTTTTGTCTTTGTAATGATCTTTTGCTTTCTTCGTATATGATGTTCTTGATGTCATAACACAATTCTTTGTATTTTTATTTGGATTATTATTGTCTAATGCATGAAATCTCTTCTTAATGATCTCAAAATTCAAGTGAAATATATTCAAGGTCAAATTTTGGCTGTTGTGGATTAATTTTAATTTTCTTCAGCTTCAGTTTGAATTTGCATATGAGTAATTGATGGTCTGTTCCACAGTATGCCCCTGGCCTTGTTTTTACTGATGATATAGAGCTTTTCCATCTTCTCTTTCCACAGATGTAGTCAATTTGATTTCTGTGTGTTCCATCTGGTGAGGTCCATGTGTATAGTCGTCTGTTATGCTGTCTAAAGAAGGTATTTGAAATAAACAAATCATTGGTTTTGCTGAATCTATCATTTGTTCTCCAGCATCATTTCTATGACCAAGGCCATATTTTCCACCTACTGGTCCTTTCTCTTTACTCCCAACCTTTGCATTCCAATCACCAGTAATGAGCAATACATCTTGATTGCATGTTTGATCGAATTCAGATTGAAGAAGTTGGCAGAATTCTTCTATTTCATCCTCATTGGCTTTAGTGGTTGGTACATAAATTTGAATAATAGTAGTATTAACTGGGCTTCCCTGTAGGCGCATGGATATTATCCTATCACTTATAGCATTTTACCTCATGACTGATCTGGATAT
>NW_006408546.1:6016287-6039451 GCF_000296735.1 Chrysochloris asiatica | reverse complement strand
TGGCCCAGGATCGGACATTGTTTTGTTCTGCTGTGCATGGGGTCACTATGAGTCGGTACCGACTCGATGGCACCTGACAACAACAACAACAACCACTCATAAGTTGTTAGTTTTCCTTCTCCCTCTCTGTCTTAGTCTCGAAACTCTGCTGAAACATCACCACCATGGAAGACCATGTTGTATTTACAATATCGATGGCTTGACTACTAGCATCACAGCACCACACAAGCCACCAGTGAACAATCAACTGCCAGAAGAGTGGCGACTCTGTACCTTACTCTGGTTTATTTGACTTCTTAAGTAAGAATATCTAAAATGTACTGCCTAATTCATCAATCAATTGCTGAATAACAAACTAGCCCAAAATGTAGTACCTTAAAACACCATTTTGATATCTCTCCCAATTCTGTTTAATGGCAGGACTCAGCTGGGTGCTTCTTCTGCTCCTAGTGACGTAGGCAGGAACTGAAGTCATCTGAGGACTCAGCTGTTGTTGCTGTTGTTGTTGAATGTCGTCGAGTCTGTTCTGACTCATAGAAACCCTGTATACAGTTTTTGAGGAGTGGTGGTTAGTTTGAACCAGCAACCGTGTGGTTCAAACTGACCTCACAGTCCAGTGCATTGTCATACAGTGCCACTGGGTTGGTATGTCTGAGGTGGCTTATTTTACACAGATGCCAGTTGATGCTGTCCGCTGTCTGGGTTGTCAACTGGGGTTGTGGCTTCCATGTAGCATGGGACTTCTCAGAGAAGAGCACTGGGATTCTTTGAGAAGAAACAGTCAGTACTTGTAAGGTCTGAACTCTGAAGTCTCAGAACATTACTTCCCCATAATGTTTTGGTGAAAGCACTCACAGGCATCCCAGATTAGGGGAGCAGAAATGGAATTGGAGCTTTCTTTATGGGATAATGGCATGTGTGTACAGGTATTGAAGGAATTTTTAGTGGCCATAATTTAAAATCTTTTGTAATATTATTATATATGATCAAAATAATTTTATCTTTGAATTTAAACTAAGTTGAAGGAATGGTATCTACAAAACTTCTAGTAAACAAGGGATCTTAAAGTGTTTGGTTCCTTATATTATTATTTAGAGAATGTGCTTTCTGTAAATCAAGTTGAAGAAAGATGAAATTTTACTAAGAATTCTATTATCCAAAGACCAGTCATTCTTCCGGTGGCTACTCAAGTCAAGGTGGGAACAAACTTTGATTTCTTCCCATTCTCACTCTAAATAGATCAATAGAAAATTGAATCAGGTTCAGGCTCATTTCCAGTAATATATCATGTATTTTGGAGTTCCAAGGTTAGATATGATGCAGAGCATTCAAAATAAATGGCTCAGAAATATACAAGGTCTACATCACTCATAGTGACAGTTCATTAGTTAATCTCCTGTCCCTGGGGATGGGGTAGCAGGTGAGACAAACACAGGATTGGGGAGGGGCTTGGGAGACAAATCCATGGAGTCCACAAACTGGATCAGGGAGTCCAGTTTGTGGTCTTGATTTAGGTCCCCTATAAGTAGCTCTGGTAGCGTAGTGGTTACGAATCAGGCTGCAAGCCTCAGGGTCAGCAGTTCGAAACTACCAGCTGTTCCACGGGAGAAAGATAAGGCTTTCTACTCCCGTAAAGATTTACAGCCTTGGAAACCCTGTACAGGGTCACTATGAGTCGGAACCGACTCCATGGTATATAATAACAATTTCAATTGGAATTGTAAGAAGAGATAGGAGCCAGAGCCAATATGGGGCAAAGGAGGAAGAGGGAGTTATTTGTCATCTTTACCTGCGCATAGCTTCCAGAAAGGATGCTATTATGGATTCAAGTGTATGTCCCTAAAATATATGTTAAATTCTAACCCCTATAACATAGATTTAATCCTGTTTGGAAACTGGGTTTGCTTTGTTATGTTAATCAGGTCATAGACAAGTAAAACCCTTAAACTCAAACCCATTGCTATCAAGATGATTCCAACACATAGTGACCCCATGTAGAGTTTTCTAGGCTGCACATCTTTATGGGAGCAGAAGGTCTCCTCTTTCTCCTGCCAGAGTATCTGGTAGATTTGAACTGCTGACATGGTGGTTAGTAACCCAATATGTAACCCACTAAGCCACCAGAGCTTCTATGGGGCTTTGAATCAATCACTTTTATAAAAAGAGCAAATTACACAAGCATGTAAGCACATGGGGAAAGACGGACTTTGTGTAAGGATCATGTGAGGATTATCTGTAATTTAAGGGATCAAGGAAAGCCCAGGGCTACTGACAAGGAAGGGTTCTGCAAGGCTAATACCTTGAATTGGACTTTTAACATCCAGCACTGTGGAACAACAAAACAGCAAAATATTGTTGTTTTTTACAAGCTATCCACTCGTGGTGTTTATGTTTCAGCAGCTGTATTCTTAGTGCCTATTCTAGAGAAGCATGATTATGAAAGTATTTACAATCTTGGCTGAATTATTTTAAATTTTCTGGGGGTAAGCCAATCCACACCAAATTCAGAGTGTTGCCAAATTTTGGGACACTGAGTTAGATAAATAAAAGGTTTAATGAAGAGTAACATCTTTGCAAAAAATTTAAAAAAAAGAAAAAGGAGGGAGTAGAATAAGGCAATGAGAGTCTCAGTCTAAGATGCTGAACTGACAGAGTTTCTACGCATCCAGTGGAGACTTTAAGAGGGGCAACTGTCCACTAAAGGAGTCCTTCATTGGCTGGAAATGGCTAGTTATTGTACCCTAACTTCCCCTTTCAACGACAGACATTCAGTTTGAAGATGAATGGACCCTCAATTTAATCAGGCTCTTTGAACAGCATTAAGTTAGCTTGAGGCTTTATAACTTAAGACAGGTGTTTTCTAGCCTTTTTCAGTTGATGCTCGCTTTGAAAGAAAATTAAGACTACCAAAATCACATTCTGCCCAACCTCTTCCCAGAGATAAAAACACTCCTGCCTCACTCCCTGCTTTGCGAATCAACATCAACTATGAAGATTTTGTTCAGCTTTATTTTTCTACAGTTTATTTGAGCTGTTTGCTAAAATGGTATTTTAGCAAACAGCTCAAATACTTGGTGGCTTCAAACAATAAAAATCTAATTTTACTCAATTCTGTGGGTCACCTGGGTGTTTCTTCCTGTCTTAGCTAGGATAGTACATGCATCTGTGTTTAGATATGGGTTGGGAAGAACACTAATTGATCGTGACTGTGTTTTCTCATATATTTTGGTGTCCGCTGGTTGTAGACTCATCTAGGATGGTCTCAATTGGGACAACTAAGCTCTGCTTCATGTAGTCTTGATCTTCCAGTAGACTCGCCTGAGCTTGTTCAGATGGTGGTAACAGGGTTCAAAAGAATGAGTAGAAGTGTACATAGCCTCTCATACACATTCCACCTCTACATCCCAGCTGAGAACCACTGCATTAGTGGTAGGCTTTGAACTTGGGAAGAATTCAGAGCAGACTCTGCCTGACTAAAAAAGACATAAAGAAGCTAGATTTACTGTGGGCATGAGGAAGACAAATAAATGAAAGGGAAATAAAGTGATAACTCTACCTGTGTAACGTAAGTGAGTTGATTTGTTGACCTTGAAAATACTGTCAGGCTGACACTTAACAGATTTAAAATTTATAGTCATTTTGATTCACTTTGTGATTTTCATTTTTCACAGAAATGTGCCCAAAATTTGAGGACAAAGAGTGGCCCAAAAGTGGAGTCAGGAAGAAACATAAAAATAGAATAGATTTGGAATAGTAACATGGAGTTAGTGAGAGCGCAGTAGAGAGTGACATTTAGTGAGTTCCCCTTGAAGTGCAATTAGTTTGTAGTTCACCTTCCTCACACACAACCTTTGTACCAGGCCGCATGACTCTCATTTTAGAAATGGAGCCTCAGTAATATTAAACAATGTTGCTAGGCCTCATAGCTAGTTGTGGATGCTTTGACTGAAAACCAGTGGTTGAAGGGTGGGGAATGAGAGGGGCAGCTGATGGAAGAGGCACTGTGAGTATGAAAATAAAGATTGGGAACCCCTGGAAGACCTTACCTGCATACCCTCCCCCCTTTTCTCCTGAGTGCCTAGCAGAATACTGGAACATAAGAATTTGTGTTGGAGATCTTATCATGCAGTATTCTGCAAACACAGGTGAGCTCTGCGGATATGTCATTTTCATCATGACTGCAGGAATGGGGAGCGCATAGGTGAAAGTGAGGCATGGCTTTTGAGGGTGCTATATGAAAATATGAAGGAATGCCAATGCCAGGAGTTCTGTGGTTACCAAGATAGTGAGTGGAGTGAGAGGGGCGGTTACTGGAGCCCAGTTTTCCTCACCCACTGCAATTGGCCACTGAGCCCCTCTAGAAGTTGCTGAAACTAATATTGAAGCTCCCTCCCCTCATAGACTGAGAAGAAAATATTTGGATTCCTTTAGTTTTGTCACATCTTAAGGAAAAGTCAGCAGTAGCTAAAACAAAAGTTTCTAAGAATGGAAACAAGTCTTGGGAATTGAGAGGATCTTTAGGCTGCTTCTATGAATCAACAGGGAATCCTACCGTATCACAGAATTAAAGGCTTTAGGTGAGAGACAGATAAAGTGTATGTGACTGAGATCATATAGGTGAGAAAATGTGAGATCCCAAGAAGAAGGAGCTAAGGTGAGTAACATTGTTTGATTCTAGTCCCTGTGAGACTTGGCTGTACATCTTACATTTCATTTCTAAGAAATCTCAGGCAGGTTCTAGAAAACATACCATTTGTTTGAGAATTAAAAATGGGATTCTGTTCTTTACAACAATTGTAAAGAAGCATATTCCAACCTAAGATACAGTTAACTAGTCTATAACTCAGTGAGGACTATTACAGAGAAGGGAAGAGAGTGCAGAGAGGGGCAGTGACTCTGCAAGGTTGTATATTAGGCAACACTGAGACCGGGATGAAAAAGCAGGTCTGACTGAGGTTTCAGCCTCTGACTGACTTTAAATCAGCCAGAGCTATTTGTGTGATTGGCAGAGGCTGACTGAGTAATCAAACATATATTCTGCATCACTGTTCTCTACACCTCTGTTTGTTCTTCTGAGAGTCATGATCTGTAGGGAAATTTTACTGTTAGCTGTGACAGATGTTTAGCAATTTGTCTGATGCAGGGACTGTAGAAGTGGCTGTCTTGAGGTTGTGCCACTGAGTGAGACCTGACAGTAAGTGACTCTGTGTTTAACAGAACAAAATGTTGCCAAGCCCTTGCTATCTTCACACTTACTACTATGTTGTTATAGTCATGCTGAACTGTCCAGTGATTTGTTCTTGTTTTATTCATGAATAGTATTCTGTTGTCTGATATAACAAAGTTTACTTGTGTGTTTATCTGCTGAGGAACATTTGCATGGTTTCTAGCTTCTGGCTATGAAAATTTCTGTACAAGTCTTTATGAGGACATGTACGTTTTTACCCTTGCCCTAATTCTGGAACCGAATGACTAGAACATATATTATTGTTGTAGTTGTTAAGTGCCGGCTAATTGGTTCTGACCCATAGAGACCCTGTATAGGGTTTCCAAGGAGCAGCTGGAAAGCTTGAACCACCGACCTTCCAGTTCAAACGACTTTGCATCAGACTGCAAAGTTGTTTGAACTACAAGGTTGGTGGTTCAAGCTATCCAGCTGCTAGGTGTATGCTTAATTTCCCAAGGAAATGCCAACATTAACACAGTGCTGCTTTAGTGACTAGTAAAGGAGCTCTGGTAGCATAGTGGTTATGAATCGGGCTGTGAACCTTAAGGTCAGCGGTTCGAAACTACCAGCCGCTCCGTGGGAGAAAGATCAGGCTTTCTACTCCCGTAAGGATTTACACCCTCGGAAACCTTGTACAGGGTCGCTATGGGTCGGAACCGACTCAATGGCACTTAACAACAACAACTGGCATCTGAAAAGCTTGTTGGTAGCCATTTAAAGTACAAGTATTTGTCACTCCCCATCCAGAGCAAAGAAGAGTGAAGAAAATCAGAGGTGCAAGGAAACAACCAGTCCAGACGACTAATGGACCATGTGAATCCCAGCTACCACAACCCCGAGATCAGAACTAGATGGTGCCCAGCTACCACTGCTGACTGCTCTGAAAGGGATCACAGTAGAAGGTCCTGGATAGAGTGGGAGAAAAATGTGGCACAAAACTCAACATCATAAAAAAGGCCAGGCTTACTGGTCTGAGAGAGACTGGAGTAACTCCTAAGACTATGACCCTTGGATATCCTTCAGGCCTGGGACTGAATGCACTCATCTTTATGGCTCAACTTTCAGCCAATACAAAGGCCTATGAGGTGAACAGTAACATCAGAAAGGTATGCGCTTATTTAGAACAATTAACTATAAGAGATGAAAAGGGCAGCAAGTGCCCAAGGTTATAGCACAGAAGGCAGGAAGGGATAAGAAAGAAGGATGAAGGAAAATGGTAAACAAAGGGAAGGAGGTGAAAAGAGTACTGTATATTGTGGGGATTGCAATCAACTTCACAATGAAAAATGTGTATAAATTGTTGAATGGAAAACCAATTTGCTCTGTACACTTTCACCCAAATCACAGTTAAGGATAAATCAAACACCGAAGAGTTTTCCAAAGTTGTACCATTTCACATTCCCACTGTCAGTGTTGGAGAGTCCCAGTCCTTCCATATCCCTACCAACATTTGGTAGGGTCAGTTTTTTAGAGACTTAGTCATTCCAAAGGAGTCCTGATGCAACTGAAAGAGAAACAGTGGATTGCTAACTACAAGGTTGGCATTTCAAACCCGCAAGCTGCTCTACAGGAGACAGAAGAAGCTGTCCTGTAAATATTTCGTTTCAGAGCCTATATAGAGTAGCTATGAGTTAGAATTGTCTCAGTGGCAGTGGGTTAATAAGTATGCAGTGATATTTCACTATGACTTTAACTTTATCTTCAATTTTCTAAAGACTAATTATGTTGAATAGTTTTTCATGTCCACATTGTAGAATAAGTACTAGACTGTTAACCACAAAGTCAGTGGTTCAAACTCACCAGCTGCTCCTTGGAAACCCTATACAGGGTCTCTACGAGTCAGAACCAACTCCAGGGCAATAATAACAATAATGACATTTTCATTCATAATCTTTGGTTAATTGTCTATTCAAATCTTTGGTCCATTTAAAAAAAAAAAACTGGGTTGTTTACTTTTGAAACTTCTTTTTCTATTTGGATTCTAGTTCTTTATTAGATACGATACTTTGCAAATGTTTATTGCAGTCTGCCATTTATTTCATTTTCTTAACAGTTTCTGTTAAAGAGCAGCCATTTTAAATTGTAGTGAAGTCTAATTGATCATTTGTTTCCTTTATGAGTCATGTTTTGGGTTTCATATCTGTTACAACTTTGCCTAGCTCAAGGTCACAGGGATTTTTTCCCTACATCTTCTTTTAGAATTAAAAACATATTAATTTTGTTTTTGAGAACATATTCAGCAAAACATTCACTAATTAAGTTTCTACATGTACAATTTAGTGACATTGACACCTTCTTTTAGTTGTGTGACGATTTTCACCTTCCTTTTCCAAGTTATTCCTCCCCCAATAACAGATGCTCAGTGTTCCCTCAAGTTCCTATCTAACATTTCTAGTTGCGCCTGTAAATTTGATCCCATGCAGATAAATTTTAAAAAGAGCATAATATTCAAGGCAGGCATTCTTTACTAGGTAACTTAAGCTAATGTTTGGTTTTAAGAAGCCATCAGGGGATTTTGATATAAGGTTTAAAAGTTATCTCAGAACAATAATTTCAGGGATTCATCCAACCTTCATGGTTCCAGAAAGTCTAGATTTCATTGAAATTCTGTTCTGCAACATCCCCCTCTATTAAGTCATTGATCAGAATGTTCACTAATGGTAGCCAGGCACCATCTAATTCTGCTGGTCTCATGACAAAGGAGGTAGCTGTTCATGGAGGCAGTTCACATTCACTTCCTTCCTCTATTCCTTTATGATTTTTTATTGTTTTATGTTTTACATTGAGTTCTCTGTTTCATTGTGAGTCATTTTTTGTGCATTGTGTGAGGTATGAACTAAAGCTTTTGTTTTTGCATATTCAATAGTTCCAGTCCCATTTGTTGACAAGATTATCCTTTCTTCAGTTAATTGCTTTTGCAATGGTATGACACTATAGGATAAGCACTGGGCTACTTAACAAAATGTTGCTGGTTCAAGCCCACCAGCCATTCAAACAAACAACAAAGTGTCCCTAGAAGGGCCAGGAGGAGATAACATTTGCTTTGGATTTTGAAGGATACCTGAGATTATAACATTTGAAGATAAGGGAAGACCTTGATTAAATGATTAGGCAGTGCAGACCTAACAAGGAAACAGCCGCACAGAACTCTGTGCATGGTGGTGGTGGTGGTTATGTGCTATGGAGTCAGTTCTGACTCATAGTGACCCTGCAGAGGGTTTCCACGACAATAAATCTTTACGGAAACAGAAAGCATCATCTTTCTCTCATGGAACAGCTAGTTGTTTTGAACTACTGACCTTGAGGTTAGCAGCCTGACTTGTAACCACTACATTACTGGAGCTCCTTAAAATCAAACCTTGTATTAAAGAAAATTTTTTGTACACGTATCTTCTGTAGTCACATTCAGGTTTGAAATCCTCAACTGGCTTCCCGTCACCTGCAAAGTGCACACCAGTACCTTCATGATCTGTCCTGTCTTGCATTGTTTAGGCTCATCTCTTACCATATCACCCAACCCTGTTGTACCAACTCAAGATGCAGCTAAACCAAATAGTTTGTATTTTTTTGTGGATACCACGCTGTCTTTAAGCTATAAGACTTACTGCATTCTGTTCCCTCTACTTAGAACCTTCTCCTCAGCTTCCCTTAACTCACCTTTCCAGCTGTTTCCTACCATCCTTTGGAGCCCAGTTTAGATTTTCTTCTTTCAAGACTTCTTCAAACCTAGTATCTATGAACACATAAGCATGTACATCTGGCTACATAATGTGCATGTGCATGGACCAGTGCAAAATAAAAATTCAAGACCCCTTGTTCAAAAAGTAGTGAAAAAGTGCCATTGAAAGTATGGGAGAAATATGAGGCTTTATACTCCTGCAAAGATTTGCAGGGAACTCTGTACAGGGTCACTAGGAGCCAGAACCAACTCGATGACACTTAACAACAACAGTCGTTCTCATCTCCTGAGACCTTGTTTTCATCATATGCAGGCTGGAAGGATAAAGTGAGAAATCAAAGGACTTATTTCCTTTGGGCATCTGTTGACCTGTGTTTCCAACAGCAGCATGAGTCACTAGAAGACCACCTATATTCTTCCTGGACGCACATTGTGGCAGACTGATGTCGGCTGTGGGTTGGATGGCTCCATGTCAAACCTAGTTCAGTGACCTCCCCAGAGCTATTTCTCTATCCTCATTATCTAACCAAGCTCTAACTACTCAAGCTAGTTGGGTAAAGATAAAGTAGGGTCAGGCTAGAGGGTATTAAGAGGAGAGATTGTGGGAGCTCTTCTTTGCCAACTTTTACTTCTCTGGTGCTGATCTTTAAAACGTTCCATAGACTATCAAGTGAAAGTAAAAATAGCTTTTCTTGACATTAAATAATCTGACTTCTCTTGACGAAGAGGTCATGGATTCTCCTCTTCAGATGGTTTTTCTTTTTGATTAACTAGCCAAATCTGTTAAGTAAAGAATAGTCAACTCTTAGGAGGAAGAAAAATGGAAATTTTAGGTAAAGGCCATCTTTCTTTCAAAACTTCATTTTTAGGTAACTTCAATTTAACCTTCTGGAACCTACAAAGAATAGATTTGTGGTTTGGAATGACAGCAGTCAAACTAAAACTTGTTTTTTCAAAGCAAATAAGATGTACCCAATATGTCTTCTGGTATTAGGTGTGCTGATAACAAGGATTATTGTTGTTATTGTTAAGTGTTGTCAAGTCGGTTCTGACTCATAGCAACATTGTTTAGTGTTCTGAGGAGCAGCAGGTGGGTTTGAACTACCAACCTTGTGGTTAGCAATCCGGTGCTTATCCTACAGTGAGTGAGTGCCACACTAAGACTCCAAGTGATAAAAATAATGTAAAGAGGGAAAGGTAACGAAGGCAGGCCAGGGAACAACTGTAGAAGCATAAACCAGGGAGAAAATGTTTTCGGTTTCAAACAATAGAAAGCCCAACTTTTAGTGAACTTAAAATATGGAGCAGGTAGGATCGGGCAGTATTTCATTCTGTTGTGCATAGGGTCGCTATGAGTCGGTACTGACTCGGCACCTAACAACAACAACAATTTTTTTTTTTTTAAATGATAAAAATACCCCCCTCCATATTCTAAGTTCTCCATAAGTTGGGCTCTTTATTACTGGAAACTAAAAGCATTAAGTTCTAGTTTATGCTTCTATACTTCTTCCTTGAGTTGACTTCTTTACTTTTCACTTTTTACATTTTGCATAGATTTGGAGTTGTGCATTTGAATAAGCATACAGGAAATTATTCATCTTGCTTAGTTGATTGCTAAGTATCTGATTGCTGAAAAATATAAGTAATCTCTAGCTATTAACATTTAAATTCATAAGCTTAGATGAAATAGTTGGAAAAAAAGGGATATGTGTCATACAAGAGACGCTTTAGGATAAGCATATAGGTGATTTTTATGCACCTTTGAAATTTTATTCATGCCTTTTAATTGATTTATAAACAATCAATTTTCAATTTCATGATAGCAGTGGTAGTCTTCCAGACTCTTTTAGAGTTTATTAGTGTTTGGATTCAGGACTTTCATTGCTCTGGTATTTTCTTCTTTAAGTAGTTACAGTGATAAAGCATTGGTTAAAAAAATTCTCTACATGCTATTTTGGAAAGAAAAGAAAAAAATAATTTTGTTCATTCTCAATGTATTCTCCACATCAAAGATGAATAATATATCCTTTTTTGTGGTTTTGAGTTGTCTAGGAGTTTCACATTCCCTGATTGTTCCACAGAACTCCCTAGGTGTGGTACAAATGTAAAGTACTCAATTACTAGCCAAAAAGTTGGTGGTTAGAACCCACCAGAAAAGTGATTCAAAAGAAAGACAGGCCTGGATTTCTGCTTCCAAAAACTTGAAACCTGAAAACCCTGTGGAGCAGTTCTACTTGGCACACACGAGGTTACTATGTGCTACCACTCCTCTGTCAGTTTGTTGTACTGTGGTGGCTTGCATATTGCTGTGATTCTAGAAGCTATGAGAGTCGTATTTTAAAGACCAGCAGGATCACTCATGGTGGACATGTTTCAGGAGAGCTTCCAGACAAAGACAGACTTGGAAGAAGTAGTGATGGACTACTTCCGAATATTTAGTCACTGAAAGCCTTATGAATAGCCGTGGAATACTGTCAGATAGCACCAGAATATTGACTAGTGGAACATGATGAACAGCACCAGAACATTATGAGTTTTAGTGCTGGAAAATGAGCCCCTCAGGTTGGAAGGCACTCAAAATACGACTGGGGAAAAGCTGCCTCCTCAATGTAGAGTTCACAGTGATGACTAGAATGGAGTAAAGCCTTCAGCATCTTCGTTTGCTGATGGGGCACAACTCCAAATGAACAGAAGCAGCTGCAAGCATCCATTAATAACCAGAACATAGAATGTACAAAGTATGAATCTAGGAAAATTGGAAATTGTCATAAATGAAATGGAACACATAGACATTGATCTCCTAGGCATTGTTGTTGTTGTTGTTGTTAAGTGCCATCGAGTCGGTTCTGACCCATAGCAACACTGTATAGGGTTTCCAAGGAGCAGCTGGTGAGCTTGAACCACCGACCTTCCATTTCAAATGGCTTCCCAGACTGGTGCATTAACCCACAGTTCCACACCAGGACTCCTAGGCATTAGTGAGCTGAAATGGACTGATATTGGCCATTTTGTATATGACAGATACATAGTTTACAAATTGATTGACAAATTGAAGAGGAATGGTGTTGCTTTCATCATCAAAGAGAACATATTAAGATCTGTCTTGAAGTACAGTGCTGTCTGAGATAAGATAACATCCATAGCCTACAAGGAAGGCCAATTAATACAACAATTATTAAATTTCGTGCATTAACCACTAAAGCCAGTGATGATGAAATCAAAGAATTCTGTGAACTTCAACATGAAATTGATCAAATATGCAATCAAGATGTATTATAATTACTGATGATTGGAATGCAAATATTGAAAATAAAGAGGAAGATCAGTAGTTGGAAAATATGGCCTTGGTGATAGAAACAATGCTGGAGATTGCAAGTCCAGTGACTTCATCATTGCAAATATCATTTTTAAACAACATAAAAGACGTGGACCTGACCAGATGCAACACACAGAAATCAAGTTGACTACATCTGTGGAAAGAGACAATAGAATTACTCCATACTATCAGCCAAAACACGGCCAAGAGCACACTGTGGAACAGACCATCAGTTTCTCATATGCAAGTTCAGGCTGAAGCTGAAGAAAATTGAAACAAGTCCACAAGAGCCAAAATAAGAACTTGAACATATCCCACTGGAATGTGGCTATCATCTGAAGAACAAATACGATACATTAGATACTAGTGACCAAAGACCAGAGGAGTTGTATTATGACATCAAGAATATCATATAGGAACAATGCAAAAGGTCATAAAGAAGACAGGAAAGATGGAAAAGATCAAAATGGATGTCAGAAGAGACTCAGAAATTTGGTCAGCATAGAAATGCTAATAAAGCAAATGGAAGAAATGAGAAGCTAAAAGAGCGGGGCAGAAAATGTCAAAGGTCTGCTTGAGAAGACAGAGTCAAATATTATAATGGAATATGCAAAGACCCAGAGTTAGAAAAGCAAAAGGTTTGAAAAACACAACATTTCACAAGCTAGGGGACCTATGAAAATATTTAAGCCTCAACTTGCAATATTGAAGGATTCTAGCATAGTGGTTACGAATTGGTCTGTGAACCTTAAGGTCAGCAGTTTGAAACTACCAGCTGCTCTGTGGGAGAAAGATGAGGCTTTCTGCTCCTGTAAAGGTTTACAGCCTTGGAAATCCTGTTCAGGGTCGCTATGGATCGGAATTGACTCAATGGCACTTAACAACAACAATAACATGGGCAAAATATTGAATGAGGCAGGAAGCATCATAACAAGATGGAAGGAGCACACAAAGTCACTGTACCAAAAAGAAATGGCTGATGTTCAGCCGTTTCAAGAGGTAGCATACATTCAAGAGCCAATGATCTTGATCTTGAAGGAGGAAGACCAAAGTGCATTGAAGGCACTGGCAAAGAACAAAGGTTCAGGAATTGGTGAAATACAATTTAAAATCTTTCCAAAAACTGATGCAGTGTTGGAAGCACTCACTCGTCTATGCTGAGAAACTTGGAAGACCTCAGCAAATGATTGGAAGAGATCTATATTTGTGCCCATTCCAAAAAGAAGTGACCCAATGGAATGCAGAACTCATCAGACAATATCGCTAATATGGAAGGCAAATTAAATTTTGCTAAATATAATTCAAAATCGGCTGCAACAGTACATTTACAAAGAACTACCAGAGGTTCAAGTGGATTCAGATGTGCACGTGGAATTAGGGATATCATTGCTGATGACAGATGGATCTTGTATGAAAGCAGAGAACATCAGAAGGATGCTTACCTGTGTTTTATTCACTACATAAAGACTTTCAGTTGTGTGGATCATCACAAGGTATGGACCACATTGCAGAGAATTAGAACTCCAGAGCACTTAATTATGTTCATGAGGAACATGTACACAGACCAAGAGGCAATTGTTTGAACAAGAACAAGGGAACACTGAATGGTGTAAAATTAGGAAAGATATGACCAAAGTTGCATTCTTTCACCATACTTAATTAATCTGTAGTCTGAGCACATAATCTGAGAAGCTGTATTATATGAAGAAGAATGTGACATCAGGATTAGAGGAAGACTCATAAATAACCTGTGATATGCAGACGATACAGCCTTGCTTGTGAAAGCTAAGACTTAAAATAATTACTGATGAAGATCAAAGAACAGAGCCTTCAGTATGGGTTACATCTCAGTGTAAAAAAAAAACAAAAAACAAAAAACTCACAACTGGACCAATAAGTAACATCCATATAAATGGAGAAAAGATTGAAGTTGTCAAAGACTTCATTTTGCTGTGATCAACCATTAGCACTCATGGATGGAAGTAGCAAGAAATCAAATGATGTATTAATCAAATTTGCTGCACAAGACCTCTTTAAAGTGTTCAAGAGCAAAGATGTCCACTTGAGGACTCAGGTGCACCTGACCAAAGCCATGGTATTTTCAGTAACCTCATATGCATGTGAAAGTTGGACAATGAACAAGGAATACCATAGAATAATTAATACCTTTGAGTTATGATTTTGGAGGAGAACATTAAAAGTACTATGGACTGTCAAAAGAAGAAATCAATCTGAAATATAGTCAGAATGCTGCTTGGAAGCCAGGATGGCCAGACTTCATCTTTCAAATTTTGGACATATTATCAGGAGGGACCAGTCCATGGAGAAGTATAGTAGAGAATCAGAGAAAGAACCCCAATGAAATGGATTGGCACAATGTAGCAGCAATGGGCCCAAGTGTAGCAAAGATTGTGAGGCTGACACAGAATTAGTGGCATTTCATTCTGTTGTGCCTTGGGTCTCCTTGAGTCAGTGCTGACTTGATGGCACCTAACAACAATAACAAATAAGTCAGAATCATTCAGTAACAACAATAACCATATTTATTGTGTTTACTGTATCCCAGGCATTGAGCTACAAGTAATTGATTATCTTATCTGTGCTTTACAAAAACCCTATTAGGGAGGTGGCGTCCTTCCTGGTGTTGTGCTGTCAGATAAGCATTGAGCTACTAACTGCAGGTTGGCAGTTCAAACCCACCAGCTGTTCTATGGAAACCCTACACAAGGTCACCCTAAGTCGGAACTGACTCAATGGCACTTAACAACAACAAATGAGGGAGATGTACTCTTATCATTATTATCCTACAGATAACATTCAGCGAGGTTTAATAACATGCATAAAATTACAGTGAGCAGTGTTGGAGCCAGGTTGAGACTCCAAATGGAATGAACTCCTACATTACATCGTATTTTTTGAAGATAATTAAAAAATGGCTGCAAAAGTACATCGACAAAGAACTGCCAGAAATTCAGGCTGGATTCAGACTAGAACACAGAATGAGTGATATCATTGCTGATGTCAGATATGTATTTCCTGAAAGCAGAGAATACCAAAAAGATGTTTGTTTGTGCTTTATTAACTATGCAAAGCCACTAGACTGTGTGGATCATGATAAACTATGGCGACATTGCAAATCATGGGTATTCCAAAACACTTAATTGTGCTCATGAGGAACCTGTATAGACCAAGAGGCAGTCTTCTGCTACTGAATAATTTAAATTCAGGACAGGAGTGCTCCTTCCACCAGGCTTAGTCAGTCTGTATGCTGAGCAAATAATCTGAGAGGTTGAATTATATGAAGAATAACCTGGCATTAGGATTGGAGGAAGACTCTTTAACAACCTGTGATATACAAACGATACAACCTTGCTTGTTGGAAACGAAGAGTACTTAAAATACTTGCTGATGAAGATGAAAGAAAACAGCCTTCAATATGGATTGTACCTCAGTGCTAAGACAACAAAAATCATGGCAACTGTGTCAAAAATAACAACATGAAAAAAGGGAGAAAAGACAGATGTTGTCAAAGACTTCATTTACTTTGTATTCACAATCAACACTCATGGAAGCATCAGTCAGTAAATCAGACAACATATTGCATTAGGGTTCTTTAAAATGTTCAAAGGCAAAGATATCAGTTTGAGGACTTAGACACATCTGATCCAAGCCATGGTATTTTCAATAACCTCATATGCATGTGAAAGTTGAACAATCAGTAAGGCAGACTGTAGAAGAATTGATGCCTTTGAGTTATGGTGTCAGAGAACAAACAAATCTGTGTTGGAAGAAGTACAGACAGAATGTTTCTTAGAAGACAGAATGGTGAGACTTCGCCACTCTTACTTTGAACTTGTTATCAGGAGGGACCCATCCCTGAAGAAGGGCATCATGCTTGGTAAAGTGGAGGGTCAGGCTAAAAGAGGGATAACTCAACAAGATGGATCAGCATAGTGGAGTAGCAATGGGCTCAGGAGTAACAATTGTGAGATTTCCTTCTGCTGTGCATCGGGTTACTGTGAATAGAAACTGACTAGAAGACACCTGACAATAACAACAATAACAAATTATATCAAAGTGTTAATGGATTTGAAATTTATATTTTTGTTTTATCAGTTGTTTTTGGCATGTAAATACAAAAGCCCTGGAAAATGAGGAGGATAGGCATTCTTGTACTCTTTTAAGCAGGAGGAAAAGATCAATAAGAACAAGTGACCTGTCCCAAAAAACGAGTCCTGTGATTAGCAGAACAAAGAGGTGTGAAATAAGATGTTGATATTCCCTGGCCTAGAACTACCAGAAACCCACCTGTGGTAGCACAAGTTGGGTGAATGCGCTGGACTACAAGGTTGGTTTGGACCGCAAGGTCAACGGTTCAAGCTCACCAGCCATTCCTTGGAAACCCTATACAAGGTTGCTATGGGTCAGAACCAACCCAACAGCACTTAACAACAACAGCAACAACAACAAAAGAGACCACACACCATAAGAACCATGGGGCATCTCTATAGGAGAAGCTTGAATTAGGAGATCTGGGGGAAAGCTTCAAGAAAACAATGCTACTCTAAATATAGTGCTATTAGGAGTCCTCATGTGGCACTGCAAGGTAATGCACCGGACCACCAGGTCAGTTTGAGCCACAAGATCTGCAGTTCACACTCATCAGTTGCTCCTTGGACACCCTATCCAGTGTCACTATGGGTCAGAACTGACTCGACAGCACTTAACAACAACAAGTCTTAGGAAGCAGGGGGGAATTCCAAAAATTGTACATCATAATAATTTTTATTTAGGATGCAGGAGAAATGAAGTGGGAATAAAGCTGTAGTTGCTAAAGAAGCAAAAGTATGAGTGCAGTCATTTTGAGAACTTAACAAAATAATTGAGCACTGCATGGGACATACCATACACAGACACTTATGACCTTCTTCTGCCCCTGTTTCTTAGATATATGCTTTTATTATGTTAATGGATGCCTAGTCATGAAGCCATGTCCCTCTTTTTGTGACTTCTGAAAGAATACACACCCACACAAACAGATACCAGGAGAGTTCATTCTTTTGATATGTTTATCTGGGAAATTGTAGCTCCTCTGCATACTGATCAGCAGTTTTTAGAAAACTGGCATAAATATTGCTTGTGAGATATAATCATGGGACCCCATTCCTCTCTGTTGTGGGTGCACTGGGAGCTGCCTTCCTGATAATAAAGCCTCATCCCTAGCTTTGTTTATCTTGCTTGTTTGCTCATGGGACTCAACTGCTCCAAAACAACAGACCCAAGCTTTGGGGTGACAGAAGTAGCAGTCATACATGTCAGTCATTATAGGAAGCTGCTGGTCATTTTTGTCCATAAGCGCTATTCTTAAGAGTTCTTGTTTTTGTCTTTAACCATAGTGTTTATGGACTTCTAGTGTGGGGCTGTGGGATCAGCACTCGACTGTGAACCACAGGGTCAGCGATTCAAACTCAATAGCGGCTGCTCAGAAGCCTTGTACAGCAGGGGTGAGGAACATCAGCCCTTAGGTTGTGTAAGCCTTGTGAAATCATTTGGTCTGGCCTTGTCAAGGCTACCACATTTCCAGCCATCACATTGTTGTGTTGTTGTTAAGTGTCATCGAGTCGGTTCTGATCCATAGCCACCCTGTATAGGGTTTCCGAGTAGTGGCTGGTGAGCTTGAACCACACTGACTTTGTGGTTCAAACCGACAACTTTGCAGTGCAGCGCATTAACCCACAATGCCACACCAGGACTCACATTAGGGGTGAGTTAATTAAATGTTTGACCTATTATACCAGCCTAACTTTTAAGGTGATAATTTTGTACGGCCCATAAAGGATGCTATAATTTTAGCAGAAAAAAGTTTCCCCATCCCTGCTGTACAGGGTCACTAAGAGTCAGAATCAACTCAGTGGCACTTGACAACAACAGCATCATGTCTACCGAGTGATCTTATCTGATGTTGGTGTTCTGTGAAATTGTTTATTAACTAGGGAGTGCCGATATCTGGTGGATTTATTTTAGTTTTCTTCAGTTTCAGCCTGAAGTTGTATATGAGTAATTAATGGTCTATTCCACAGCCTACCCCTGCCTTTGTTTCCACCATCTCTTTCCACAGATTTAGTCAATCTGATTTCCGTGTATTCCATCTGGTGAGGTTCATGTGTATAGGCATCTTCTATGTTAGTGCTATTAGGAGTCCTATTAGGTATTGCATCTTCTATGTTAGTGCTATTAGGTATTTGCAATGAACAAGTCATTTGTCTTGCAAAATTCTATCATGGGATCTCCAGTATCATTTCTATCACCAAGACCTTATTTTCCAACCTTGCAGTTCAAACTGAACTTGCAGTCCAGTACATTGAGCCACAGTATCACACCAGAACTCCAATTTACTTGCATGTAATATCATTAATATTACATACAAGAAAAATTTTGCTAAAGTTAATTCAAAAACAACTTCAACAGAATATTGACAGTGAACTGCTAGAAGTTCAAATCAGATTCAGACAAGGACATTGAGTGAGGGATGTCATTGCTGATGTCAGATGGATCTTGGCTGAAAGTAGAGAATACCAGAAAGATGTTTACCCGTGCTTTATTGATTAAGAAAGTGCTTACCTTATGGCGTCACACCAGGTGAGTTAACTAAATGTTTGTCCAAACATAGAAGGCTAATTTGAAAGTTGATAATTTTGCATGGCCCATGAATGATACAAATTTTGGCAGAAAAAAGTTCACCACCCCCATGTGCAGTGTATATAGACCAAGAGGCTGTCTTTGAAAACAACAAGGAGACACTGAATGCTTTACAATCAGGAAAGGTATGTGCCAGGGTTGTATTCTTTCACCATACTTAATTCAATCTATATGCTGAACAAATAATCCAATAAACTGGGTTATAGGAAGAAGAACGTGGCATCAGTATTGGAAGAAGACTCATTAACAGCCTGTAAAATGCAGATGATACAACCTTGCTTATTGAAAGTGAAGAGGACTTGAATACTGATGAAAGTCAAAGATCACAGTTTCATTATGGGTTGCACCTTATTGTAAAGAAAACAGATATCCTCACCACTGTACCAATAAATAACATCATGACAAATGGAAAAAAGATTGAAGTTTTTCAAGACTTCATTTTGCTTAGATCCACCAGCACTCATGGAAGCGGTAACCCAGAAATCAAGTGACATAGCATATTAGACAAATATGCTGCACAAGACCTCTTTAAAATGTTCAAGAGCAAAGATGTCAGCTTGAGGACTAAGATGCACCTGACCCAAGCCACCATGGTATTTTCAGTAACCTCATATGCATGTGAAAGTTGCACAGCAAATAAGGAAAATCATAGGAGAATTGCTGCATTTGAGTTATTGTGTTATAGAAGAATGTTGAAAGTACCATGGATTGCCAAAAGAACAAACAAAGCTGTGTTGGAAGAAGTAAAGTCAGAATGCTTAGAAGCCAACATGGCCAGACATCATCTCTCATATTTCAGACTTACCAGGAGGGACCAGTCCCTGGAGAAGGACATCATGCTTGGTAAAGTGGAGGGTCAGTGAAAAAGAGGAAGAACTTCAGTAAGATGGGCTGGCACGGTGGCAACAGCAACAGGCTCAAGTGGAACAGCAATTGTGAGGAAGACACAGGACTGGGCAGTGTTTCATTCTTTTGTGCATAGGGTCGCTATGAGCCAGAATCAATTCAATGGCACCTGAAAACAACACCACCCCCAATGTCTACTTATGAGTACTAACTTAATGAACAGGTGATAGCTATCAGGGACTGCTTTTTGCTTTCTCAAATATCTCCATACTTCTGATCCAGTATTGTTTCACTGTGGTACACTAATCTGCCTCTCTGTAGTCTTCTCATTAGTTTATCAGGATTTACAGTTTTCTAAGAAAGAACAATGGGAATGGGGTGAAGTAGTGTATTTTGAACTGACCTCTGACCTTACTTTCAGGCTGTCAACATTCTTTCTCTATAATACTCAATTCTCATAGTCTAACTGTAAACAGACCTGCTTTAAGTATTAATAGTATACACTCAGAGACCTTTTCTAAGAAGAAGATCATAAAGTACTAATTTTCCCAGAGAAGTGTAGAATTTTCATCAGTTAATTGTTAACATTTCTTCATTATTTTAATCATAAAAGTGAAAATTAGAGAAAAGCAAAAGAAGGCACTGCTGGTCCCACCATCTGAAGGAAAACAGTCTCAAAATTTGTGAGCATTCGTACTATATGCAAAAACTAACTCAAGATGGTAATACTGGGTCAGGCTACAAAAAACTAAAAAGTCATGAAATACAATTTTAAAAAGTGTTATTAAAGCATGGAAATACCTATAGGGGAAACAGTATCTCAAGCCCTACTGGCTTGCAGGAGAAGCATGTCATAGTCAATAGTGAGCCTTCATGTTCACAGTCTAAGGGGCATTTATGGTTGTGGTTTTGGTGGTGGTGTGTCATGGAGTCGATTCCTACTCATAGCAACCGGTGTATAGGTTTCTGAGGCTATAAATCTTTACAGGAGCAGAAAGCCTCATTTTTCTCCCACAGAATGGCTAGTAGTTTCTAACTGCTGACCTTGAGGTTAGCAACCCAACTCATAACTCTTGTGCTACCAGAGCTCCCTAAGTGGTTTTTATACTGGGAAGTTAAGCTGCAGATGTGGTTTAACAGTTCGTTGAAATAGCTAAATATAGCTGAATAGGGAGGGGTGGTTAACATGAGATAGTTTTTAGATCCTGTCCTGCTTATTCTTGGTAGTGTAATGGATTCTGAGCTGGATGGCTAACCACAGGTCAGTAGTTCAGATCTGCCAGTCGCTCAGTGGGTGAAAGATGAGGCTCTCTGATCCCATAAAGATTTACAGCCACACAAGTTTACTATGACTCGATGGCACACCATCCCCATCATCATGGCTCCAGTAATTTTCCTCCTAACCCTTTACTCTAATAATAGATCAAGGACCTACATGTAAAACTTAGAACTACAAAGACCATCAATAAAAAATAGGTACAAACTTAGGAACCCTAAAAAATGGCATAAAAACAGTATCAAACAGAGCATTCAACAAATCATATACTTCGTCTCATCTCAAGGACTGCAATGCCCTTGTGTGAATGTTTTCCTTTGATTGCAAATGGTTTACCGTTCTATGGTGTGTGTACCTCATTAGAGTTGTTGTTTTCCTTTATACCTACTGATTGCTTAGCTGAAAGTTGAGTCACAGGGGTGTGAGTTCATTTCCAGACTTGAAAGGTGACCAAGGATAATAGTCTCAGGGTTCCAGCCATCTATATCTAACCAGTATGTCTGGTCTTTTTTATTATTATTATTTTGGGTTTTATTCCATATTTTCTCCTACTCTGTACATGACCTGCTAATATGATCTCTTTCAGAGCAGTGGGTAGTGGTAGATGGGCATCACTACTTCATGTATCAGGGCTATGGAGACTGATGTTCACATGGTCCATTACTCTAATGAACCAATTGTTTCCAAGTGACTTTAGTTTTCACCCCTTCAGACTTCTTTTTGTTCCTCAAACTCAAAGAACATTGAAAAGAACTTCATTTGAGTTCTTCGAGGATGCCCAAACTACTATTTTGTCATGGCATCAATAAAAGGTACAGATGGATTATTGTTGTGTGCTGCCAAGTCAGTTCTGACTCATAGTGACCTTGTATAGGGTTTCCCATGGTATAATCTTTACACCACCACTCATCTGTCAGTTTATTGTACTGTGGTGGCTTACATGCTGCTGTGACATGTAAGCCACAGACATTTTCAATACAGGGTCAACTACAGTGGACAGATTTCAGTAGAGTGTCCAGATGAAGACAGACTTGGAAGAAGGAGAGGTGAAAAACTTCCAAATATTTAGTCACTGAAAACCTTCTGAACAGCAGCGGAATACTGTCAGAAACATCAGAATATTGACTATTCAAACATGATGAAGAGCACCAGAATATTGTCAGATATAGTGTTGGAAGATGAACCTTTGAGTTGGAAGACACTCAAAATACAACTGGGGAAGAGCTGCCTCCTCAAAGCAGAGTTGACAATGATGACTCGAATGGAGTAGAGCCTTCAGGACCTTCATTTGCTGATGGGGCACAACTCAAAATGAAGAAAAAAAGCTGTAAATACCCATTAATAATCAGAACATAGAATGTATGAAGTAAAAATCTAGGAATATTGGAAATGGTCTAAAAAGGAAAAGGAACACATAAACATTGATTGATATCCTAGGCTTAAATGGACTGGTATTGGCCACTTTGAATATGAAAATCACATGGTTTACTATGTTGGGAATGACAGCTTGAAGAGGAATGGTGTCACATTCATCATCAAAAAGAACATATCAAGATATGTGTTGAAGTACAATGCAGTCTGAGATAGGATAATAGACATATGCCTATAGGGAAGACCAGTTAATACCACTATTATTCAAATTCAGACACCAACCACTAAAGTCATTGATGATGAAATTGAAGTATTCTGCCAATTTCTTCTTTGGAGTCCTGGTGTGGTGCTGTGGGTTAATGTCCTGGACTGCAAAGTTTGTTCAAACCACAATATTGGCTGTTCAAGCTCACCAGTCACTCCTCAGAAATCCTATACAGGGTCGCTGTGGATCAGAACTGACTCGACGGCACTTAACAACAACAACCACAACCATTCTTTTTAGTCTGGAATTGACCAAACATACAATCGAGAAGTATTGATTATTACTGATGATTGGAATGCAAAGGTTGGAAACAAAGAGGAAGGATCAATAGTTGGAAAATATGGCTGGTGGTTTCATGATATAAATTTATAAGACTAATGACTCCTTCATGGACATACCATTTTTTTTTTTTTTTTTAATTTAAGGTTTTTATTGTGGATTGAGTGAAAGTTTACAGGGCACATCATCAGTTTCACATTCAAAAA
>NW_006408546.1:6005079-6013197 GCF_000296735.1 Chrysochloris asiatica | reverse complement strand
GAGCGTCCCAGACTAGAAAGCAATAGATTTCTTGCTTCTGCCACAAATTCCCCCAGCTGTGAGCCTTCCAACCTTCTAAGTATTCCTTTTTATGTGGTTCAGAGTTCTGGGACCATCCCCTGAACCTGCTTGGTCGGGTATTCTGTGTTGTTGTTGGTGGAGCTCTCTGCTATATGTCCACCAGATCCGCCATCTTGTTTTGGAGATACCATTTTTTAAACACTATAAATGACTATATAGATGGACCTCACCAGATGGAACATACATAAAGCAAATTGACTACATCTGTGGAAAGAAATGGTGGGAAAGCTCCATATCATCAGCTGAAACAAGATCAGAGGCAGACTGTGGAAAGACCATCAGTAGCTCACGTGCAAGTTCAGGTTGAAGCTGAAAACAATTAAAACAAGTCCACAAGAGCCAAAAAAAATATGACCATGAACATATCCACCTGAGTTTAGAGATCATCTGAAGAACAGATTTGATGCGTTAGACACTAATGACTCATGAGCAGAAGAGTTGTGTAATGAAATCAAGAACATCTTACAGGAAGAAAGCAAAAGTTCATTAAGAAAGTATCAAAGAAGGAAAAGGCCAAAATGGATGTTATAAGAGACTCTGAAACTTGCTGTCTAGCATGTAGATGCTAAAGCAAATGGAAGAAGTGAGGAGAAAATTTCAAAGGGCAGCTAGAGAAGACCAAGTCAAATATAACAAAATGTGCAAAGACAGACCTGAAGTTAGAAAACCAAAAAGGATGAACACACTCAATGTTTCTCAAACTGAGGAAATGAAGAAAAAATTCAAACCTTGACTTGCGGTAGCATAGTGGTTACGAATTGGGCTGCCAATCTGTGGTCAGCAGTTCGAAACTACCAGCTATTCCATGGAAGAAAGATGAGGCTTTCTGCTCCCATAAATATTTACAGCCTCAGAAGCGCTGTACAGGGTCGCTATGAGTTGGAACCGACTCCATGGCACATAACAACAACAACAAATGTGCAAAATATTGAATGATGCAAAAAGCATCAAAAGAAGATGTAAGGAGTACACAGAGTCACTGTACCAAAAATAAACTGATGTTCATCCATTTTTTGAGGTAGCATATAATCAAGAGCCAATGATCCTGAAGTAAGAAATCCAAGCTGCACTGAAGGCACTGACAAAGAACAAGCCTCCCGGAATTTATGGAATACAAGTTGAAATCTATCGACAAAATGATGTGGCACAGGAGGCATTCACGCATCTATGTCAAGAAATTTGGAAAACAACTACGTGCCAACTGACTGGAAAAGACCCATATTTGTGCCCATTGCAAAGGGAGGTGACCCAACAGAATGTGGAAATTATTGCATTATATCACTAATATTGCATGGAAGTACATTTTTGCTAAAGGTAATTTAAAAAATGGCTGTAAGCGTACATTGACAAAGAACTTCCAAAGGTTCAAGCTGGATTCAGAAGAGCATGTGAAATGAGGGATATCATTTCTGACATTAGATGGATCTTGGTTGAAAGCAAAGAATACCAGAAAGATGTTTGCCTGTGCTTTATTGACCATGCAAACTCTTTTGACTGTGTGGATCATGACAAGCTATGGACAACATTGTGAAGTATGAGTATTCCAGAACATTTCATTGTGCTCATGAGGAATCTGTATGTAGACCAAGAGGCAGTTGTTCAAACAGAACACAGAAACAGTGGTTTAAAATTAGGAAAGTGTGCACAAGAGTTCTATTCTATCACTATACTTATTCTATCTGTATGCTGAGCAAATAATCCCAGAAGCTGGATTACATGACGAAGAAGGTGGCATAAGGTTTGGAGGAGACTCATTAATAGCCTGTGACATACAGATGATATACAACATTGCTTCTTGAAAGTGAAGAGGACTTAACATATTTTCTGATGAAGATCAAAGACCACAGCCTACAGGATGGATTACACCTCAATCCAAAGAAAACAAAATCCTCATGACTGGACCAATAAACAATATCCTAATCAATGGAGAAAAGATTGAAATTGTCAAAGAGTTCATTTTTCTTGGATCAACCATCAACATTCAACAAAGCAGCAGCCAAGAAATCAAATGATGTATTGCATTAGGCAAATCTGTTGCACAAGGCCCCTTTAAAGTGTTCAAGAGCAAAGATGTCAGTTTGAGAACTAATGTGTTTCTGACCCAAGCCATGGTCTTTTCAATAACCTCATATGCATGGGAAAGTTAGACAGGAAATATTTAAGACCACAGAAAAATTGATGCATTTAAGTTATGGTGTTGGAGGGTAATATTAAAAGGACTGCCAAAAGAACAAATCTATGTTGCAAGAAGTGTAACCAGAATGCTCCTTAGAAGCCAGGATGGCCAGACTGTCTCTCATACTTCGGACATATAGTCAGGAAGGACCAGTTCCTGGAAAAGGCTCCCATGTTTGATAAAGTGGAAGGTCAGAAAAAAAGAGAGACTCCTAATGATATGGATTGGCAAGTGGCAGTATTAGTGCACCCAGTCATATCAACGATTGTTAGGTTGGTTCAGTGTTTTGTTCTTTTGTGCATAGGTTCACTGTCAGTTGGTATGGACTCGATGGCACTTGACAACTACGACAACAAATCTCAAGGAGCAGAAAGCCTCATCTTTCTCCAGCAGAGTGGTTGGAGTATTTGAATAGCAGCCCAGCACATAACCCCCTACAACACCAGGACTCCTGTCGTGGTCTGAAAGATGAGAGAGGTGGAAACACTGCCTTCAGAGGTGTATAGACCTAGACTGAGGAGATGTTGAGAAACAGTAACTTCACATTGTGACAGTTTTGTTTAATAAAGGTTTCTATGATTTTGTACCAATACTTTTTTGACTTACCATAGTATTTTGTATGACTTATGTGTGTTCATTCTTTGGAAATCAGATGCTCTATAAAAATTTTGTCGTGGTCTTTTTACAAGCACATTTAAAAAATTTACATGATAATCCATCATATGAATATGCCATAATTTATTTAGCTGTGTTTCTATTTGGGGCCATTTATATTGCTTCTTTCTTCATCTTTGATGTTGTTAAAAATCCTATGATAAACATTCATGTGCAGAAATCTTATATGACACTGTTTTATTTGCCTAATTTCCTATTGTTGTTAAGTGCTATGGAGTCCATTCTGATTTAACAGCACTTGACAACAACAACAATATAGAACATTTAAAGACCTTTACCACATATTACTAAATTTAGACAGTTACATTTTCATAATTACAGCCTTAGGCCAAAGGCATGAAGGTCTTTCTCTGCAATTCCATGTTTTGACCAACTTGTTGGTGAGAAAAGAGATAGGGAAGGATAGAGACCATTTTTTCTCTTTCACATTCGGTATAGGGTAGGCCCTGGTTTACATAGGGTTTCTGAAGGGAACTGATCCCACGAAGAGGACAAGGGGACTGCAGATACAGGAGGCAAAAGAAGAGAAACCCAAAGTTCATCCTGCAAGATGAACTTGCCTTAATTGATCCTCATAGAGGGAGGGCTGATTTGAGCTTCCGGAATAGCTGAACGCCACAGCACTGGCCCAAGTCTCTGACCCAAGGCTGACTGTTGAGACTAGGAGAGTGATGGTATTCATTAGCATTTCTCCAAAATGAGTCATGAGATCGCAGAAACATACATTGGCATGTCAGGTCCAAGCTACAATTGTCGTCAAGGCCAAAACTTCCCATTCTCAGCTGCTTCTCATTCAAGACATCTTAATTCCCCCTTGTTCTTCATGTGAGGTCTTAACTATACAGTCCGAGGGAGCTGGTGAACTCTCTGTGCCACTAGGGGTGAAGTGTCCTGTTTGGTTCTTTTCTGGGTGGCAATTCTCTCTCTTGACCTCTACTATTAAGAATTCTGGAAGCTCTTCTGAAAGGCTGGAGCAAACTATTGTGTCTTAAATGAAAGGTGAAAACCAACATGGTATCATGTTCAGAAGCTTACTAGCAAGGGAGAAAGCTGGGAGGGCTTGGCACTGCTCAGGCAGCCAGGCAAGTGGAGGGACACGTTCTGCTAAGACTGTGGGGGTTGAGTCACTGCTGTGGAATACTAATAGTTTCTTAAGCAGGGTTACAAATCTCTGGGTATAAATGGGTGTATTGCCGGACTGTACAAATTGGTTACCACACGTTATATTTGAAGAAAGAGAAGGCTGGAAGCAAATGAATGTGGGGGTGCTTCAAAAAGTTGGTGGAAAAATGGAATGAAAAGATCATGGAATTTTTAACATTAAATTTTCATAAAGGTGTTAATAGATTTTTTTCCATGAAGTTTTTGAAGCACCCATTTTATTGAGCTTCTATTAGTATGCTTGGCACTGTATCCATACTGATCCCCTAACCTACTCCCTTAGGTAGGTATGCAAATAATATTAAGATCTGTTTTTAAATGTCTGAAAATTGAGTTTCAGAGAGGTGATGTTGCTTTCTGGGGTCCCAGAGCAGTTGAGTTGAGAACTGGGATGCAGAAGCACGACCAATGTCGCTATAACTAAATATCTACATAGAAAAAATGAGCAATGTGGGACTTTAAGATTTTGAAAATAAATAATATGTAACTTTTAAAAAATTAGACATTTCTGTGAACTTTGTTGAGGTATAATGTTCTTAAATAGTCACCCATTCTAAGAGTACAGTTCAATAGTTTTAGTAACTACATAGTATAATATAGCCATCACCACAGCCCAGTTTTTGAATGTTTACATCAAGGTGAACTCCTTTTTACACAATAAGAATATGCCTAACAATGGAGATGGCGAAACAGTACTATAATTTCCATCATTTGCTCACATTCTTTTCTCTAGCTTCTAGAGGACAAAAAATGATGATAATCTATGGTGCAGGGAACTACGACAGTTTCTTAGAGCAAAGATGGGTGAGATTTCCAGAAGGGTGAATTCTAAACATCAGTGATGGTCCATATGGCATCAATTGATGGGCTATTAAATAAACTACATGGAGGACCTGCTGGTATTAGTTAAGTAAATGTACAACATCAGTATTTTCAAGTTATTGGCTTGTTGTTAAAAATTTTTACTTTTATCCCATGCTGACCTTAAACGTTCCAGGATACTGAGACATTTGAATACAGAAAACTATAAGGATGACTTAGTATATATTGTTATTTCCTTGCCTGACTCTGGCACACTTGCCTTGTTTTGACCTGGACTTCATACCTCCAGACAGCTTTCTCTAACCCTCTTTACCCCTTTCCCAAGTCTGACATATATGTTCTCATAATATCCAGTGATTTCTGCTACCATATTATTTATCATAGTGAATTTCCCTTTAATTCAAATATCTACCCTTGTTAGATTATAAACTTCCTGAAGGCATAGGATTATTATTTTTTTTAGTAGTAAATAAATCAGTTAGGCTTCATTTCAAGTGCTGAGTTTATGTACACAGATCATTGAAAAGATATGTTAATGTTAGGTACTGCTGAGTCAGTATTGACTCATAGGGACCCTAAGTACTACAGAACAAAACACTACCCAGTGCTGGGTCATCCTCATAATTGTTATGTTTGAGCCAAATGTTGTGTCAATCCTTCTTCTTGGTTGTCTTCCTCCTTCTCACGGACTCTCTACCAACCTAATGCCAATCTCCAGGGACTGGTCCCTCCTGACATGTCAAGGTATGGGAGACAAAGTCTCGCCATTGTCACTTCTAAGGAGCATTCTGGCTGTACTTCTAAGATAGATGTGTTTGCTCTTCTGGCAGTCCATGGTGCTTTTAATATTTTCCATCAACACCATAGTTCAAATGCATAAATTGTTCTTTTATCTTTCTTGTTCACTGTACAGTTTTCACGTGCATATGAAACTATTGAAAATACCATGGCTTGGGTTAGACACGTCTTAGTCGTCAAAGTGTTATCTTTGCTCTTTAATGCTTTAAAGAAGCCTTTTGCAAGCAGATTTGTCAAATGTAAATATGTTACTTGATTTCTTGACTGCTTTCATGGGTGTTAATTGTGGAGCCAAGTAAAATGAAACCCTTGATTACTTAGAACTTTTTTCCATTTATCATGATGTTGTTTATGAATACACTTCTGAGGATTTTTGTTTTCTGAAAAGATATATTAATCATATTTTTCTTTGAATTTTGTTACAAGGGAGGTAGAGAAGATTGATCACAGAGTTAGGAGCCACTGCTATCAGCAAGTTGAAAACCAATCAGAAAAAAATATAAAATATGTCTTGATAATACACTTAAGTGGACCTGGATGGGGTAGTTGTGGTGGAATATGGGGTTGAGAGATTGTTAAGAAGATGCTTTCCAGTTAAAACAAAACAAAACAAGTACTTGTTAGGACTACATCTGCAGCATAGAGACCTCTAGTCTTCTAGATCATTTAGAAATTATCTTTTCCCTCCCCTTAATCCTAAGAATTTTGAAACTTCCCTAGAAATGGTTAGCACTGGATAAGAGATTTATGATAGAGTTTCATTTGATTCAATTTTATGTAACTCCAGACCTCACTCTTTAATGTTTAAAAATGTATAATTTAATGCCTGAAAATGACTTTCTCATGTGACATTTGCAAACAATTTATCCATAGCAATCAGGTTTTCTTTTGGCCACCATATGCATATATGTGCCAACTAAATTAGTGTCTAGAGCTTTATTTTAAATATGAACTTTTAGCCTTTGAAGAAAAGATGAACTCCTGGCAGCTTCTTTATTTTATAGTGTTGGACTCTGACTCGTATTTAAACTGTTTAGACGCTTTAAAAAATTCCTTCCATTGTTGTTTGGTGCACGCAACAGGAAATACTGCTCACTAGTTGAGGCTATTATTTTTCTTATTGCTGTCTGGCAGCAAAAGTAACTGCTTCTGATTTCTTTATTTGCTTGCTTGCTTATTAATACAATGGGGAGCCTACAGTCTGTATGGTAACTTAGGAAGCTAATGACTTCATATTATCTTTCTGAGGACCCATGTCTCTTCCTGATTTGGTATTTCCTGGAATTTCTTAGCCTAGTTTAGAGATAACTTGCAAGTCACAATAGAAGTAGCATACCATGCAAAACAATTTTTAATTTTAGTGGCAAAGGTAGAGGGATGAATTAGGACTGATGGAAAAACCAAGAGATGATTTATTTTTCTCCAAAGGAGAGAAACACAATACAGTGTTTATTTTATTTTTTTAACTTGTTCATTCCACAGTAAAGCAATTTATTTCATACTAAATCGGGGTTTATGTTCAGCTGTATCTATAGAAGTTATTTGTACTGGCTGCCCTTTCTGCATGACTCCTGTGTTTTCAGTCTTCTGCAGTAACACTCTCTTTTCTTCTTGATAATCTCAAGATAGTAATATAGAGCACAGACTTAGGAGAAACGGTGTAAACTGTCCTATATTTGCACATTTTCAAGATAGTTAATTTCCTCTAAGTGTCTCTAAATAATAATTAGCTACTTTTAGTAAAGGTATTTATAAAATGTATTTCTTTCTTTCTTTTTTTTCTTAAAAACAAACTTTGTTCCTTCCCACTAATAGAAAGGCTGACTGTATTTCTCTTCTCCCTATAGAAAATGGTTTTATAAAATCTTTATCATATGTGTGTTGCTGACTGTAATACAGTGGTTCTAACTCATAGTGACCCTGTATAGTGTTTCTGAGGAGTGGCTGGTGGGTTTGAACTGTCTACCTTGCAATTACCAGTCCAGTGTTTATCCTAAGTGCCATACCAGGATGCCATATGTAGAAGAGATCAAAGATTGAGAAGCCAAAAAATGTATAAAATAATTACATAATAGTAATCTATGTGTGTGAAATTTATGATGTGACATTGTTGTTGTTGTTGTTATGTGCCATGGAGTCGGTTCCGACACATAGCGACCCTGTACAGGGTTTCTGAGGCTGCAAATCTTTACAGGAGTAGAAAGCCTCATCTTTCTCCCATGGAACAGCTGGTAGTTTCGAACTGCTGACCTTGTGGTTTGCAGCCCGATTCGTAACCACTATGCTACCAGAAAAAATTGAAGAGGTGCAAGAGCTGAACAGAAAATTTCAAAGATCAGCTCGAGAAGATAAAGCCAAATACTATAATAAAATATGCAAAGATTTAGAGTTAGAAAACCAAAAGG
>NW_006408546.1:5984228-5985960 GCF_000296735.1 Chrysochloris asiatica | reverse complement strand
GGGAGAACATTAGCTTTACATTCATCCTATCATATCATTTCATTGCAATGATTACAATCCCCTCCATGCATCATCAACCAACCAAAGGGTATACCCTAAAAGCCTGCCCCCAGTCATCAGCACACAGCCCCTTTCCCTCTCTGGGTCAAGAGTCCCCGGCCGCTCCATCTCTCCACGGCATCTTCTCTGCCTCCATCTCTGGCGTTACTGTTTCTCTGGGTAGAGTCTTGCACTCTGCTCTTCTCCTTTGATGATTCCAGGGACCTCCGCTCCTGGACTACAAAGTCAATCACTCCCCTCCTTTTTCTACAAAATGTCTACTGTTACATTTCCAACACTCACAGTCAGTCCTAATAACAATTATTCACTATCATACCACAAGGGACCTATCCCCATCTCCTTTCATTAGCCCCACCCAGACAGATTGGATACTACTCAGTGGAGATTCTGCCTTCCACCATACCCTCTGGATCTAGGCTCCCTCTTGAGAGATTGTAAGCCAGTCACTTCTTGCCTTTGTAGCCGTCCCCCCCACCACACACATTTTGAGTAGCCAGTGTCCAAGTTGCCCGTCCCTGTCTACTCTGTGTATGGAGGAGGTGGGAATGATCCTCGCTGTAAAGATTTGTTCCCTCTTTTGAGCTACTGCATCCATAGGTGTAGGTCAAGTTCATCCATTTGTATCAGATTACTCTTTTTTCCTCTACTTTCTTCTTCTAGTTGAACTCTGATCATCCAGTCTTTGATACAAGGTCAAGTGGGTATTATCTACAAGTGTGGGTGTTCTTAGGCATATGCCCTCTCTTCTTATCAGCTGGACGCTTCACTCTCCACTCTAGTCCTCTATGGCTATGTCACTGACTCTGGGCCCAAGAGTCCCCAGGTCTTGTCACACTGCTGGCCGACCCGGTCTCCACCACTTGGGTTCATAAGAGTCTATTGAGGGAGGGAGAGGGAAGTGGAGGAACGGGGCAGGGGGAGAACAATTGGGCATGTTTGAATGGGCTAAGTGGGACAGAGATAAAGGATGGTATATGCACAGCCTTGGAACTGCAGGGCTCTGGGATACAGGGATTGAGTCATGGTTGGAATGGGAGCGGGGGAATGGTGTTAAGATGCTTGGCTGTTTTTTGAATCTTTGTTTTCCTTGCATTATAATATAGAGTAGACACTGGAGGGGTAGAGAAAGGAATAGTCAGAAACATCACCATAGAAGGCTTGTAAGTCTGTCTTTTGCCTATTACTTATTGGAATACCTAAAATGGGGCTACAGCGTACCCAGTGAATGAGGCTTCGTGTGGAGCCTTTGCAGTACATAAAACTATAGATGGAAACCTGAACCACATCCAGATATCCAGAGATGAGAAATTTCCACTTGAAAGGACGAGCAGACCAGCCTGGAGCGACTAGAAGAACAGAAGATACTTCTTGAAAGAAAGACCTATAGGAAAAATACGAAACAATAGAGGCAGATGGCCTGTTAATACAAGAACAAACAAATTGCTTCCCCAGGAAACATCAAGGCAAGTGGTCCGGTCCCCTCAATACAAACCCCCTTCCAAGACTAAGACTCAACGGAAATACATGCTCTGATTGGTGACCACCTGCATCACCGATAGGGGGAAGTGGGGTAAAAGCAGCAATGAAGCGGCAAGCTAAGCCTTACAATGTTCGGTGGGCTTCTGTGGACCCAGATGGGGACCTGGTTGGCAAGCAGTGTGAGGAGACCTGG
>NW_006408546.1:5975081-5983713 GCF_000296735.1 Chrysochloris asiatica | reverse complement strand
AAGTGCCTTCTTTGTACTTCAAGATAGATCTTGAAATGTTCTTATTGAGGGTGAATGTGACATCATTCCTCTTCAGTTTGTCTTTGCCAGCATATGGGCAATACCAGTCCTTTTTAGCTTACTAAATGCCTAGAGTATCGATCTTCATGTGTTCATAGTCAATAAAGCACAAGTATTTATTGGAGTCTTGGTGTGACACTGTAGGATAAACATTTAACTGTTAACCATAAGATCAGCAGTTCAAACATGCCTTTTGTTTTTCACAAATCCTATACTGGATCACTATAAGTCAAAATTGACTCAACAGCACTTAACAATAATTTATTGGTCACATTGTGCTTTATTGACTATACAAATACATTAGATTGTGTGGATCACAGCAGACTATGGATAACCTTGCAAAGTGTGTATATGCCAGAACACTTAATTGTGCTTATGAGAAATCTGTACATAGATAAAAACAATGTTGTTCCAACAGAATAAGGGGATACTGAAAGGCTTAAAATCAGAAAAGGTGTGTGCCAGGGTTGCATCATTTCAACATACTTATTCAGTCTACATGTTGACCAAATATTCTGATAAGGTGGATTATATGAAGAAGAATGTGGCTTCAGGATTGTAGGAATGTTCATTAATAACCTGAGATAGGCAGATGATCCAACCTTGCTTGCTGGAAGCAAAGGGGACTTAAAATAATTGCTGATGAAAATCAAAGGCTAATCCTTCAGTATGGATTGCACCTCAATGTAAAGAAAACAAAAATCCTCAAAACTGGACCAATAAATCATGTCATAATAAATGGCAAAAAAAACTGAAACTTGGAAAGACTTCATTTTGCTTGGATCCACAGTCAGTGCTCATGGAAGCAGCAGTTAAGAGATCAGTGGGTGTATTGCATTAGGCAAATGTGCTGCACAAGACCTCTTTAGGTGCAAAGATGGTACTTTGAGATTAAGGTGTGCCTGACTCAAGTCATGGTATTTTCAATCACAATATATGCATATGGAAGTTGAACAATGAATAGGAAAGACCATGTATTGTGTTAATGATGATTATTGAATGTACATGGATTGCTAGAAGAACAAACAAACCTGTCTTTGGAGAACAACTAGAAAGAAAGTGTCTCAGAAGTGAAGATGGTGAGTTTTTATCTTGTGTATTTTGGACATGTTGTTAGAAGGGACCAGTCTCTCGAAAATACATCATGCTTGGTAAAGTGAAGGGTCGGGGAAAAAGAGGAAGACTCGCATTGATAAGGAGTGACACAGTGGCAGTATTAATGGGCTCAAACATAACAACAGTTGTAATGAAGACTCAGAACTAGCCATTGTTTTATTCTGTGTGTATAAGGTCATGTGAGTCAGAACTTACTTGAGCACATCTAACAACAACATCACTCTCTGGAGCCCTGGTGGTGTTGCCGATTAAGCATTGGGCTTCTAACTTCAGGGTTGGTGGTTCAAACCCATTAGACACTCTGTGGACGAAAGATGAGACTGTGTGCAGATGTAAAGATTTACAGTCTTGGAAACCTAAGGAGCAGTTCTACTCTGTCCTATGTAGAGTAGCAATGAGTCAGAATTAATTCAGTGGCAGTGGGTTCAGGTTTATATCTATCTCTACATCTGCTGACTATTGCTTCCTACCAGCACTTCTAATCAATAAGTTGATATAATTCTAGTTCAAATTAACCTAGCATATCAGTTGGTGTCTGGAGTCCTCCCTTTGTAAACATATCCATATTGCCTTTTTAAATGTTTGAAGACAGAGCACTGATTAAATACCTCTGAGAACTAGGATTCTGTTGTCAGCTTGATAATCATAAATCTAATTCCCTAAAAGAAATATAAGCAAAATTCTTTCTAAAGCTTGGAGTATTTCTTTCTGAACATATGTTCTTTTGGAATGACCATTTGAATGTTTCTTTGTTCACCTGAACATTAAAGTGGTATTACTCTTACAAAAGAAGGGCCTTACAACCCCATGCTGCATGTCTATGAAGGAAATTAGGCTGTTAGAGTTAGATGAGGAAGCCCTTATTTGTGATTCTTTCAAGTAGCATCCATACATTTAAGAATACTTATTAAGAAGAGTCAGATGTGGATTCTGCCCTCTGATAGCGTCTAGTTGTCATTCAAAGTTCCCATACTGGGAAATGTATACTAAAGGACTTCAAAAAGTTCAAGGAAAATTTCATTATCTTTTCATTCTATTTTTCCATGAACTTTATGAAGCTTCCTTGAACTTCTTTCAATGATTCTGTACTTGCTCAAAAAATGTGAGACTCTTAGTATTTTATTGTTTGTTTCTTTGTTTTTTAATCCAAGCAATTATAACCTAATGCCACCACAGTTTGGGGCTAAGAATTCTGAGCCATATTTACCACTCTTCTCTGTATGAGACCATGCAATATACATCTCATCAGTAAAACTCAGTTTTCTCAGGCAATATCAATGCCTAGCTCATAGGATTGATGAGAAAGATAAGTGAGACAACATGCTTGGCACACAGTCAAGTCAAATATAACTTACATTGGAATCCAAATTCATTTCAGAATCATAATGAGTTATATGGAGCAGACCTTCTCTAAATTCTGGTATCTAGAGAGGCAGAATGTGCACAAATACTACTAGATTTTCTTCTTGGTGTTCAGGTGGTCTATCCTGTTTCCCCTCAAATATCCACCTATTTGTGTGACTGTGTAATCTAAAGTTTCAGGAACTAATTAGAGAGAGGGCTCATTTCTGAACTAAGTTCTTCCAATATAACTTATATGTCATGTAAGTTCTTCCCTGACTGTGGCACCTGTGGTAGATTGAACTTGAAAGACGGACCTTGGATTTTAGGAACATATTTTTATCCTGCCTTTATTATTCAGGGGAAGCAGTTGTGAACTTTGGAAAATACCTGTCATTGATATGTTTCGTGTGTCTTGTCCAAGCTTTTCTGTTATCACACTCATCTTTCCAATTGAATAGATCCAAGTTAAAATTTGTTTTCTTTTTTTTTTTTACAAGGTCATATTCACAAATATGACCTTGAGGAAGTAATTTGATCTCTTTGATCCTCCATTTCCTCATTGATAAAAGAAGAAAACAACAACAATAAAAACGGACCTTACATGGCTGTTATGAAGATTATGCTATAACAGGGTTATTTTATGTAATGTGATTAGCTTAGGTAAGAAACACTCAAGTACTTTGCCTGACATGGTGTAGATCCTTAATAAAATTATTCCTCTCTGGTTTCCTGAGAGAAGTGGGTTGCTGTGTGAGTTGAAAGCCACATGTGTCAATGTCTGATTCCAAATTGGGCATCCTTCTTTGATTCCTGTTAGGCACTCTAAACTGCATTCTTATTTTGACAGATGCTAGACTCTCTATTTACAAGGCCTGGTTCTGTGACAGTACTGAGTATGCAAATGACACCTTCCCAAGTGCTGCTAACTGTCAGGAACACAGCACTTCTGCCAAAGACTATTGATGTGCTATCTCTTGCAACTGATGCTCAAGCTTTCAAGAGTGTCTTTTAAGACTTTAAAAACAAAGATCTTTAAGGGCTTGCCAAGGCAGAACTCAATTGTTTTCACTGCAGCTTGAGAGAAATGACTGGAGACTAATAAGAGGTTAAGCCCCTTACTCATGGGCTCTAGATGCAGTCCGGGGATAAGGGTCTAACACTAGTTTTAGAACACACGGTTATGAGGGAAGTTGTTATGTGCCGTGGAGTCGGTTCCAACTCATAGCGACCCTGCACAGGGTTTCCAAGGCTGTAAATCTTTATGGGAGCAGAACGCCTCATTTTTCTCCCGCGGAACAGCTGGTAGTTTCGAATTGCTGACCTTGCGGTTCCCAGCCTGATTTGTAACCACTACGCTACCAGAGCTCCTTTATGAGGGAGGAGAAGGTCCTAAATAGTAACCTAGGGAGAAGAAAGGCGACTTTTCACTCAAGATGTTAATTGCCTCATTAGTAAAAAACTGCTGACTCTGAGAATAATGAGGAGTGCATTCTGCTCAATTTTCCTCGGATCCATTTACCAAACCAGAACCGAGGTAGGGCGTGTAGTTTATAGGGGAAAAAAGAAAGGTAAGGACTGTTTCAAAGACTATAAGACCCAGAGTTTGGCTCAACAGTGGAAATCTGTACTCAGGAGTGCAGAAGGCAGAGTTGTTGTAAAGTGCTATCGAGTCAATTCCAATCCAGAGCGACCCTATAAGTGTTTCTGATGAGCATCTGGTGAGCTTGAATCGCCAACCTTGCAGTTTAAACAGCTTAGAAGGCAGAGTAGCCAGAGGGAATTCCCAGGTCAAAGCTAGATAGCAATACTGGAGGTTAGGTAGGAGATTGGAAGGATATTTGTGAATAGATCAAAGAGTCAGAAGCTGGGAAATTCAGGAACAAATAGGGAGACAAGATATGAAGGGAAGTGAGTCAGAGCTAAGACTGTAAGTCATGCATGAACATCAGAAATCTGCTTTTATTATTATTTAAAAATCTAATATAGACTACATTGTGTATAAGTAGGTCTTCTGGCTCTAAAGACTCTTGCAGAATTGTACAACTTGCTCCAATTACGTATTTCTGACTTTTGTCTAGTGTATTCGTTAGCTGTGGCTATGCAACAAATAACTATATAAATTTCAGTTACATTCAATAAGCATTTAACTTAGCTCATCTGTCTGCTGGTTTTTTTTGAGTCTCAGCTTTAAGTTGAGGGTACTAGTTAGTTGCTCAGGAACATTCTTGGTGTTTCCTTCTGAGGTCGGGATGAAGAGACAGCAATTACCTGGGAAAAGTCTTCTCAAGACAATGACCTAAGTATCAAGACAACGGCCAAAGTACAAAAAAAGCAAGCAGAAATACAAGAGCTCTCTGAAGGTGTTGACTTGGAACTGAAACACTGGTACTTCTGCACATCCTTAATTGACCAAAGAAAGTCAAGGGTTATGGAAATGTTCTAGCCATGAGGGCAGCTGGACGTTCTTTTCAGAAAAGTTCATAGTTTAGGAAATGGATGCAGAGAATGGCCAAGAATTTGGATCCGTAATGCAATCTGTCTCAGCCAGGAATTAACAGAAAGCCTAAATTTATGAAAGTGCTATTTTATTAAATTGAACTCCTATTTGTTTACTTTGTGGGTGCTTATGTGATTTGTGATACTGTATTGAGGGCTAATGTTTCCCTTAAATGCACACATGCCAAACACAATGAGACATACATAACTTTGCATGTGGTATTTCTCTGTTCCAACTAACATTCATGAAGATAAGACAAGAACTGAAATTAAAGTATGAAGTTCACAGAGTTTGCCTTTTGAAGATGTTTTGTTGTTGAAGAATAAAATTTCCAAAAAGTATACAAATCATAATGATAGAATGAATCCAAGGCACTTTCACAAATTGAACACAGTTGTTTAACTAGTACCCAAAACAATGAACAAAGTATGAGCAGTTTCCCAGGAATGCCCCTCATGCCATCTTCCAGTCTTGACCCCCAAAGGTAGCCACTGTATTCACTATGCATTGTGAATTGTATACTGTGAATCCTTTATCCGTCTGGATCCTGAAAACAGTACATGGCATCCTTGAAAGTTTTATATGAAGAGCATCTGATGAAGAAACTTATAAGCATGGGCAAGGTTAAGGTAACCAAAAAAGTAAGAGAATAATTTTAATAGGCTATTAGTTATAAATGTTCTAGCCTGTTTTTTCATTGTTCCTATTCATTACTGCCCTGATTAACTTCTCCCTTGTATATGAGCTCCCTGGACATGTATCTAAAGGACTTAGTTGTGCACTGTTGATTAAAACTCAGAAGAAAGAGACAAGTTGGGAGGAGGAAAACCAGAGAAGAGAAAGTGTCTGTCATCCAGGTGTCTTCTATAACACCACTCTTTGTTTGAAGGGGTGAAAGGGAGTCACTCCCAGTGTGTAAAGGACCTTGAGCCGGTGGAGTGTAGATTATGTTCTGGGATGTTGTTGTTGTTGTTAAGTGCTGTCGAGTCAATTGCAACCCATTGCGACCCTGTATAGGGTTTCCAAGGAGCAGCTGGTGAGCTTGAACCACTGACATTGCAGTTCAAATGACTTTGCATTCTGATGCATTAGCCCACAGTGCCACACCAGGACCTTCCGGGATGGAGGAGGTATTAAGCTCTGAGAAAGGAATGTAACAATAACAAATGGGTTAATATCTAGGAGGGCATAAAAACTCTAACCATATGGAGGAAACTAAGGCAGTCCTCCAGAGACGCATTCTCACTGCCTTCTGGACCTGCCTATAAAATGTATGTTGATTCTCACTCCATCTCTGCTATTGGCTACAGTGGCTGGTGGTCAGACTTTCATCCGTAACAAAAGGATGACATAATTTCCTGAGATTAGCAACAGAGATGTTGTTGTTACGTGTCATGGAGTTGATTCTGACTTATAACGACCCTGTGTAGCATTTTCCAAGGAGCGGCTGGTGGATTTGAACCACTGAGCTTCTGGTTAACAGTCCAGTGCTTATCCTATATCACCACAACAGGGGAATTGTTAGTTCCCTAGGTCTCAAGAGGGAAGAGGGAGAGGGAAGCTAGTGTTTCCATAGACCAGTGAGAGTAGGGATATCACTAGGTGATACAAATGGTTAACATGCCCACTACTCACTGAAAATTGTCAGTTCAAGTCCATTCAAGATGCTTTGGAAGAAAGGCTTGGTGATCTGTTGTTATGCGTTGTTGAATCTGTTCTGACTCATAGTGACCTTACATAGGGTTTCTAAGGCTGGTGTAGGTTTGAACTGCAGACCTTGCAGTTACCAGTCCAGTGCTTATCCTACAGCGCCATACTAGGGCTCTTGGCGATCTAATTAAAAAAAAAAAAAATTAAAACTCTATGGAGCACAATTCTGTGACACACATGGATCACCATGAGTTGAAATTAACTCCACAACATCTGGTTTGGTGAGAGCGACTTCCAGCAACAGCAGTGACTATTGATTGAAGTAGCCATGGCTACAACTGTGGTGAGGTAAGGAAGGAGTAGAGGAGGGAAATAAATATCCCCTTTACACCCTCATTTCTTGCCACTACTGTCCACTGGCCATGTCCACTGGCAGACCATATGGGTTATCCTTTGAGGATACAGGGTAGGCAGAGAAAAGGAAAACTAGATCTGGGAGTTGAAGGTGAAGACAGTGAATGAACAGTACAGTTCTCAGTCTAAGGTGAAGCAGGTTGACTACAATGCCCCGGGAGCAGATTCTGGAAGCAGACTTCCTTGCCCCAATCCACTTTTGCCACATACTAGTTGTAATACTAGCTACTTAACTTCCTGATACTTTTGGGGTTTTTTTGCATGATAATAGTAGCTACCTCATGGAATTGTTTTGTAAAAATAGAATGAGTTAATGTATGCAAACACTTAGAAAAGTTCTAGTGTTTTGCATACAAAAAAAAAATTAAACAGAGGACTTCCAGCGCTTCCCTGACCAGGCAGCTCAGGTAAGGCAGACTCGGGGAGAAGGGGCAGAATCGCACATAAGAAACCTCTGTCTAGCAGACAGACAGCCTTTGAACAAACATAAGATCTTATATTCCAACATTCTGAACTCGTTTTTTTAAAAAGATCAAATTGCTAAGGAATTACAGGCATTTTGAGCTTTTGCCTGCCTGCATGCAGCTCCTGCTTCCGCGCCTGTGCCGCCGAGTGCCTCTTCCCCCTGCAGAACTTGGAATGCAGGGCTAGAGCAACCCCACTTAGAAGGCTGCATTTCCAGAGAAAAGGAAGCATAAACTAACAAAGCCGAACAAATAGAGAGGGATATCGGCACGGATATCAGGAAATTCAGGGTACCCACGGTACAGAGAGACTGAGAGAGGCATTTTTTATGTCATCAAATATGGACACTGCCTCCCTGCAACCATAACCCCCAGACCTCTACTGCCCCAGCCCAGCCCAGCCCTCTGCCAAGCCACTGAGGCTCAGGAACACCCAAGGCACAGGCCCACCCACTGAAGCCAAGGCCTGCCTTGAGGCCCAACCCACCCACAGACTGGTCACAAAGGCCCAGGCCCAACCAAGGTCCAAATCGCCTAGCCGCTTCACGGCATAGGTGGTCCACAGCCCGGTCGCTGCCGAGGTCCAGGGCCCCCAATGACCAACCCGCCGCGTAGCCAGGTCGTTGAGGCCCAGGGCACCGGATGCCCAACCTGCCGCGTAGCCCGGTCGCCAAGGCCCAGTGCCCCTGAGACCCAATCCACCCTTAGCCCGGTCCCTGAGGCACAGGCCCCCCGAGGCCCAATCCGCCCAACTGGCCCACTGAGGCCTAAGCCACCCGATGCCCAGCTGCTGATACCCAGGCCCCAAGGCCCAAACCTCCCGCCCGAGGCCCAAACCATCCACTCAAAGCCCAACCCTCCTGTAGCCCGGTCGCAGATGCACAGGCCCCCAGAGGCCCAAACCGCCCGCCCTAGGTTCAACCCACACCCCTGAGACCCAAATGGCCCGCCGCTGAGGCCCAGGCCCAACTGAGGCCAAAAAAAGTTACTCTGAGTTAAGCAATAAGGAGAGTAATCAGAAAACATAAAAAATTACCAAAACACACACTTAATTAATTATTAGGGCCACAGATAAACATTAAACATG
>NW_006408546.1:5966208-5967041 GCF_000296735.1 Chrysochloris asiatica | reverse complement strand
TGAACCACCCAACTCTTGGTTAACAGGAGAGCACTTAATACCCCTAATGTGCGTATTAGTTATTTAAGTATAATTATCAAGCTGTATAACATGATTACTCTTAGCATTAAATGTGTGATTTTATTGGAACTGAAAACTCAGGTCTTTTTTGCCCAGCTTTCAAAACTTGTTTTCCATGTAGCATGCCAATCAATCAGAAACTTCAACAACATAGATTAGAGGTCTATTTTATTTCTAAGTTCGTCGCTGAGTGAGTGGGTTAATTTTGGGAAGGTTCTCAGTAAATCAATAGGTTGAACATTTCTCCCTACAGAGTCACAGATTCATTTAAAGATCCCTGGAAGTGAGTTACCCTTTTACCAGTGAAGAATCTCAGCATTCCTAAGAATGGTATTGACAAAAAGAGAAGACGCTGGGCCCAGAACAAGGGCTCAGTAAATATTCATAGGTTAATGGATTGAGCAACCCTACAAGAGTCATGTTCACAGTTTCTTACCTTTAAAATACCATTAGCCTTCGTTGATTTACATCAAAATGATGATGCATTAGGTAGACAGCAACACTTCTATGTCATCATTCCACAATTTATCATTCCTACTTGCCTACAGCATGATCTCATCCAAGTAAATGGCTCCCATGATCTGATATGGGTTATAAATTTCAATATTCCTTATAAAGTTTTGTTTGTTGTATCAATTCGGAATGTGTTCAGATGAAAAGCAAAGCAAACTTAAAGAAGTCCATGGTGCTTGTTTTTCCTAACTTAATAGAAAGTAGAGATCTTGGTAGGTCTAATGCTGGTACAACTGTCCAATGATGTTACTGGGAACTCA
>NW_006408546.1:5963664-5964785 GCF_000296735.1 Chrysochloris asiatica | reverse complement strand
GTTTTCTATGGTGATATTTCTGGCTATTCTTTTCTCGCCCCTGAAGTGTCTGTTTTATAATGGTATGCCAGGGAAACCAAGATTAAAAGACAGCCAAGCATCTTAACATTATTTCCCCCCTTTTAGCCATTCCAATTATGTCTCAATCCCTGTATTCCAGAGGATGGAATATATTTTAATTGTCTATCCTTTTTTTAGTAGATCTTCATAATCATGTTTGCCACCTGATGATCAACTATGGTGGCTGCATCTTTAGGTTTCATAATTGCATCATTTGTTGTTGTTAAGTGCCATAGCATCAGTTCTGACTCATAGCGACCATATATAGGGTTTCCAAGGAGCAGCTGGTAAGTTTGAACCACTGACCTTATGGTTCAAACCAACCTTGGCATCCAGTGTTCTGTCTCACAGTGCTACACCAGGACAAAAATAGAGAATGTTAGAAGGCTTTGTTTTTGTTTTTTTCATGAAGAAGTATGTTTCTCAGGGTGTTTTTACCAATATTTCACTGCTCAGATTTGTGCCATCAGATCTCTGTTGCTTTAAGGTTATTTGGAAAGTTAAATATGTTTAGATGGCCATATACTGCCATTAAAAGAAATGCTGGTATTAAGAAAGAAGTTTCAGTAAACCAGAACTTGATTGGAACTTAATTCAACAGCATTGTAGGAGGTTGTGGAACAATATACACTTATCTGTGGATATTCATCAGCTACATGCTCAAATTTCTGATATAAGTAATTCTCAAGTTGAGAACTGAGTGGCTACTAATTTGCTACCTCGGCCAGAGATTAAGTTCCCCTGTGAACTTGGTTGAACCTCAGCATAGTGATCCTGCTTGGTTGCCTTAGAGTGTGTGGGTCCCCATCCGGTCTCCTTCCTCCCTGCCTTCTTCGGATGGCGGCTGTTTATGCTGGACATGTGGCCAGAGATGGACAAGGATCACTTGGAACCTCGGCAACCTAAGACAGAGCCATTGCCATGCTGCTATGAGTTTCGATGACAGGTAAGACTGAGGAATTCTCACTGACCACCTAAGACAGGCAGCATCCCTTAAACAAATAATAAATATGGGGAATCTGATGCAGACCATGCAGACCCGGTCAGGAGTTCAAGTCCCT
>NW_006408546.1:5943716-5951435 GCF_000296735.1 Chrysochloris asiatica | reverse complement strand
CATAATTCACACTCATGGAAGCAGCAGTCAAGAATTCATACAATATATTAAATTCAAACAATATAGAGGTAAATCTGTTGTGAAAGACCTCTTTACAGTGTTAAAGACAAAGACCTCAGGTTGAAGTCCAATGTTCACCTAACCCAAGCCATGGTATTTTCAATCTCCTCATATGCATATGCAAGTTGAATAATGAATAAAGAAGACTGTAGAAGAATCGATGCATTCAAATTATGGTGTTAGAGAAGAATATTAAAAGTACTCTGTACTTGAACAAGAATAACCAAATATGTCATGGAAGCTGTACAGCCAGAATGCTCCTTAGAATCCAAGATTGCAAGACTTCGTCTTTCTTACTTTGGATGTATTATCGGGAGAGACCAGTCCCTGTAGAAGATCAGTGTGCTTGGTAAAGTGGAGGATTAGTAAAAAAGAGGAAGACCCCCCAAGGAGATGGATTGACACAATGGCAGCAATGGACTCAAGTGTAATAATTGTGACGATGATGCAGGGTCAAGCTATTTCATTCTGTTGGAACCTACTGTGTGGCACCTAACAACAAGAACAACATTCAGTGTGGGTCAAGAAATATGCAAGCAAAGAGTCTACACTTAGGAAGACTCAGCTGGATGCAAATTTCTTCTTTGCCATTCTTGGTTCTACTTTGATGACTTGTGGTAAACATTCGAGATAAACTATATAAGTCCCTAAAATGGTTTCTAGCCAGGGTTTCTGTATTCAACAAACTGAAACACAGGCAATCTGTATTTTAACTGGTGTCACTAGTTGGTACAAAAGGTTAACACACTCATTCAGCTATTAACTGAAAAGTTAGAGGTTTGAGTCCTCCCAGCGGCACCTCAGTCTTTGACCTAGTTCTACTCAGGAGTCAGAATGCAGCAGCTGTTTGTCGAGTGTTTTGTCTGGCAGTCTTTTCCTGGCACAGAGTATATTTGTCTTTCCTGGTTATTTCCTTTTACGAAGTTTCCTAGGTTTGATATAAATATAGACATTCCTGCTTTCTTTTCATTAATATTTGTATGTTATATCTTTCTCCATTATTTTCCTCTTAATTTATGTATTTCATTTTATTTGAAGTAATTTTCTTGGAGACAGCATATAGTTGCATGGACTACTGGTGTGGTGCTGTAGGATCAGCACTGGACTGCAAACCAGAAGGTTGGCAGTTCAAACCCACTAGTTGCCCCTCAGAAACCCTATACAGGGTTGCTATGAGTTGGAATCAATTCAATGGAATTTTCCAACAATAGTTGCATGGTGTTTTTATCCATTCTGAAAATCTGTTTTTTCACTTCTGTATTTAGACTAGAGGGAAACTTTTTCTGTAAATGACCAAATAGCAAATAATTTAGGGTTTTTAATGCCATATATAAGGAGCTTTGGTAGCATAGTGGTTACGAATCAGACTGCTAATCTCAGAGTCTGCAGTTTGAAACTACCAGCTGTTCTGTGGGAGAAAGATGAGGCTTTCTGCTCCTGTAAAGATTTACAGCCTCAGAAACCTTATTCAGAGTCACTGTGAGTTAGAACCAACTCCACAGCACATAACAACAACAACAACAATGCCATATATGGCATCTGTTACATATTTGTCTTTGTTTTGTTTTGCTTCAGTAACCCTTTAAATATAAAAATAAAGAACTCTGAAAGCTGGTAGTAGAGGGAAACTTCCTTAACTTGATAAAAACACCTACAGAAAACCTACAACTAGAGGTACAACAGTTAATTGTTTGACTGCTAACCAAAAAGTTGGTAGTTTGAACCTACCCAGCTGCCACTGTGTAGGTGTATCTCATTAGGGGATATTTTTGCTGACCCTTTAATCTAGCATGCGTGATGTCCTTTTCCAGGAACTGGTCTCTCCTGACAACATGTCCAAAGTAGGTAAGAAGAAGCTTGCCATCTTTGCTTCTAAGGAACATTCTTTCTTACCTAAGAATTAAACCTGTATGCAGAAGTCAATGGAGACTTTGAACCCAAACTGTCAACAGGTTAAATGTCTAGAAAAGGGGTCAGAGTGAGAGAATCCTGCATTCTTTCATTTTAACTTTTAACATGCTCTGAAACTGACTTTCATACAAGCCAAAAAGATAAACAAAAAACTATGCTTGCCTAGTACACACTCACACTTGCTCCCAACTGTAAATCTTTTTTTATGTAAGTTTTTCTGATTTCCCTTTAAGCAAAGCCTTTATAATTCAATATCATGACTGACTTTCATTCTTTTTCAATTACAGAAAAGATAGGATGAGTTTAACTTTAAAAAATATCAAAATTCATTCCAGGTAAAATTATAGACGTGTCATACAATAGTTGGAAGACTTCAAAACAGTAAGCTATATACTAGTGTGACTCAATCCATGAGGATCTATCATTTTCCAGAGAGAAGATAGAGGTCAGCCATGTGTAGTGACCATTGACTCAGTATAGTGATATCAGCTATCATAAAGGGAAAGTGAGGATATATCGTGCCAGTTGTTGTTGTTGTGTGTTGTTGAGTACATTCCAATTCACAGCGAACCTGGGCAGGGTTTCTGAGAGTGGTTGGTGAACTGCCGAACTTGCCAGTTGTTGTTGTTAAGTACCATCGAGTCGGTTCCGACCCATAGAGACCCTGTATAGGGTTTCCAAGGAGCAGCTAATGAGCTTGAACCGCCACTCTTGCAGTTTAGCCGGCTTTGCAGTCTGGCGCATTAGCCCACTGGGAGGGTATAAATACAACTTAGAGTAGGGAGGGCTTCATATATGACTTTGGCCTTTCATATGTTGTTGTTGTTAAGTGCCATTGAGTTAGTTCTGACTCATAGCGACTCTATACAGGGTTTCCAAGGAGTGACTGGTGCGTTTAAACCACCAACTTTGTGGTCAACAGTCCAGTGCTTATTCTACAGCTCCACATCAGGACTCCATGGACTTTCATATCCCGTCTACAAAATTTTGCAATATCAACATCTTCCTGTTATTTATTATTATTTTTTTAAATCAACTCATATTTTTCACCTAAAATAAATTTAGCATAATTCTAAACAGTAATGTACATGAAATTGTGATTTTGATGAATTAATTATAGTTTCTGTTGTTGGTGGTGTTAACTACTGTCAAGTCGGTTCCAACTCATAGTAACTCTGTATAGGGATTCTGAGGAACAGTTGGTGGGTTTGTACTCCTGACCTTGTAGTTCACAGTCCAGTACTGATACTACAGCACCACAAAATTAAACCACAAATATAACCTAAATTCAGCCAATGTACTTATGTTCCCATGGTGGTATGTACACAATACTTTGGAGAACATTGGCCTAGAGTAGGGGGTCAGTACACTATGGCTAGCTGCCTATTTGTGTAAAGAAAATTTTAGTAAAAAAGCTATGTCTATTTTTATATTGCGTAAGGGTGTATGACAATGCTGATTTGTGTAGTTACCAATGAGACTATATGTCCACAAAGCCAAAAATATTTACCATTTTGTTTTTTAGAAATCCTAGTAGCATAGTTTTGGGCTCTGGTAGTGTAGTGGTTATGACTTGGGCTGTGAACCTCAAGGTTAGCAGTTTGAAACTACCAGCAGCTCCACACGAGAAAGATGAGGCTTTCTGATCCCATAAAGATTCACAGCCTCAGAAACCCTATGCAGGGTTGCTATGAGTCATACTGACTCCACGGCACACCACCACCACCAGTGGCATAATGGGCTACACATTGTATTGCTAACTATAAGGTAAGTAGTTTGAATCTACCAGCCATTTCAGAGAGAGAAAGAGGAGGTTTTCTGCTCCCATAAAGATTTACAACATCAGAAACATAGGGTTGTTATGAGTTGGAATTGACTCAATGGCAGTGATTATCTGGTCCCTTATAGGAAAAATGCTTCGCTGGTGTGACACTGTAGGATAAGCACTAGGTGGCTAACCGTGAGGTTCAAACCTACCAGGCACTTCTTGGAAATTTCATATAGGTCCTCTATGATTCTGAACTGACTTGATGGCACTTAACAACAACTGGCTTAAAAGCACTCTCAAGAAGAAGGTTTTCCAGTCTCATAGTCTACCCTCTGGTTCACATTCAGATTCAAACTCCCTTCTCCTTAGATGTGCCTTAGATGTGGAGACAAGATGGAAAATTCACTTAAGCATTGGCTGAACCCAGAGTGTCTAATGAAGGTCTATTGATAGATTTCCACCATGTGTCTGTTGGCTTGGGAAAACTGCATTTCAGTTTGCTGTAAGAACTAGCTGTCTCTTTATCCCCACTCAACCAGCTGGACTGAACATCCCTGCACTTTTCCTTTCTCCAGTCTTCAAAATGGCAGTGACATAGATGGGATTTCAAGGTTGAAACCGACTGAATAAGAATCCAATGCAATGTGGCTATCCTCTGTACTTTTGGTATCTATAGTCCTGGCAAGTGTGGGCAGCTTCTGTTTGAGATAAAGTTGAAAATTGTTAAGCAGGAAAGTAATTTTCATCAGTTAAAGGAAGGGGAAAAAAACTGTGAAGCTGTGTCACCTTATATTACACAGCTGGCATTTTTCTCAGTTGTTTCCTGTGGAAGGGACTAAAAGTTTTTAGTTAAAAGCAGGTGAAAATTGTTCATCTTGAAGACCAATAAGAAATGGCCATGTATATATGTATTATCTAGTGTTGTTTTAGAAGTAAGTATGTTTTTATTATTCTTATTGCTATTCCTTTTATTGTCAGACAATAGCATTAAAATATATTGTTGTTGTTGTTATTGTATAATTGCAGTCAAGTCAGTTCTAACCCATAGTGACCCTGTATAGGGTTTCCAAGGAGCAGCTATTGGGTTTGAACTGCAGACCCTGAGGTTCAAACTGATCTTGTGGTCCACTGCATTATCCTACAGTGCCACACCAGGACTCCTAAAATGTATTGTTGTTGTTATTGTTAAGTGCCATCGAGTCGGTTCCGACTCATAGCAACCCGGTATAGGGTTTCCAAGGAACAGCCGGTGAGCTTGAACTACTGACCTTGCAGTTCAGACTCACTTAGCGTTCCAGTGCAATACCCACAGTGCCACATCAGAACTTCTAAAATACATGTATCTAATTAATGAGGTAAGAAGGGGTCACAATTAAATACTTTTAGTAAGTTGTTGTTGTTAAGTGCCATCAAATGGATTCCGACTCACACTGATCCCTGTATAAGGTTTCCGAGGAGCAGCTAGTGAATTTGAACTACCTACCTTGCAGTTGAAACTAACTTTGCAGTTCAGTGCATTATCCTGCAGTGCCACAGCAGGGCTCCTGTTTATTTAAGATGGTTTTAATTCATTAACCAAATTATGTAAAAAATGTTGACATATTATAGAAAAGACATTGGTTAGTGTGTGTTTGTGTCAGGGGAGGTGTGTGTGTAGACTGGAGAAGGATTGAAAAAGTTTTCAAACAGGACATTTTAATTTGAGTCTAGAAATATGAGTAGAAGATGGGTAGAAAAGCAGGTGAAAGACATTTCAGGTAGAAGGACTAGTCCTTCTCAGACCATAGTCAATGGTACAGGACTTTGTAAGAAACATAAGTTGCATCTTTCTTGTCCAGAGCAATTTTGTCCTTTGACAGGTCCTTAGGAACAAGTTATTTTCTGGGTCTGCTTGATAGATCATTTGTGGATGAACCACTTGTTATCAGGAAAGAGATATGCTTTATTGTCCTCAGATGTAAAGTATGCATTCCCTAATTCTTGATGCTTTGACTTGGTTTACCAAACCTCTTGAATTCTGTGACTTGGCTCACATTGGAGCAGTAGATGATGTTCAGGCTTGAGGGTAAAGAAGTTCCCATCTGATCTGATCTGCTTCCTATAGCCCAGACCCAGCCTCACTGCTGCTGAAAGGTTTTCTGGGTGACCCTTGGGCAATCACCAAGAAACTTTCCTGACACATCTGCTCTCATACCATGATACACTGTTTCATTGATTTCTCCATGGTCTGGACCCTCCCAGCCAATTTTCCATCAGACTTGCATTAAGAATGGAATCAGCCATCAGCTGCTGATCATGTTCTTTTGTATCTCTGAGTGCCCACAAGGCCAGGATACTTTGTTTCTTACAGCTTAGCATTTATCCTTATCTCAGAAGAAGTATTTTTCCTGTGGGAGAAAAGCAGCCATAGCAGTTTCTATTCCTGGGACACAGTGCTCAAGAGCTGAGAGGTTCATATTATTGTACCCTCTGTTGATACAGGCTGTGGGAGGACTGTATGGGCCACTGAACTTGAGAGTTTGGTGAATCAGTGCATGAGCCTTATTCACAGAAGCTCTCAGTGGCTCTGAGGATGACATGATGCCACAAACCAAGAATAATAGAAGAGACTCAAAGGCAGAAGTTTAGCGTTCATAATCTAACCAAAGAACATCAAATGGTAATATGTAGTTACTTAAATTTGCCAGAAACATATGTATAGGGATATCATAAAAATAATAATTGGAGGCAGAGAAGATGACGTGAAGAGATGGAGTGGCTGGGGACTTGAGATCCAGAGAGGGAAAGGGGCTGTGTGCTGAGGACCGTGGGGTGGGGGTGGGGGGGGCTTGCAGGGTATACCCTTTGGTTGGGTGATAATGCATGGACGGGATGGTAACTATGGCAATGAAACAGTGTATTATAGAATGAATGTAAAACTAATGTTCTCCCATGTAAACTGTCACACAATTCACAATAAAACATTTATTTTAAAAATAATAATAATAATAATAATCTTTACCTATGCAGCATGAGCATCAGTGGTAACATGGGATAGACCTTCTGGAGTCTCTCTGGAGAATAGCTGAAGTCAGGAAAACCTCATGGCAGGTTAATGTGCTGGACTGCAAAGTCAGTTTGAACCGCAAGGTTGGCAGTTCAAGCTCACTAGCCGTTCCTCGGAACTGACTTAATGGCACTTAACAACAACAACATACTCTAAGTATTTTTCTAGGCAGTTGGGACATATCAATGAATAAAACAATCAAAGATCCCTTACTTCATGTATCCTACGTCCTACTAGGGGAGACCGACATTAACCAAAATACTAGTAATGTGCTATATACTATGGTTGAATGTGATAAGTACTATGGAAAGAAAAAGTCCCAAACAGGATTGTTGTGGGTAGGAAAAGTGAGTAATGTAGTTTTAAACAGGGTTGAGAAGTTGACATTTATATGGAAGCAAGAGGTATCAGAGAAGAACATTCTAGGTAGATAAGGAAGTTAGTGCAAAGATCCTGAGGTGGCAGTATATTTGTTGTGCTCTAACAAAGTGTTCATAAAGGGTGGAGTGAGGTAAATAAAGAGTGAAAAGTAGGGGATGAGATCAGAAGAGTAGCTTGTGAATGATTATAAAGAACTTGAAATTTTACTCTGAATAGGTTGTGAAGTCTTTGGCGAATTTTAAACAGAAAGATAACATGTGATTTATATTTATAAAGGATAAATCTGTCTTCAGTTTGAGAATAGACAATTAAAGGATAAGGTTAAAAACAGACATCGCTGTCAAGAGACTTAGATGATGAGGTGATAACATATTTTGTGTATATTTAAAAAATGGAGTTAGTAATGTTTGCTGTTGGAATGAATTATGGTATAAGAGAAAGAGAAGAGTCATGGATAACTCCAGAGTTCTTGATCTAATTGATAAAAATATGAAGATCCTCAAATGAAAAGAACAAGGCTTCTGTAGAGGAGGTTTGAGAGACAAAACCAAGA
>NW_006408546.1:5936079-5943616 GCF_000296735.1 Chrysochloris asiatica | reverse complement strand
TAGAGAGAAACTCTGTTAACTGATGGTATGTGGAGGGGATTATGATCAATGTAATGAAACAAGGTATATGAATGTTTGAATGTGAAACCGATGATGTGCCCTGAAAACTTTCACTCAATCCACAATAAAAACCTTAAAAAAAAAAAAAAAAATTGGAAGGAGGGGAGTGATTGACTTTGCAGTCCAGGTCCCTGGGACCATCAAGGGAGAAGAGTGAAGTGATGCCAGAGATGAAGGCAGATGATGACGTGGAGAGATGGAGCAGCTGGGGACTTTAGACCCAGAGAAGGAGAGGGGCTGTGTGTTGACGACTGGGGGGCAGACTTGAAGGGTGTACCCTTTGGTTGTTTGATGATGCATGGAGGGGATTGTAACCATGGCAATGAAATGATATATGATAGGATGAATGTAAAGCTAATGTTCTCCCAGGTAAACTATCACATAATTTACAATAAAACATTTAAAAAACAAAACAGAAAAAAGAAAGAAAGAAGTTTATGTAGGGTGTAGCCGGTGGGAACCTAGAAGGGGGAGGAATGGCTACTAGGAAGACAGTCAGTCATGTGTCATATTACTTTAGCAATAGTTTGTATATTCTCATGTTTAGGAACTGAAGTTTGGTAAAGTAGATCTGAGATGGAATTTGCACTGTTCCACTAACTGCTTCATTTACTTAACCTCGCTAAGCCTGTCTTTGTACATCTGTAAAATGAGAAGAATAACCCGTGCCACTCATCGTCAGTTTGTCAAACTGTGGTGACTTGTGTGTTGCTGTGATGCTAGAAACCAAGCTACTGGTATTTTAATACCAGCAGGGTCACCCAGGGTGGACAGGTTTCAGTGGAGTTTCCAGACTAAGACAGATGAGAAAAAGGAGAGGCAGAATACTTCTGAATGGCTAGCCATAAAAACACTTTAAGTAGCACCAAGATATTATCAGACATTGTGCTGGAGATAAGCTTCTCAGATTGAAAATCACTCAAAATGCTACTGGAGAAGAGATGACTCCTTCAAGTAGAGTTATGACACAATGTAGTAAAACTTTCAGGACCTTTATATGCTGATGGGCTACAAATCAAAGAGAAAAGTAGCTGAAAACATCTGTTAATAATCAGAATATGGAATGCTTGAAGTACAAATCTAGGAAAATTGTAAGTTGTCAAAAATGAAATGGAACACATAAAGATTGATATCCTAGGCATTAGTGAGCTGAAATGGACTGGTATTGGCCATGTTAATTCTGGCAGTCATATGTTTTACTGTGCCAGGGATGACAATTTCAATAGAAATAGCATAGCATTCACTATCAAAAAGAATATTTTAAGATCTGTCTTGAAGTATAATGCTTTTGTGATAGTGCAATATCTATATACCAACAAAGAATATCAGTTAATACAAATTAATTCAAAGTTACTCACCAACCACTAAAGCAAGTGATGTTGAAATGAAGAACTCTACCAACTTCTTCAGTCTTAAACTGATAAAACATGAAATCAAGATGTATTGTTAATTACTGATGACTGGAATGTGAAGTTTGGAAACAAAGAGTTAGAAACTATGGCCTTGATAACAGAAATGATGATGGAGATTACATAACATAGCATATACTGTCATCACCTTGGATTTGAATAGCACATTGCTGTTATACCTTTGTCTTCATGGTATCATTTTAGATTTGATTTTCACAATCCTGAGAGGGAAAGTGGGGTGAGGCACTAGGAAGACCAAGATTCTGTCATTTTCACAGATAAACAGACTCCTGCTGATTACAGTTGTTGTTGTTGCTGATACAATAGAACTTGGTTAAAACCACCCAAACAGAACTTGCCCATCCTTTACCATAGCCCACTGAATTAGGCATCCTACCAAAGGAACCCATTCCTGCTAATTTGGCACCATAAATGCCAGCTGACAGTTTTGATGATTTAATTCTCACCTCCTGTACTTTTTAGTCATCGTATCTCCTTGAATTCAAGTTTCTACTATGTGCATCTTTCTAATTTGACCATATTTAGGACCATTCTCAATTCTCTTTTTGATCTTGTATCTGGATCAAACATAATTGCTGGTTTGATGCATCCTCACTCCTTGCCCTAGTAAACCTTGTTGTTGTTGTTGTTAAGTGCCATCGAGTCGGTTCCGACCCATAGTGACCCTGAACAGGGTTTCCAAGGGTGTACTCACTTCCAATTATGGTGCCTTACCTCTTATTGTTGTTGTTGCTAAGTGATGTTGAGATTGTTTCAACTCACAGAAACCCTTTATAGGGTTTCCAAGGAGTGGCTGGTGGGTTTGAACTGCTGACCTTGAAGTTCAGACTGGCCTTGCGGTCCAGTGCATTGCCTTACAACCCCACATCGGCACCTCTTTTGTAGTTGCTAAGTGCTGTCAAATAGCAGCCCTGAACAGAGTTTATGAGGAGCAGCTGGTGAGTTAGAACCACAGACTTTGTGGTTCAAACCAACCTTGATGTCAAGTGCTTATCCAACAGTGCCACAGCAGGACTTCAGCCATAGAGGAGCAAATAACACTGTCTGCTTCGTGCCAACTTCCCTTCTCATTTTACAAGCCACAATGCAATTTTGTTTGCGACAATCATATCCAGATACCACTTCTCTTCTAACTTTTCATTCACTGAGCAAAGACAAACTCATCCCACGGGTATGGCATCGTATATTCCACATATCCCTGGTGCCCTGGAGCATTTTTCCCACTCTCACATCAGAAAGTGAGAGTTACTCTCTTTCTATTGCTTTGCTGTTGCTTTTCATAGATACCTAGTAGTTGTTCAGATTTGCATGAATTCTGTTTCTTGTTGTCTATCACATTCTCCTGTGGAAAATCTCTCTAGAGCTTTGATGCCGGTCCTACCTTTCTCTGGTAGGGGCCAGTTGTTTTCATCCAGGGGTTTCCGTTGGTTCTTTCCTGTTACCTTGGACCAGTTTTCTATTTCTGTCTTCTATGATCTTGCCACTGGCAATACATTCCTGATTCCTCTTATCTAATTTCTCCATTGCGCCTCTGCCAACAAAGCTGTTTTATAATAAAATGGGAAACCTAGGATGAGAAAAGTCCCAGATGACAGCAGGCACTCACTGTGTCTTCATTCTTGATGACATCCCTGCCTACCAGCTGTCCCCACAGTTTCCAAGCTGAATACAGTTTCCTTCACAGGGGGCTCTGTGCCCTCCCTACTTCCTGGACCAGGTTTCTGCTGGCATCTCTCACCCACTTAATCTCCAGATGATAAAAATGGATTAAGAGCAGGTGGCCGACTTCCTTGGTCAGAGCCAGGAAGTAGAAAGGTTGAATGAAAAAAATGAAATCCTTTTCAGAATTCAAAGTTAAAATAATCTCAGACTTCAATTTGTAATCTGGAGTAGACAAATGTAGAACTGTATCTAATAGTGAATCAAAAGAATAGGAAGCTCATTTTAGGAAACATGTGCTGTATTTCTTTCTCTGCTGCTAACCAACTAGCAGTGATTTGGAGCAATCAGTTCACCTTTCCAAGTCTTGTAATACTCTATTTACCCATTTTCTTCCAGTTTTAGCATGCTTGAAAAGAAAATAACTTCATTCTCCCTTTAGAGCATCAAAGATTCCTGTTTTATTATTCCCCTAAAACTCAATCTCTCTCTCTCCCTGTCTCTCTGTCTCAGATACACACACACATTCTCAAACTAAAGCACTATTGTTGTTGCTGTTATTAAGTGTTGCTGAGTCTGTTCCAACTCATAGTGACCCTCTATAGAGTTTCCAAGAAGCAGCTGGTGAGTTTAAACTGCCAACCTTATGGTTAAGTTAAGTTCAATGCTTATCCTACAGCACTACACCTGGAGATAAATAAAATGGATAGGTAAATAGATAAATTAAAATGGAATTTAGATATGGGCTGAGTTCAGCCGTGTTCTATAGACTCCCATTGACCTGGAGATGTGAGAAAGATGAGGAAGTTACTGGTTGGTCTAAAGTATGGTTAGACCAGAAGACTCTTAAGCCCATGGACAAGGATCTAGCCATAGAGGGCTAGAGCCGAGAGTGAAGCATCCAACTGATATGAAGTAAGGGGAGATGCACAAGAATGCCCAAACTTGCAGATAGTACCCATTTGACCTAGCCTTGATGGCTTGATAAACAGAACTCAACTAGAGAAAGACAAAAGAATTTTGATAAAGGAAACACGTGTAAATTGCTATAATTTGATGAACTTGACTTATACTTATGGATATAGTAGCTCAAAATACCAACTGAGAGGGAGAGTCTTCACATCAAGTATCAAACATATCCCCTCTGTACAAGGGATTGGTAGGAATGGATGGACAATCTACATTGGCTACCTAAAATGGGGCATCTATAAAGACATAAAGTGGCAGGCTTACAAGTTTTCAAGAGGGAATTTAGTTTCAGAGTACAGGGGAAGTAAGTAAGAATCCCCACTGAATAGTTTTCATCTTGTCTAGATGGGTCTGGTTAAAGGCAATAGGGATAAGATACTTATGATTCAATAGTGAGTAATTGTTATCATAACTAATTGCTACTGTCACAACTATAAAAGTAGAAGTTTTGTAACAAAAATGAAGGAGTAGTTAATCTTACATTCCAGAAACAGAGAAACTTAGGACCATCAAGGGAGAAGAGCATGAGCAGAATGTGGGACCTTATCCAGGGAAGCAATGACACCAGAGATGGAGGCCAAGATGAGGACATGGAGAAAGAGAGGAGCTAAGGATTCTAGACTCATGGAAAGAGAAAGGCTGTGTGTTGGTGGCCAGAAGGCAGGCTTGCAGAATGTGCCCTTTGGTGTTTAAATGATTATATATTCCTGAGGGCTTTTGTGTACATCAAGAAACAAAAGAACAACAACAACAAAAGCGGGAATAGAAGCAAATACTGTTGAATGGTGATGCATAGAGGGGATTGTAATCATGCAATGATATGAAGTACGGTAAAATATGGTAACTTTTGAGTGCAAAACCGATGTTCTCCCATGTAAACTATCACTCAATGCATAACAAAAACTTTAAAACACAAAGAAACCTCATAAATTAAAACATTATAAATAGTAGTGGACCATTGGCAGATACAGGGACAGAAGACGAGCTCTTTAGGGTAGAAGGCACTCAAAATACCACTGGGGAAGTGTTGCCCCCTTATAGTAGAGTTGAACATAATGGCATGAAAGGAGGAAAGCAGTTGACACTTTCATTTGTTGATGAGTTTGACAAAACTTAAAATGAGGAGCAACAGCTATCCATTAATAATCAGAACATGGAATATACAAAGCATAAATCTAGGAAAATTGGAGATTGTCAGCAATGAAATGGACCACATTAAGATTGATATCATAGACATTAGTGAGCTGAAATAGACTGGTATTGGCCATGTTGATTCTGACAGTCATATGATTAACTATGCTGGGAACATCAAATTAAAGAGGAATGACATTGCATTCAAAAAGAACGTTTCAAGATCAAAAAGAATGTTTCAAGATCTCTCTTGAAGTACAGTGCTGTTTATGATAAAATAATATCCATGTCTATAATCAAAATGAGCTAGTACTATTATTATTCAAATTTACCAAACACTAAAGTCAGTGATGAAAAAAATGTAGTATTCTACCAACTTTGTCAGTCAGAATTTGATCAAACATGCAATCAAGATTCATTGATAATTACTAATGATTGAAATGTGAATGATGGAAGCAAAGATGAAGGACCACTAGTTCGAAGAAAATATGCCCTTGGTTATAGAAATGATTGTTGCGATTACATGACAGAATTTTGCAAGACCAATGACTTATTCATTGCAACTACATTTGTAAAACAACATAAAAGGTGACTATACATATAGGCCTAACCAGATGGAATACACAGGTATTAAGTTAATTACATCTGTGGAAAGGGATGGCAGAAAAGCACAATATCATCAGTCAAACCAAGGCAAAGGCAGACTGTGGAAAAGATCACCAATTGCTAATATGCAAATTCAGGCTTGAAGATGAAAAAAAATAAAAGAAGTCCATAAAAGCCAAAATATAGAATTTAGAGATCATATTAAGGACAGTTTTGATGCAGTAGGCATTAATTACTGAAGAGCAGAGAGTTGTGGGATGACATCAAGAACATCATACATGAGGAAAGCAAGAAGTAGTTTAAAAGTCAAGAAATAAAAGACCAAAATGCATGTCAGAAGAGACTCTAAAACTTACTCTCGAGCATTGAGAAGCTAAAGCAAAAGGAAGAAATGAGGAAGCAAAAGAGCTTACCAGAAAATTTCAAAAGGAAGCTTGTGAAGGTGAACAAAGTCAAGCATTACCCTGAAATGTGCAAATACTTGGAGTTAGAAAACCAAAAGGGAAGAACATGCTTAGGATTTCCCAAGTTAAAAGAACTGAAGAAAAAAGCCAAGCCTTGACTTACTGAAGGAGTGTTAGTGTGATGCTATAGAATAAGTTATACTGCTAACTACAACAACAGTTCAAACCCACCAGTCACTGCTTGGAAATCCTAAACAGGGTTGCCATGAGTCAGAACCAACTCCATGGCACTTAACAACAACTTTGACAAAATATTGAATGATACAAAAAAGAATTCAAATAAGATGGCAGGAATTCAGACTTAATAGTACCAAAAAGAAATGGTCAGTGTCCAACCATTTCAAGAGGTAGGTAGCATATGATTAAGAGCCATTTGTACTGAAGGAAGAAGTCCAAGCTGCACTGAAGGTGTTTGCAATAAACCAGTCTCCAGCAATTCACAGAATATGAACCGAACCCTTTCAACAAACTGATACAGCACTGGCAGCACTCGCTCATGTATGTAAAGAGGTTTGAAAGACAGCTATCTGACCAACTAATTGGAAAAGATCCATATTTTTGCCCATTCCAAAGAAAGGACTTAAAGGAATGTGGAAATTAATGAACAGTATCTTTAATATCTTTAACAGTATCTTTAATAGGTACAAGAGCTGAACAGAAAATTTCAAAGGTCAGCTCGAGAAGCTAAAGTCAAATATTACAACAAAATGTACAAAGATCTGGAGTCAGAAAACCAAAAAAGGAAGAACACACTCAGAGTTTCTCAAGTTGGGGAAACTGAAAAAAAAAAATTCAAGCCTCGAGTATCATTATTGAAGGATTCCCTGGGCAAATTATTGAATGAAAGCCTCAAAAGAAGATGGAAGGAATTACACAGAGTCACTGTACCAAAAGGAAATTGTTGATGTTCAACTATTTCAAGAGGTGGCATATGATCAAGAGCCAATAATACTGAAGGAAGAAGTCAAAGGTACATTGAAGGAATTGGCAAAGAACAAGGCTCCAGGAATTGATGGAATAAAAATAGAAATCTTTCAAGAAAGTGAGGCATCAGAGGAGGCACTCACTCATCTATGCCAAGAAATTTGGAAGACAACTGATTGGAAGAGATCCGTATTTGTGCCCATTCCAAAGAGAAGTGACCCAACAGAATACAGAACTCATCAGACAATCTCTTTGCTATCCCATGTGAGTAAAGTTTTACTAAAGATAATACAG
>NW_006408546.1:5912020-5923484 GCF_000296735.1 Chrysochloris asiatica | reverse complement strand
GAAGAAGTGCAGCCAGAATGCTCCTTGGAGGCCAAGATGGGCCTGACTGAATCCATGGTATTTTCAATAACCTCATAAGCATGCAAAAGCTGGACATTGAATAAGGAAGACAGTAGAAGAATTGATGCTTTTGAGTTATGGTGTTGGACAAGAATATTGAAAGTGCCATGGGCTTCCAAAAGAACCAACTGATCTATGTTGGAAGAAGTACAGCCAGAGTGCTCCTTGGAGGCCAAGATGGCAAAACTTCATCTCTCATACTTCGGACATATTGGCTGGAGGAACCAGTTACTGGAGAAGGACATCATGTTTGGTAAGGTGGAGGGTCAGAGAAAGAGAGGAAGATCCCCAGCAAGATGGAAATGCAAACGTGGCAACAATTGTCAGGTTGGCCCAGTCCTGGGCAGTGTTTCATTCTGTAGTACATAGGGCCACTATGTGTCGGTACCGACTTGTTGGCACCTAACAACAACAACAACAACTGCTAAACCTCTGGAAATCCTGGCCTAGTCAAGTTGACAAAAAACCCTAACCATTGCATTTGACCCTTATCAACTCGACACCTATAAACTATATGAATAATCTCTAAATAATAAAATTGTAAAGTAATAATTGAGCCTAACAAGATATAATTAAAACACGTGCAATTAAAAACACACTGGCCCCAATTTCATCTTACATGTCACAAATCAACAAAGCAAAAGTATGTGATGCACACATGCAAAACAAAACAAAAATATATATTCATTCAAAAGTCCCAAGTCACACTTAGCAAGTCACTCTCCTGCCCATCGGCACACAGACTTATTGATTTCAGGGCCTAGAGTCCGTAACTGCTGTTTTTCCATGACACCACCTCTGCCCCAGTCTTTGCTGTTGCTGATTTCCAGGCAAGGATACCACACTCCACTCATGCTCTTCCTTAATGAAGATCCTGGGATGGTCTTTTCCTGAAATGAAAGATAACTACTCTCCCCTTTTAGTTATATATCTTAATTGTAGTGTCCCAGGTCCCCAGCTAAAGAGAGAGAGAGCAGGAGCCAGAATTTGGGAGAAAGCTCTGAGCTGAACATGTAAATTTAGGTGGTGGTGGTTATGTGCCCTGGAGTTGGTTCTAACTCAGAGCAACCCTGTATAGGGTTTCCAAAGCAGAAAGCCTCATCTTTCTCCCACGGAAATGATGGTAGTTTAGAACTGATGGTGAAATTAGCAGCCAGACTCATATTTGGGTGGATCTGGTGGTAAGTTAGCAAACGTCTATTGTTTTACATTTATCCCTAATGAAGGAAGTGATAATGGGCTGAGTTTGAATGTGGGAGGGAGCTTGGGGACTTTGATGAGAAAAAGTGTGAGAAAGTCCTTTGAGACAATTGGAAAGTGATTGGACTAGGAAAGCTTAGTGCCCTCTTTCTCCCCCGCCCTACTTTCCCCTCCCTCCTTAGGTCTTCCTTCCTTCTTTCCCCTCCCTTACCTTCCTCCTTTCATCTTCTCTTATTTCCATCCTTCCTTTAATCCTGCCTTCTCTTTATGTCCACAACACACAAAGCACTATGCTCAATTTTAGATTATTGGTAAACAGAGGGACAATCACTTTTCTCAGTAAACCCTGTAAGGAGAGAGGGAATGTGGCTCACCTTACAGTCTTCAAGGCTGTTTTTGGCAGTTGATGATGGATACTTGGAAGTGGGTAGTCAATATCTGTTGAGTTTTCTACAGGAAAGAAATAAATCCAAAATCTGTCAGTGACACATTTTGCCGTTTACCCCACTCCCATACACAGGTTTTCAAATGTCACTATTCACAGAGGTTGTTCCCCTAAGTAAATTGACTAGATATATGATTTAGACTGTTTCTCATATGTGAATTAAAAAATTCTTTTATACCCAAACCAAGGCAACTGATCATTTGACTACACTATGTACTATTTTTTTTTTTTTCTCCCTAGTGCTAACAAGATTCTCAATATCCAGTATATGGGTGGAGCACCTAATATGATTGAACAACACTTTTTTCCTTTAGGGATTTAAAATAGAGTAATGTAGGATGTACATATTTCTGTAATTCCAAGTGAAAGGTGAAAGCTGCAGAGGAAAAGAAATGGCTATGCATTCCATCCTAAATGAATGAATGGTATCACTAAAATTTCATTTTACTCTTCTCCCAGGGGTAGTTGTTCCAAATTCATTGAGAAAGGGAACTAAAAGAAGTAAAAAGCAAGTGAACTTACAGGAAGGCTGCTAAAGATGCTGGCATACTGGTGGGACAGACCGAGGCCATACTTGGCAAAAACAAGATGAGTGACAACAGTGACCTCAGCCAGGTCTGAGTTCATGGATTATGAGAGAAGGGAGGCAGCAGTTGTTATATGAAGTCACTGTGCAATGAACTGCTACTATTGATAACAGTAGTAATAATAATAAGGATTCATATAAGTATCTTATTAGCAATGACAGTAGTAAAAGTGTTGCATTCTCTAAAGAACCACCTATGTATGTGCCAAGAGGTGTAGAATAAAATGAGCTCTAGAAATTCAGGCATTATTAATATTAAAGTATTAGATGTTCAAGATGCAATTAAGAGAAATTGAGTAACTTGGCAAAAATCACGTAACTGCTAAGAGTAGAATTGGGATTTGGACCAAAATAGGTCAAATTCTAAAGTCTGTACTCTTTCTGCTTTAAGCTGTATCCTTTTCAGGAGCATTTCAGTGGTCACTGAGGAATCTCAGACCTCTTGTTGGGAAGAATTTGGAGGTTTGGGGTACCAGGGATTCTCAGGATTGAAATAACTAAATAATTGCCAAGTTCTTAATGGTTCTCCCTCCCACTGTTGTGACCTAGAAAGCAAGATTTATTAAAATATAGAAGATAAGTGAGTATCTGTTACATTAGGAAGAGGAGCTTTTTTAAAACTTGACTGTACTTGGTGCTCTGAATCCTAAGGATCCATCCTGTGACATCTTTGCTTGAATGGAATGAGATACGTTGACTGTCATTTCATTTCATTCCTCCAGTACCTCAAATTATCTGAATGCCTCTTTGCAAATGATCATTCAGAAAAAAACTATGTGAAATCTGGTTTTATGAATAAACCAATCTATTTTCTATTCATTTTACTTCAAGCATTTTAAGAAATGCTTTACTTGAATCATAATTTCTTCTCTTTAAACCAGTTTTTAAAGTATTCATATTCATCAAAGGTTTACATTCATTTGGTTGAAAGAGCCAAATAGTGCTATAATATTTAATATAAAAATCAGCAGTTCCCACCCCAATTCTATTTCTCCCTCCTAAGATGCAACCAATTTTTATCTTTTTTATTGTATTATTTTGGCATTTTCCACTATATCTCTAAAAACAACGTGCTTCACTTAGTCTATCAGATTTAATTTCCTGAATTGAGAGGATTAATCTCTTTCAGTCCCCAAATATCCCATTACCACTCTTAGCATGTCTCCTCTTCCCTTAATATTATAGTATCTGTTAGGTCAGTATCCATCATTTACAATAAAACATGTAAACAGTATTTAAAACTGAACCATGCAGTTTACTAGGATAGTTGTGTTTTTTGTTTTCTTTTCTTTGGTATTCATTTTCTCCCCACAGTATTAACACTTGCCCTTTGTTTGTTGGTTTGCTTAGTTTATGAACCTATTTTTGCTGTTGTTAGGTGCCATCGAGTTGGTACTGACCCATAGCAACCTTATGCACAGCATAAAGGAACACTGCCCGATCCTGGGCCATCCTCGCTACTGTTGCCACACTTGAGTCCATCGATGCTGCTACTTGGCCATTCCTTCTCATTGGGGGTCTTCCTCTTTTTCTCTGACCCTCCACCTTACCAAACATGATATCCTTCTCCAGAGACTGGTCCCTCCTGACAACATGTCTGAAGTATGAGAGACAAAGTTTGGCCATCTTGGCCTCCAGGGAGCACTCTGGCTGCGCTTCTTCCAAAATTTGGCAGTCCATGGCACTTTCAATTTTCTCCTCCAACACCATAACTCAAAAGCATCAATTTTTCTACGGTCTTCCTTATTTACTGTCCAGCTTTTGCATGCATATGAGGTTATTGACGATACCTTGGCTTGGATCAGGCGCACATTAGTCCTCAAGCTGACAACTTTGCTCTTCAACACTTTAAAAAGGTCTGTGCAGCAGATTTGCCTAATGCAATACTTCATTTGATTTCTTGACAGCTGCTTCTGTGAGTGTTGATAGTGGATCCAAGAAGATTGAAGTCCTTGACAACTTCAATCTTTTCTCCATTGATAAGAATGTTGTATATTGGTCCAGTGGTGAGGATTTTTGTTTACTTGACATTGAGATGTAATCCATACCAAAGGCTGTGTTCTTTGATCTTCATCAATAGATGTTGTAAGTCCTCTTCACTTTCAGCAAGCAAGGTTGTATCATCTGCATATCACAGGTTGTTAATGAGTCTTCCTACAATCCTGATGTGTTTTTATTCATATAATCCAGCTTCTCGGATCATTTGCTCAGCATACAGGTTGAAAAGAATACAACCTTGTCACACACCTTTTTTTAATTTTAAACCATTCTGTGTTCCCATGTTCTGTTTGAACAATTGCTTCTTGGTCCTTGTACAGATTTCACATGAGCACAATTAAGTGTTCCAGAATACTCATACTTTGCAGTGTTGTCCATAGCTTGTCTTGATCCACACAATCAAAAGCCTTTGTGTAGTCAATAAAGCACAGGTAAACGTCTTTCTGATATTCTCTGCTTTCAGCCAAGATCCATCGCACATCAGCAATTATATCCCTCATTCCATGGCCTCTTCTGAATCCAGCTTGAACCTCTGGAAGTTCTCTGTCAACGTATGATTGTAGCCATTTCTGTATTACCTTTAACAAAACTTTACTCGCATGGGATATCAAAGAGATTGTCACATGATTTCTGCATTCCTTTGGGTCACCTCTCTTTGGAATGGGCACAAATATGGACCTCTTACAATCATTCGGCCAGATAGCTGTCTTCCAAATTCCTTGGCAGAGAAGAGTGAGTGCCTCCTGTGCCGCCTCATTTTCCTGAAAGATTTCAATTTTTATTCCATCGATTCCTGGTGCTTTGTTCTTTGCCAATTCCTTCAATGCACCTTAGGCTTCCTCCTTCAGTATCATTGGTTCTTGATCATATGCTACCTCTTGAAATGGTTGAACAGTAACCATTTCCTTTTGGTACAGTGACTTTGCGTATTCCTTCCATCTTCTCTTGATGCTTTCTGCATCATTCAGTAATTTGCCCAGAGAATGTTTCAATAATGTTAGTCGAGTCTTGAATTTTTTCTTAAGTTCCCCCAGCTTGAGAAATGCTGAGTGTGTTCTTCCTTTTTGGTTTTCTGATTCTAGATCTTTGCATATTTTGATGTAATATTTGGTTTTATCTTCTCGAGCTGACACAATAAATTATCCCTACTATTTTAATATTTCTGCTTTTATTTTCAGTTACCAAAATATTCTTTTGGTTCTATGGATGTGCCTTTGTTCAGCATCCTGTTTATTTTTCATGGATGATGGAGGGACTCTTTCTTTTTGTGTCCTTGTGGATATTAATAATGGTTTTTATTTTAAATTGCTTTTCCCTTCATAATTTGTTCTTCTTTCTCATTTGAATTTGATCTCTATGTTTGCTCTGATCTCTATCATTCATGTTAGAAGGATTTGTTTTTTGTCAGATTTTTGTTGATCCTTCTTTCTGCTTACATTTAAGATAGAAGCACTATTCACCTTATTAGGAGCTCTGTGGGTGGGCTTGTTGATGATACATTTCACTGCAATATATCTTGGTTGGGGCATTTGGTTGAAGATCCCTGATGTCAGCGTCTTTGGATTTTTCCTCTTGAGTTGGGTTGGTTACATCCTCAGAAAATTGTCTTCCATGATCCTCCACAAAGTGTATAGGCCTGGCTTTTGGATTCAGTGTAAATATTCACTCACATTCCCCAATCCTATGTACATTCTCTTATCCTTTCTACACTCTTATCACTTTGCTCTTTTACTTTCATTGTAGCACACTTGCTTTCAACTGAGGTCTGTGTCAGGTCATCTCTGTACACATACTCCTCACTTATCAACTATCTTGTTCTCCAACATTAATCATTTATGCTAATAGTAAAAAGTTTAACATCTGACTACTTTGCACATGAACTGCATATTTCTAGACAGTAATGAATGCTAGGTGTGAGGTGAGAGTAATGTTGACTGTGATGGTTAAGGTTATGTGTCACCTTGCCTGGGCTGTGATTCTCAGTGGTTTGACAGTTATGTTACAAAGTAATTTGGCAGCTACATAATGTTGTAGTTTGTCATTGATATAATGTTATAGTCATCCTACATTTTGTGAGCTGATGTTGTCATCCTCCATTTTCACATTATGCCAATTTTTGCATAACTACCTTGTCTTTGGACTCCTGTTGTGGTGCTGTAGGATCAGCACTGGACTGTGAACCACATGGTCAGTGGTTCAAACCCACCAGCTGCTCCTCTGAAACCCTATACGGGGCTGCTATGCATAGGACCTGACTGAACAGCACTTAGTAACAACAACCTGGTCTGTGAAGTCCTGTTGTGGCACTGTAGGATCAGCACTGGACAACTAACCACAAGCTAATTGTTAGGTTGATGGTTCAAACCCTCTAGTCTTCCCTCAGGAACCCTATATAGGGTCCTATGAGTTCTAACCTATTCGACAGCACTGAACAACAACCTGGTGTGACATGATAAGATATCTTTGGAGTCCTGGTGTGGTATGATAGGATAAGTGTTCATCTTCAAAGCTCAAACTAATAACAAAGTTAGTGGTTCAAATTCACCAGCTACCCCTCGGAAATCCTATACAGGGTCGCTATGAGCTAGAACCAACTTGGAGGCACTTAACAACAACGGCTTTGGATTTGGAACATAACCATTAAGTGGGTGTCAGGTAAACTTCCAGATTTCATCTGAAGTGGGGAGGATAGGCACTCAGCTGTGCCTATCATGATATCCTAAAAATCAATAAGGAAAAGGTCTGGGGATAACAAAAAGCTTATCAAGCTGACTTCCAACTAGTCCTCCTTCCCAATACTTCTCTACGTACCTGGTGTCACTAATTTCTGAGTCTTTGGGGATTCACCAGCATATATCAGGCTGCTTCTTAGATTTCCCCTTTACTCATTTAAGGTTCATATTACTTCGATCGCTAAGGCTCCAAATGTTTGCTGATAATATCCATTCTCCTTTTCATTGACCTTGTAGATTTACCTTTTTAAAAAACTCATTATGGCATTCTAGTAGGGTTTTGGAAAGAAATAAAAGTAAATATTTACATACAGTATGCTATCTGTACTTCAAAATCCCAAATACCTCTTTACCAAATTTGCCCTTTGTCTCAGAACCAAAAATCCAGAAACTTTATTTTTCTTTCTTTAACAACATGTCTTGGAAATTTTAATATGATAAAAATCACCCACAAAGAAATCACAATTTTCTTAAATGTAATCAAACTTTATTTTGGAGAATAGAGAGAAGGAACAAGAAAGAGAGAAGAGAGAGACAGACAAAGTTTCAAAATGACTAAACAAAAATCAAGATTAGAGAATTACTGGAATACTTGAAGTTGCATGTAGACTTTATTTTGCTATAAACACTCATTTATTTTGTTGACTTTCAGTTTCCTCATCTGTGAAAGAGAAGCTCTGAATCTTTGATGTGTTGCTGTTATTGTTAGGTGCCATGGAGTCGTACTGACTCATAGCAACCCTATGCTCAACAGAACGAAACACTGCCTGGTCCTGCGCCAACCTTGCAATCATTGCTACCACTGAGCCCATCACTGCTGCCACTGTGCCAGTCCATCTCCTTGGGGGTCTTCCTCTTTTTCACCAACCCTCCACTTTACCAAACATGGTATCCTCCAGTGACTGGTCCCTCCTGATAGTATGTCCAAAGTATGAGAGAGGAAGTCTGGCCATCCTGGTTCTAATGAGCAGTCTGGTTGTATTTCTTCCAACACAGATTGGTTTACTCTTTTGGCAGTCTATGGTACTTTTAATATTCTCCTCCAACATCATAACTCAAATGGATTAATTCTTCTTTGGTTTGCCTTATTCACTGTCTAACTTTCACAGGCATATGAGGTTAATGAAAATACCAGGGCTTGTGTGAGGAGCACCTTAGTCCTCAAATTGACTTCTTTGCTCTTGGACACTTTAAAGAGGTCTTGTGCAGCAGATTTGATTAATACAATATGTTGTTTGATTTCCTGACTGCTGCTTCCATGAGTGTTGATGGTTGATGCGAGCAAAATGAAGCCTTTGAGAACTTAAATGTTTTCTCCATTTATATGGATGTTGTTTACTGGTCCAGTGGTGAGGATTTTTGTTTGCTTTATGTTGAGATGCAACCCATACCTAAAGCTGTGGTCTTTCATCTTCATCAGTAGGTATTTTAAGTCTTCTTTGTTTTCATTAAGCAAAGTTGTATCATGTACATATTGCAGGTTACTTATGAGTATTCCTCCAATCCTGACGTCATGTTTTTCCTCATATAACCTAGATTCTTGGATTATTTGCTGAGCATACAGATAGAACAAGTATGTTACAAGAATACAACCTTGGCACACATTTTTCCTAATTTAAACCATTTGTTGTTTCCTTGTTCTGTTCAAACAACTGCCTCTTGATCTATATATAGGTTCCTCATGAGTGCAATTAAGTGTTCTGGAATACCTCATTCACCTCAATGTTGTCCATAGCTTGTTAGTCGAAAGAGTTTGCTTAGTCAATAAAGCACAGGTAAACATCTTTCTGGTAGTCTCTGTTTTCAGCCAAGATCCATCTGATGTCAACACTGATATCCCATCCCTTATTTCATGTTCTCTTCTGAATCCAACTTAAACCTCTAGAAATCATCTTTCAATGAATGGTTGTAGCCATATTTGTATTATTTTTAGCAAATGTGATATTAATTATATTTTCCAATGATTTCTGCATTCTGTTGGGTCACCTTTCTTTGGAATGGGCACAAATACAAATATCTTCTAGTCAGTTGGAGAGATCTCTTCCAAGTAGTTCTCTTCCAAATTTCTTGGCATATATGACTAAGTACCTCCAGTGCTGCATCAGTTTGCTGAAAGATTTGTATTTGTATTCCATCCATTCCCAGTGCCTTGTTCTTTTCCAGTGCCTTCAATGCATCTTGGACATCTTCCTTCAATATCATTGGCTCTTGATCATATGCTACATCTTGAAATGGTTGAAAATCGACCATTTGTTTTTGGTGCAGTGATTCTGTGTATTCTTTCCATCTTCTTTTGATGCTTTCTTCATCATTCATTATTTTGTGCATGTTGTTGTTTTTAGGTGCCTTCGAGTCATTACCAACCCATAGCGACCTTATGCACAGCAGAACAAAACACTGCTCTATCCTGGGCCAACCTCACTACTCTTGCCACACTTGAGTCCACTGATGCTGCCACTTGGCTAATTCATCTCATTGGGGGTCTTTCTCTTTTTCTCTGACCCTCTACTTTACCAAACTTGATGTCCTTTTCCAGAGACGTGTCCTGCTTGACAATATGTCCAAAGTATGAGAGACGAATTTGGCCATCTTGACCTCCAAGGAGCATTCTGGCTGTACTTCTTCCAAAACAGATCTATTGGTTATTTTGGCATGGCACTTTCAATATTCTCCTCCAACACCATAACTCAAAAGCATCAATTAACTGGTCTTCCTCGTAGGCATATGGATATTATCCTATCACAGTCAGCATTATACTTTAAGACAGATCTTGATATATTCTTTTTGATGAGGGATGTGATGCCATTCCTCTTCAGTTTGTCACTCCTGTCATAGTAAGCCATGTTATTATCAGATTCAAAATGGCCAATACCAGTCCATTTCAGCCCTTTAATGCCTAGGATATCAATGTTTATGCATTCCATTTTATTTGGCAACATCCAATTTTCCTAGATTCATACTTCGTATATTCCATGTTCTGATTATTAATGGATGTTTATAGCTGTTTGTCTTCATTTCGAGTTGCTCCCCATCAGCAAATGAAGGTCCCAAAGACTTTACTCATTAGAGTCATCACAGCCTACTGTACTTTGAGGAGGCACCTCTTACCCAGTCCAATTTTGAGTGTCTTCCCAGTGATTCGTCTTATGATGCTATATATCATAATATTCGGGTTCTCTTCATCATGTTTCAATAATCAATATTATGGTGCTATCTAACAGTGTTCCACATAATGTTTTCAGTGACTAAATATTTGAATTAGTCTGTCTCTCCTTCTTCCTAGTCTATCTTTGTCTGGAAGCTTTGCTGAAACCTGTCCACTGTGGGAACCTTGCTGGTATTTAAAATACCCGTGGCTTGCCTTCCAGAGTCACAGAAACATGCAAGCCACCACAGTACGACAGACCTAGAGGATAGGATTTCAGATGCCTTTGAGAAGTTGCCTGTCATTTCACCCAGTCTGGAATCTGAGCAAGACTGTAGTGGAGTTGTTTTGTATCAGTTACCATTTAATCTATTCCAATTTATGATAATTCCATGTATGTCAGAGTAGAATTGTGTTCCATAGGACTTTCAGTGACTGATTTTTTGCAGGTAGACCATCAGGCTTTTCTTTAGAGGTCCCGTTAGGTGGACTTAATGGCAGTTAATAACAACAATGGGACAATGGGAGACCGGTAGCTCCATAATATAAGCACTGGACTTTGAGCCCACCAGATGCTCTGTGAGAAAGCTTTGGAAACCCTATATAGGGTCACTATGCGTGGGATCCAACTTGATGGCACTTAACAACAAAAACAAGGTTAAGTATTTTTTTCACGTGGCTGTTGGTCATTTTTACATACTCCTTTGTGAAGTATCTATTCAAGTGTCTTGCCCATTAGGTTGTTTGCCTGTTCTTTATAAGGACTCATTGTTCTGCAAAAGAATCCACTGTTGGTTACATCTTATACAAACATCTTGTTCCATTTGTGGATTTTCCTTTCACTTTCTCTCTTTTTAAAGTATTTATTTTTGGTGAAGATATGCATATCAGATCTTACACCCATTCAACAATTTTTATATGTGCAATTCAATGTCATTGGTGTCACTCTTCCCATTAGGTCATCATTCTTGCTTTCTCTCTCCATGTTTGTTAGCACCATTGACTTAGACTCACTACCCAGAAACCACTCTTCTATGCTTTAGAGTGACTCTTGTCAGTTTGACCTGATATAGATAATTCTTTTCACTTTTTTAGTGATTCCTCTCTATGTATGTAGAATAAATAAGTGTGCCATATTTATGCAGTGGAATACAATTTAGCAGTGAGAATGGGTGAAGTACAGCTGTTGGAACAGAGCATGAGAACACTGAATGTTTTAAAATTGGGAAAGGTGTGCGACAAGGTTGTGTTCTTTCACCATACTTATTCAACCTGTATGCTGAGCAAATAATACGAGA
>NW_006408546.1:5906584-5911430 GCF_000296735.1 Chrysochloris asiatica | reverse complement strand
CGCTGGAGAAGGATGTCATGCTGGGTAAGATGAAGGGTCAGAGAAAAAGAGGAAGACCCCCAATGAGATGGATTGGCCAGGTGGCATCATTGATGGTGTCAAGTGTGGCAGCGGTAGTGAGGTTGGCCCAGGATCGGACATTGTTTCGTTCTGCTGTGCGTGGGGTCACTATGAGTTGGTTCCAACTTGATGGCACCTGACAACAACAAACAACAACAGCTACATGTTAATAATATGGATGAATCTTACAAAAAGCGCATTAAACAAAAGAAGGCAGATATAAAATAACTCACAGAGAGAGAGAGATTACTTTTAAATTAAAAAATCATTCGACATTGAACTACATCTTTACCATGCTTAGGTGGTAGGTGGTAAAACTATAAATTAAGACAAAGGCATTAGGATAATAGTTACTTTTGGGGGGTTAGGCATTGGATAGATGTGGGGAAGGAGTCTAATGGGAGATTTTAAAGAAAGCAGTGTTCATTCTTTCTCCCTTATCTGGCTAGTTGTTACATGGATATTTCTTGTTTGATAAATCATAAAGTTACACATTTTAATTTTTTTGCACTACTTAAAAGTCCTGATGAGGCACTGTAGGACAAGCACTGGACCACAAGGTCACTTTGAACCTTAAGGTCGGTGATTCAAACTCACCACCTGCTCCTCAGAAATCCTATACAGAGTTGCTATGAGTTGAAACTGACTAGAGACCTTAATAAAATCATTCTATATGCATGTTCTATTTTTACCACAAAAGAAAAGGGAAAGAAAACAGTGCTGCTGACATCTAGTAGGTAGAGACCAGGGATTCTGTTAGGCATTCTGTAATCTACAGGACAATTATCCATAACAAAGAATGTTCTAGTTCAAAATGTCAACAGTGCTGAAGCTGATAAACCCTGTCGCTAAGCATCTCACATGGTGTATAATACCCATGTGATCTCAATGAATGGTCATCTTGTCCCCTTCTCGCTCCAGAATGTTCTGCCAGAGTACATTTAAAAAAAACTTATATTGCGAATTGAGTGAAGGTTTACAGAGCAGAACATCAGTTTTACATCCAACAAATCATATACTTTGTTTCATTCATTGATCACAATTCTCTCCATGTTGCATCACTTATTCTACTTCCTCTCTGTGATTCTTGTTTATAGTCCTCCTTTCCCAACTTTTCTGGATTTTGTCCTTAACTGAATGCTCCCTTTTCATCTCCAATGACTGACAGTTGTATTGGGAGCATACCTCACTAGTATTGTTGTTCACGTAGTCACCTATCTACTGCTTGACTGAAAACTGAACCATGAGGGCAAGTTCAATTCGAGACCTGAAGGGTCATCAAGGGCCATAGTCTTTGCCCATATTTAATTGGATTATTTGTCTTTTTTAAAGTTTTCTTTAAACTTCAGAGATGAATTGCTAACGTCATCAAGAGTAAGGGTGCATTCAGACTTTATTTCAAAGTACATACATCTGTACTGGTGGGACAAATAACCACTAAATAAAGAAGTCTGCAAGTGAGTCTGTGTCTGGAAAAGACTGATAGGGAAGTTTGGGGACAGGATTTAAATAAAGCCAGGATTCTGGACCTTTCCCCTCCCGTAATGATTTCCAGCCGAATAAACCACATATAGGTCTGCTATGAATAGGACCCAACCTGAGGGGACATAGAAGCAGCTTCAGCAGCAGCAGTCACTGTATACAGCTTTCTTGTCAGTTTCATCCTTATTTAAATGTGATAACAATTCACAATTTCTATTTGCTTCAAGGTCAAATACTAGATATGCTGTTGTTATTAAGAACCATTGAGTCTATTCTGACTCAAAGCAACCCTGTATAGAGTTTGCAAGAATCAGCTAGTGAGTTTGAACTGATGACCATATGGTCAGTGTTTATCTTATAGTACCACACCAGAACTCTGGAATGGCCATACTTTCCTCTTAAATCACTTGACTATGATAAAGTCTCATCTATTTAGAAATGAACTCTGCTCTCTAATCATCGGATCAATTAGACGTATGCTATACTATCTTCTCTTCTTCTGAATGACGGGGTTATCACTTGTCTTCTTGAAGTCTTTTGACTAAATTGAGTCCATCTTATCACAAATCTCATTCCTCAGGCAGCAGTTGCAGAGGTCCAGAGAATGTGATTTGCATCATCTTGGCTTCTACTCAAGGATTTGGACCAGTCGGTGTTATTCATGGGTCATCGGCTAATTGGGCATTTCTGTGTCTGAACATATCTAAAGATATATTGGGTCACAGTGGTTGGTTCTTATCAGCCATAGTGATCAAATGACAAGATAAAGATAATACAATTATAATAATAAAATTATTTAGAGAAGATTACAAGCAACACAGATTTAGTGTGTAAGTATTCTTCCTAGTTGAGATACGATGTTGTTGTTGTTAAGTGCCATCTAGTCGGTTCCAACGCATAGAGACCCTGTGTAGAGTTTCCAAGGAGTGACTGGTGATGGTGAGTTTGAACGGCTGACCTTGTGGTTCAAACCATCTTTGTAGTCCAGTGCATTAACCTACAGTGCCACACCAGGACTCCAGTTTAGATATAGTGGTAGAAAATGAGCCCCTCAGCTTGGAAGGCATTCAAAGCATGACTGAGGAAGGACTACCTTCTCAAAGTAGAGTTGGACCATAATGACGTGAATAGAATAAAGCTTTGGGGACCTTCATTTGCTAATAGGGCACAACTCAAAATAAGGAGAAACAGCTGCAAATATCCATTAATAATCAGAACATGGATTGTATAAAGCATTGATCTAGAAAAATTTGAAGTTGTCAAAAAATGAAATGGAACCCATAAAGATTGATACCCTAGGCATCAGTAAGCTGAAATGGACTAGCATTGACCATTTTGAATCAGACAATCATATGGTTGCCTATGCTTGGAACAACACTGTAAAGAAAAAAAAAAAAAAAATCCTCACAACTGGGCTGATAAATAACATCATAATAAATGGGGGGGGAATTGAAATTGTCGAAGACTTTATTTTGCTTGAATCCATATTCAACAGTCATGGAAGAAGCAGTCAAGAAATCAAACAGCATATTGCTTTAGGAAAATTTTCTGCACAAGACATATTTAAAGTGATTAGGAGCAAAGATAATCAGCTTGGTGTTTTGAATAGCCTCATGTTGTTATTAAACGCCTTCCTGTTCAAACTGGTCTTGCAGCCTAGTACATTATCCTGCAGTACCACACCAGGACTCCTTATATGCATGTGACATTTGAACAATGAATAAGTAAGACAGTAGAATTAATGCATTTTAATTTTGCTATTAAAGAAGAATAGTGAAAGTACCCTGGACTACAAAAAGAACCAACAAATCTGTGTTGGAGGAAATGCAGCCAGAATGTTCCTTGGAAGCCAGGATGGTGAGACTGTTTCTCATACTTTGAACCTGTCATTGTTGTTGTTGTTAAATGCCATTGAGTGAGTTCTGACTCATATTGACCCTATATAGGATTTCCAAGGAGCAGCTAGTGAGTTTGAACCACCGACTTTGTGGTTCAAACTGACCTTGCAGTCCAGTGCTTTATCCTACTGTACCACACCAGGACATGTCATTAGTAGGAACCACTGGCTGAAGAAGAATTTAATGCTCATTAAAGTAAGGAAGACACACAAGGAGATGGGTTGACACTTTGGCAATATCAATGGACTCAAACATAACAAAAATTGTGAGGATGGACCAGGACCAGGCAGTGTTTTGTTCTGTTATGCATAGGGTTGCTATGAGTCAGAACTGACTCAGGGGCACCTAACAATAACAACATCAAAAGGATTCTCCAAACCTTTCTACCCTAAAAAAAAGAAATTTGGGAGTACCAAAAGTTGAACTATGCATAGTTTTTATTGATACCATCAATTTTGACCTATTTCTAACATCCACTTTGTGATTTTATATTTTTGTGTGCTTCATGCAACAGAATTCTCCTGGAAGCTTTCCTTTGATCTACATTCAGTCGCCCTGTCAGAAACTATCCCTAGAAACATGTTTTAAATGTTTAATTTTCAGTTAAACCATAGGCTTGCCAGCAACTTATGACATAGCCTAGGCCACAAAGATGATCTGGATCCATACAATCCTTGCCCTTGAGAATAAGGAAACAGAGCGAGAGTAAGAGCCAATTTAGCAACAGAAGCAGAAGCTGAGAGGGGCTTTGGAGAAGATGTGATGGCTCTTCAGGGTTACAAGGACATGGACACTTTTGAAATGCTGGAAAGTTTGTTCGTTCAGCAAGGAGGAGCAGAGGAAACATCAGAGACAAAGTGGGGTAGAGAAAGTTTATGAGAGACAGATAATGTGCTTGGTCTCCATGGTTGCCCAAGGCTCCGTTACTTCTGCTGTTCCAAGTGTGTCCTTATCTAATCTCCCATTATGCCTGTGCTTATTCGAAGATGAAATCATCTGAGTTGTTCTTCTCTGAGGCCCTAGTTAACATCATCATATTACAAACAACAAAAGCAAACAAGCATATGAGTACAACCCCCCTGGAAGCCTCTACTGCGTGTTTGCTGTCTGCCAGGAACTGTTCTTACAGACAAGGGAAGCTATGAGTTTCACATGACTGTAAGGACTAATCTTGGGATTATTCCCCAGAGCTTCTATCTGTATATGTTCTCACTGGCTCTTATCTTCCAAGATTCGCCTGTACAATAAAAATGAATGATAATGAGATTTCTAATCCTAATCCTATGCTGTGTACAAAGTGGTGAGTTATTAGCAGTGACAGATTAACGTCTTTCCTAATGTTTGATACCTATTCTGCCTCTTGCTTTTGATACGAGGTCAGTTCAACCAAATATAAGGGTAAGTTA
>NW_006408546.1:5892401-5906259 GCF_000296735.1 Chrysochloris asiatica | reverse complement strand
TTTGGGATTTCCAAAGGAATATCTTTCCACATTTTTTCAAAGGGCATATTTTTCCAAGGCTGATCTTGGGGGCTTATGAGGTTGAAGTTTTAAGGAAATTGAAAGCCTCATTCATGAGAAAAAGGACAGAAAAATTGCACCAAGGAATTTTTTTTTCCCCATCACAGCGATGCACCTGCTAATTCTATGAGGGTAGCAAAAGTCATCCTATTAAAATTTCATTGGGAATACTAACATCTTACCCTTCAGACTTCTTTTTATTCCCCAAACTCGAATAACATTTAATAATCCCCTGAGTATGCCCACACTGCCATTTTGACATGATGTAAATTGAACAGAGCAGAGGGTTAGAGAAACAGAAACACCTCCATCAGAAGTGTATCGACCTAAATGGCAGATATGTCAAGAAACAATAGCTTCATATTTGATGGTTTTGTTTAATAAGGTTTCTATGATTTTTGTAGCAATACTGTTGTGCTTACCCTTGTCATTGTTGTTTGTAAGTGCCATGGAGTCAGTTCCAATTCATAGCGTATAGGGTTTCTGAGGAGCACCTGGTGAGTTTGAACCACTGATTTTGAGGTCCAGTGCTTATCCTATGGTGTCACACCAGAACTCCCTTAGTGCTTAGGAGAACATAGCATACAAAGCTGACAACTGTGTGAAGATGTAGCCACCATCAGGAGTGTCTACTCCAACCCCTTACCTTTCATCTTTTCCTGATCTTCATACTCTGACAGCTTGGTTCTATGAACATGTCCTCAGCTCTAGGTCAGAGCTGGGACTTTGTAGCTGCAGGTTGACTCTGTAGCGTTTATACCTTGCCTTTCCAATTCAGAATTTGCTGTGACACTTATGCTTCCAGAAGTTGCCATTCAGAGTCGCTCAAAAGCGTAAGGAGGTGTTCAGACATCCTTCCAGAGTACATACATCTACACTGGTGTGACAAGTGGTAACCAAATCAAGAAGCCGTAAACGAGTCTGTGTCTGAAAAGGACTGCAATGGGAAGTTTGGGGACAGGATTTAAATAAAGCCAAAATCCTGGGGGTATTGATAGCTAGTGAATTCCTATCTGTCACTGGAGACCTCAATAGAATATAGGAGTGAAATCTGGCAGGCGAGAGGGTTATTCTGGTGTCCTAAATAGCTTAAGTGTATGGAATGAATCTTGATAAGTGGATTGATTGCTTGGTTCAATCGTTCATTTTCTTAGTTACGACGTATTTATTAAATAGATGTCATGTGCCCGGAACTTAGCATAGCAATACATATCTTATGTTTCCAGGAAACTCCTCAGCCTTGGATTGATGAAAAATAAGCACTGTAAACTGTAGTCAGATACAGGCCAAGGCTGTGAGCTGGAAAGCATTTTCTTAGCTAGTGGCTAAGAATTGACCGGGAAAATTAAATGTGTTCTTTCTTCCCAACAGCCAGTGCATGGTGCAATGTGAGCTCTATAAATCACTTTATAGAGTCCATGGGGAAGGAATTCCCTGCTGTTCCTTGACTTGACTATGATCTGAGGTACGGCCACCATTCTGTCTATACAGAAAATACAAAGAAGCGTAAAGAAGAAAATTTATATTGTCTATAATCTAACCTCTCAAATATAACCATTGTATACAAAAATTATATAATATATATGGAGTTGTTATTGTTAAGTGCCGTTAAGTCAGTTAGGACCCCATATCAACCCTGTATGGGGCTTCCAAGGAGCAGCTGGTGAGCCTGAACCACTGACCTTGTGGTTCAAACCAACTTTGTAGTCCAGTGCATTAACCCACAGTGCCACAATGGTAGCATTTGGACCTGCCATACAGGAGACTAGGATTCTATTTTTGGCCATGACTTTGCAGACATAGTCACCACCCATCTGTCGGTGGACCCTGGTTGTTTCACTGGATGCTGAACAGGTTTCAGACTAACAAAGACCAGGAAAAAAGACCTGATTATCCATTTGTGAGAACCAGCCAATGACAATCCAGTGTATCCCAGTGATCTGATCTCACCATGATTCAGGGCTTACTGGATGACAGCTAATAAAGACACAGAGGATTCAAAAAGTTTCTGGGGAAATGGAATGAAAAGATAATGGAGGTTTTCCACAAAGTTTTTGAAGCCTCCCTCATACGTATGTCTTGAAATTTTTCACAAATCATAAAATCTTTTTAGAGTATGATTTTAGTATTTATCTGCATTCCATTGTTTGAATGTGTCTTTATATGTTTAGCCATTTTTATTGATTGCTACATATTTTTTAAATATAAGCAGTGCTTCTGTAAACATCTTTTGTGTACATCTCTGATTGTTTCCTTTAGGTAGATTCTTTTTAAAAGAAGTACTGGGTTTAGGGATTTTAACTTTTTGAGACTTGAGGTGCATATTAAAAAAATGCAAGATGAACATACCAAAATGTACCCCAGCAACAATGCATATATAAATGATTGGCAAACTATACTCTGTGCATTGTTTATTACTTTTAAATCCTTCTCCTATTAAATTAGTTGTTGAATTATCTATTGAAGATTAAAAAGTGTCTCTTGCTAAACTTGAATGTTTATTACACGTTTATGACTATTTCCCTGAAAAGGATGAAGAGTCTGAGCCAGGTGTCTAGTTAGCTTTCTTACTTTCTGTATTCTCTGATGTGCCTTTATATTTCTGCCAAGAGATATTACAAATGATTTGTGTTTTCTCTCTCACCCTTTCCTCCTCAGAACACTTGTCTTGATGTTGTGCTTGATTTTTCACATCTTCTTTGGCTGATAAAGAAGTCAGACTGTACTTGGGAATATGCTGATTAGGACTTGAGAAAGTGAAGGTTGTTAAGATTTTCCTACCCATTCAGCATTTTTACTCTGATTTTGAAGTGACTTCAAGAAGAGAGACCCAACTTTAGTATTTTGCAATACTTCCAGATAACTTCAGTTATTCCCGGGGGTGTCAAGGATAGTAGAATGCAGTTAACTTGGATGTAGTTAGACCTGGAATTATCTGTGCACTAGGATGAACTAGCCATTTAGGGGAACAAAATTAGTTGTGGAAGTTGGAAAAAAGCACAACCTGGTATCGAAATAATATGGCACCAAACAGTAGCTACTATGGTAATGCTGGTTGTACAAGAAGAAGGTTTCAGTAAGAAATAAATGGTGTAACAGGAAAAACACTGGAACACAAAGTTAGTTTGAACCACAAGGTCAACAGTTCAAATTCACCAGTCATTCCTTAGAGACTCTATGCAGGGTTCCTATGAGTTGGAACCAACTAGATGGCACTTAACAACAACAACAAGCACAATGTAAAAGCAGATAGTTGTTGTGATCCAGGCAATGTGGCCAATATTTCAGAGAAGACTTTCAGCAGATTGTGTGTCCAGACTGTACGATTATAGGACTAGGACTCTAGTTTCTGTCTACCTGGGAAGGATAAGGTGGATGAAGGACCTGGCAAGATTGGGATTCTAGGCAGACAAAAGGGCAGAAGACTAACTACTTGGACCGGGGTATGAGGTTATGACTTGATTGAAAAAGGTGAAGTTCTGTAATCGGAACAGGGTTCAAGGTTAGAGTGACATTGAAATCCAGGTGAAAAAGCTGAGTCATGAAGTATTCGGCAAGAGTTTTAGATAACCACCTGGCTCAGAACTGGCTTGGTCCTAGGGCAGACTATTGTTGTTAAGTGCTGTTGAGTTGATTCCATCATATAGCGACATTGTATAGAGTTTCCAAGGAGCAGCTGGTGAGCTTGAACCACCGACCTTGCAGTTCAAATGACTTTGCAGTCTGACACATTAGCCTACAGTGCCACACGAAGACTCCAGGACACCAGGGCAGACTAAAGATTGAGAAATGAAAAGGGCTCTGCTTAGGGTCATGGAGAGGGGGAGGTTAGCAGTTTTGCTAGGGTTGGGAACAAGTCAGGCCTGACTCCAAGCCAAGAAGACAGCATGCATAATGCTGCAGCCTATGCTTCTGTCCCTTTTTAGGATTAGAACAGCATCCTACCTTTGTTGTTATTGTAGCTGTCCTTGTGTTGTGCCTGGACTTTTGACAACTGTAAGCACAATGGAGCCAAATGCTGCCCAGTTCTGTGGCATTCTGTCTTTAAAATGTGTAGATTGATTTGGAAGACAATTTTCCATCCATCCCTTCTATTTTACTTCTTCTCATTTACCTGCCAGAACTGATCATGAAGCCCCTGGTGAGGAGGATGAAAAGAGGACGTCAAAGACGAAAAGTGCATCAAATTCCCTACAGATGTCATAGCTGCTGAAGAGTTAGATAAAGGTCTGTGGTGAAAGCTCATCCATCTTGTTCCACCAGAGTGTTCTTATAAAAAGTGATTCATGGTGCCAGGGCCATCCTCCATCAAAGCACAGTTAGTCCATCCCTGACAAAGTGAGGAACGTTTTGTGCAAACACAATTTGGAGACAACTGCTCTGAATTTAAAAGGAACATGGAGCCTGCTCTTTTTGTTCTATACTGGTCAGTCTGTTCACTCTTTGAAGCACCTGTTCATTCTTGTTATGAGTTGTGGGGTCGATTCTGAACCATAGTGACCCTATACAGGGTTTCCAAGGAGCGGCTGGTCCCACTTACCTGATAGGCTAACTATAAACAAGCTAAGCAAATCTATTCTTTGCATATGGTTCAGACCTATTTGGTCCAAAACAATGGAAAAAATAATGGCAGAGATATATAACATTCCATCAAGACCTCATTAATTGGCATGATCTCTCTTGATTTCTTAGCCAATTACATTCAGAACATTCCCTTTTCTTCTTCTTTCTTACTGTAAAAAGGAGGGCAAGAATGAATGTTTTATCCTTTGAAGACTAAGAGTTTTACTGGCTGGCTTCTGGAACTATATATATATTTATATATTTATATATATATATATATATATATTTTTTTTTTTCCTCTCATTTATTCTACGTTTCGGTTGGCAACAAAATTGAGTGATAATTTTCACATTAGTCTTTAGCTAATGTTCTCTTAAATGGAATTCATTCACAATTTATCATACTCGTTGAAGAATTATCTAAGGTATTCTGTAAGATCTCCTAGTTCTTTTGGCACTTTGCTGCTTGTTCTGAGGGGAGCAGGGATGGAGGCTCTGAGTCTCACACTGTCAATGATGACATTGTCTAGGACCACCCAGACCCAACAGGATTCCAAACTCACTTACAACTATGAGATCATCTAGTCTTGTGATTCTTAACAGTCCTGTGCTTCAGAATCCCCTTGAGTGCTTTAAAAATGCAGATACCTAGGCTATTCTCTTAGAGATTGTGATTCAAGTGGGCCTGAGAGAGTGCCCATCTATTGGACTATTTTAAAAATTCCCCAGCTGATTGTAATGTGCATTCAGGATTGAGAACAATCTAGTGCAACCTCATCCTTCTAAAGATGAGAGTCCTAAAATGAGAGAAGGTAAGGCACTGGGGATAAGCACCTATATAGTATTGGGTTAAAATTTATTTGTTAAATTTTCATAGAAAGCAAAAAACTGAGTTGCCTGTTTCCTAGGACGTTTTGCTTACCATGTGGGATGATATAAGTAGAAATGCTCTGGATATTTAAAAGTATTACAAAAATAAAAGTTAAGGTTAGCAAGTAAAAAACACAAAACAATGGAAATAACAAAATTAAATCAACTGTGAAGATAATTTCCTATCTCTGGCTCTAGCCTTGGCCAAAAGTCTGGAGACAAGCAGGACAATACTTTAAGGTATCAACTAATTCAAAGTCAACCAGAGGTCTCTTCACAGGACCTCACATACAGTCATGTTCTAAGAAGGGAAAAGTTAGTAGGGGGATGTCTGTAATCTCTCTTTATTAGGGAGATATTCCTGGAAAAGAAAGAAAGCCAATGAACCAGTCAAAGCTTGTAAACATGCTAACTAAAGACATCTTGGGAACTAAATCTTTATGAGCGCAGTCTCATCCTTCTCTCAAAGAGTGACTGGAGGGTTTGAACCACTGACCTTATGGTTAGCAGCCCAATGCTTAACCCACTGTGCTACCAGGGCTCGTTTTGAGTGGAGGAGTTTTTATTTACAGAATGATTTCAGCAGGATTCTGACCTTCTTAACATAAACAAACCTGAATCTGTAGATTTATGGGTATGGCTCCTTGGAAAATGGTAATTAGTAGTTACTAAGTATAAGCTGATCTATTCTGTGTAGGTGATGTGACTTGTACACATCACTTAGAAACTCACATGCAAATTTGGACTTGGAGTGTGTTTGACATGGCAAGAAAAGATTGGGGGAGGAGGGGAGAAGGTGTCTTGCCTCTCTTTGCTTTGTCTGTGCTCCGTGATTATCTGTATCTTTGAAATTATTAGTAAAATTTGATACTGAGTAGCACCTATGATTTATGCTATCCTGGTTTGTCAATTCAGTCACTTATGTTATCTCATGTAGTTTACTTCAACATGACTCCAGTCCTCAGAACAAGAGTTATGTGTTCATTATTTCCTCCAGCAAGCACATGACTTCATGGACATTGATGCAGCTATAACCTGGAAATGACTTAGTGACACAGAAGAGAAACTTGCTTCCATACAACTCAGTCATATTGACCCCTTCTTCTCTCAACCCTTTCTCTGCCTTTAACTCTTTCCTCCACACCTCCCCCAACCAATACCATATTCATTAAGTCCTGGTCACTAGATGGTTTGCATTGGTTCATTATTACTTCTTTAGACATAATTAGCTTTGAGATTAGCAGAGTTTTTCAGAGTCTTTGAAGTCAGTCTTCCTCTTGAGACCTTATCCAATCTTTCATCTTATAGGATCCTGTAGATCCTCTTTCTGTCTGGTTATTGTGTAACACTTATGCTTACTCTTCTTTGTTTTCTTAGAATTTTTGCTACATTTCCTAAGCCCATTGGCTTCTTTGCAGGGTGCCTGTCTGTATCCTTCTTTCATTTACATGAATTGAGAATACACAGATAGCTACGAACTTAAAAACATCAAGCACATTCACACTCTTGTATCTTCACCACTCACAGGAAAGTATCATAGTAAAGTTTCATGCATTGGAAAAAAGTTGTCTTTGAGTTTTTCATCAAAAAGTATTTAACTTCTTGATATACCTTCACTGGGGAGAGATGGCATTCATAACAACATTGACAAATGGATCCGTTCTTACATACTGTTCTGCTTCTATGGATTTGTTCTATTTCGCTTGTCCTTGGTATTTAAAAATCAGTTTGAAAGTGAAAAACGAGTTGTTACAGGGGAAGAACACCATCTGATTCTAATTTTGTAAGTGTGTATTAACGTTTTGGAGGGCCAGAAGTCCTATCTAGGATGACTGTATGTCCTCTCATCATTCTTATTGTACCGCTGAGAAGGACAGGAGTGGGCAGCATGGAAAGATCGTAAAAGGACCCGAATTAATATCATAACCTTTTCTTTTCCACTTAATAACTGTGTAACCTTAGACTCGCTCTTCCTTTCTCCCCACTGAGTCTCATATTCCTTGTGTATAAAATTTAAATACAAGGGTAGGTAGCAAATACATGCACAGGTGTCTTCCAAACAAAACATGTCTTTATGATCAGTGGATGACTACAAGCAAGTTTTCTCAACAATACACTGGTATTATAAGGGTGGCTTCAAAAACAAGGTCCATATTCAAAACAGTGGCTGCTGGACCAGTTAAATTTAAAGTCAATAGGTCAACTCCAAAGGTTATGGCAACTGGTTTTGAAGATGCAAAAGGGGTTATCTTGATTGATTTTGTATAGGACATAGGATGATCACAAGGACTTACTATGAAAATGTTTTAAGAAAATGGAAAATGGCACTGGTGAGAAAAACGTCAGGAAATTTGTGCCAAGGACTTTTTTCCCCCATCATGACAATGTTCCTGTTCGTTCTTTGTAAGGTCGGCCCTACAAGAAAATCTTTGGGAAACCTTCCTCCACTCAACCTACACTCCTGATCTTATCCCTTCAGACTTGTGTTTGTTCTCAAAACCCAAAGAACATTGAAAAGGAATATGATTTGAGCCCTTCAAGGATTCCGAAACTGTCATTTTGAAGTGGTGTGAATTAAAAAGCACAGAGTTTTCAGGGAAGTGTTAGCAAAATGGAAGCACTACTTTCAGAACGACATAGACTTAGATGGTAGATGCATCCAAGAATAGTAGCTTCACATTTTGATATTTTTGTTTGGTAAAGGTTTCTATGATTTTGTAGTAAAACTTTTAGAACTATTCTTGTGCATATATACATATACCTAAGGGTAATTGAGATAGTCAAGTGTAATCTTTGATGTGAAAACATTTTGTAAGGAATAAAATGCTGCAAATAAATATTCTTACTTGGTATTTTACGTCAAAAGGGCTCAGTTGTTTCTGGGGCTTCCTGAGGTACCATTATTACCCTGCTCCCACCCTGATCAATAGTTTCATAAATGTGGGAGGTTAGGCTCATTCAGGCTTTTAGCAGACCATATGCTCAATTAATCCTGAGATCTGTTCAAAAAGGAGCAAAAAGTCAAAGGATTATGGTACACACACACACACAGATAACCCTACACCCAAATCTCAGAGCTAAGGTTTCTTTAAACCATGAGATGACAAAACAAAACAAAACAAAACAAAAAACCTGGCTGTTTCACTCCAAACTAGCTATAATGACACCTGGGAAACCAGTGGTGGTAAGCTAGTGCCTACACAAAGACTTAGGAGTTCATGGGAATTGTGAAATCCAAAGTACGAGGACAAAAGGGATATCTTGGAGCAAGATATTAGGGTTAGGATTCAAAATACCTAAGCAGAGATTTTCAAGAGTCTGGTTCCTTCACAGTGTTATATCATGGGGATGGTTGGAAAGATAGTTAATCCCCAGCCAATGAGCTCTTGGAATGTTCCCTTTAGTCCATTATAGGCAGGAGTAACAGCAGTAGGATAGACTCAGCATGCTCTCTGGGTGTTCAGTGAATTGGAACCAAGTTACTCTGAGTACAAAGTCATGACTGGCATTAGTCTTACCTGTGTGGGTTAAGACAGGTCTGTATATCCTTAAAGATTTTATTGTAATTAACTGCCATCAAGTCAGTTCTGACTCATCGTCACCCTGTATAGGGTTTCTGAGGAGCAGCTGGTGGGTTTGAACCTCCAACCTGGTGGTTAGCGGTTCAGTGCTTATCCTAAAGCACCACATCAGAACTCTATCCTAGAAGTAACTCCATGTTTATTTGGCTTTTCATGTGGCAAATCTTTGCTCTTTAGCTAAAATTGGGTTTAGAAAAACTAGCTGTTGGTTGATGGTTTCTCTTTAGACAAATTTCCAGACATTTGGTATGGTGGAATTAGACAGACCTAGTTTCAAATCCCACTGAGTAGTTTTGAGATCATGGACAAGATAGTTAAGTTGTCTTCAATCAGTTCCTTCATCTGTAAAATGTGGATGATAATACTCCTTTGGGTTCTTATAGAACAAAGTGAGGTAATGGACAACAGTTGCCTGAGATAGATTAGGTATTTAAATGTTCATTCTCCCTGTCCTCTTGCCTATTTCAGCATCCACTTGTTGGGATTTCCCTGCACAGGTTTCCATTCACAGTTGTTGTTTAGTTTTGGATTCTTAAAATGTTGCTTGGTTACTTCTTCAACTATCTTCAAGCTAATGGTAATAATAGTACCTATTACATGCATTTGAACCAAGTGCCATGATCTCTCATGATGGATACTTGTTAGCTAAGTGGGGTTTTTTTTTTTTTTTTGCCTTCAGAGGAGTGGGGAAGAGAGGAAAAGAAAGTCCTCCTCCATTCTTAATTGGTTTCTTAGTGATATCACTGTAAGTCAGTAATTTTCAGTCCAATTCATTCCACTACAGAAAATTCTTAAATTAATTAAATCTTTGTCTCTATTCTTTTTTTCAGGCATATCTTCACTGTTTGGTCTGTGGTAGTTGGATTTGTTGAGGTCATTTCCAAAGTGTGGGCAATGCAATTGATGAGAATTCTGAGCAGGAATTGTTCAGTTTTGCTGGCCTTGGGTGTGAGGGTGGGACTGATGGCGAGACAGGGAAGGGGTAGGACAAAATGGCAAACTCTGGAACTCATCCATTTTATAATGGAGGAAACACTTCCTATTGTATCCTTTTTCTGGTTGTCACTTTAGATGATGATATAAATCCAAGTTCAGTTCTCCCAGCACACCTACAGCAAGCTAAGAACAGCACCCAACCCTGAATTACAGCCTTTGTGTGCCAATTCTCCACACTGCTCTCTTTAGAAACTGATATTATCTAGGATTCAGTTCTTTCTAATCTCAAAACAAAGTTAAATAATAACACTGATAAAAGTGGAAAAAAATAATACCACCCATAAATTTGTATTTGTGACATCAGTTATTTTCAGGCATGTACAGAACTGGTCCATTGGACTATTGTTGTTGTTAAGTGCCATGGAGTTGGTTCCTACTCATAGCAACCCTGGATAGGGCTTCTGAGGAGCGGCTGGTAAACTTGAACTACCAACCTTTGGTTCAAACCAACTTTGCAGTCCAGTGCATTACCCCACATCACCACACCAAGACTCCCCATTGGACTATAGAATTTTTAGAAACATGATCCTCTTTCTGTGCATTTTCTAAATCATAATGCGTAGAGAATGGATGATGTCATATTAATAGTGAAACAAATTTGACTCTCTCTTTTTACGTTATAGGAAGAAAAAATAACATTTCCAACTACAGAAAAAGTGAATGCAGCGCTTTTTCAGGCCTGGGAGGGGTTTCTTGTACATCAAAGAGAATGGAGTATTAGGAATCTACTTTGATGGCTCCTTTGAGGGTGAAAATGGGGCTCCCTTTCTCTTAGGGCATCACAAAGAAGAGGAGGATAAACAGAGGGACAGCAGGCTTATAAATCTAATAAGTTGAGGACAGTTTTTAATTTCTAAAGTGGTTCTCTGGAGTGCGGTGGCTCCATATGATAAACACTGGACTGGGAACCACAAGATCCATGGTTTGAGCCCACCAGCCACTCTGTGGGAGAAAGATGAGGCTTTCTGCTCCTGGGAAGATTTAAAGCCTTGGAAGATTTAAAGCAACAGGTTTGCTATGAGTCAGAACAGACTTGGAGGCATATAACAACAATAAAAACAAGGTGGTTCTGCAGGATAAGCATTGGCCTGTAAAACACAAGGCCAGCATTTCAAGTCCATCAGCCATTTCTCAGAAGAAAGGTGAGATTTTCTGCTCCTGCAAAGATGTGAAAAGATGTACAGAAACTGTACACAGGGTTGCTATGAATCAGAACTGACTCAGTGGCACTTAACAGCAACAGCAACAAAGGATCACCCAAGAAGAGAGTGAGTACATGAGAGACAAAGGAAGTGGGAGAATAGGTGAGGGGAAGTTGTAGAGAACTAGAGACCCATCAGTAGAGAGGAAACCAGTGCATAAGATGAGGAACATAGACAGCAAGAGATTGTGATAGGGAAGGAGGCTTTTTGTCTTGCTTTCAATTTTAAGATGATGCCTTAAATTACTATAATACCAGAGTATTGCTTCAAACATTGAGAGATGCTTGGTTATACAGACTTGCCCTAGTAGTCAGTGGTGCTTTGTGTGGGATGATGGACTAGGGGTGGGGGCTAGGGGTGGTGGTGGTGACAAATGGTGGCATACAGGAAGACCAGAGTAGTCACAAAGCAAGGGATGCCCAATGGGTATTGAGGACTCAGTAGAAGCAGGAAGTTGAATAGAGAAATGAGAAGACCAATAAGCAAGAAAATTCTTTACAGAGATAATAGGAGGTGGTGTGGAGAGAAACAGTGTGGTGTTGAACTATTCACAGAAAATAGGAAAAGGCTCTAGCAGTTCTGTTTGGCAATAAAGAACAGGTGATTCCCATAATGCTTGAAAACGTGGGTTCCTCACAGTAATTTTTCTTTCTTTTTTTTTGCAGGAGTAGAGGTGGCAGATATATATATATACTTGGATGAGACAATTAACAAGCGCTGATGCATTTCACACACACATCACTTAATCCTTGAGAGAACTGACAGGAGTCTGACAGCCTTGCAGTGTGGTGAGTGATTGTAACTTTGCACACTGCCACATCAGTGGCAATCTAGGTGAGCAGCACAGATGTATCAGGGGCTAGAGATATGTCATTTTCTAGATAAGGCTGGAATCATTTCATCAAAAAGGGGCCAGTTAAAGTTTGCTTTTTATCTATGATTATGCTATAGTTTCTTTCTCGGGGTTGCTGTATAGACTTGTGGTTTTTGTGTGTTACAAGAGGGTGCCTGGTCAGGATGAACAGTGGGAAACTAATATTTAGCTTTCAGTCTACTTGAAATGTTGTGTGCTCAGAGTTGCGTATCTACACATTAGTCTGTAAATTTGAAGGTAAAAAAATCATGGGATGTCACTTTTGTTTTTATTTTACTTCTTTTGTAGTCTTCACACAATGTAGTCTTCAAAATATTTTTATTGACAGACCAAACCTTTAAACTCAGTCATTCTGTTCTCACTGAAGTGATAATTTTCAGTTTCTTCAACTTATGTAACAACAGATGATAAAATACGACATGATGTATCTTGTGCTTTTCATAAGGGAAATGAAATATTTATTTCATGGTAAGCTTGGAGAATAAAACATTTCCAATAAGAACCCTTACAACATCTACTTTTTTGTACTATATATCATAGGCAGACTTACTTTCGGAAGTAAATCGATCTCTCCAGCTGAGATACAAATCTTGGTGAAACGAAGCCATGAAGTATGCTCTCAGACTGGAATGACAAAGAGATTTAATTTTCATATGACTGGTAGTGGACTAACTGGAGCAGTGTGTTGAGAAAACTAGTGTGACTATATGTGAATGGGCCCAGTAAGGGAGCACTGTGATTGACTAGTGATGTCTGCCTTGGGTATGGGATAGTAGTGTGTTCCATGTATTTTCTGGTCCTTCTCTTGGTACTATTTATAGCAATGCATAGACTAGACACTCAGTAAAATTTGGTTTGGTTCATAAATTAAAACAAAATGAACAGCTACCAAAAGAATTCTGGACTTAGCATGCTACCCCATCTTCTCTTTGTGTGGGACAAGGAAGAGGTATACACCCATGACCATATATTTAGTCTGTTGCTCAAACTGGGACACTCTTGATATTTAAAGGGGGCGGTATAAGTAACTACACTATTGTAGCACATGTATTCTGAAACTATTGTTACTTTTGTGAGTAGTGACTATATTCTTAAAAACTGTGAGCAGCCATCTAAGTTGAAACTATTGGTCTCTCCCTGTTTGGATGAAAGAAGAGTGATGAAAATTGAAAACACATGGAAAAATTTAGTTCAGTGGACTAATGGACCACGTGAACATCAGTTTCCATGACCTTGAGACCAGAAGAACTAGATGGTGCCCAACCACCACTACTAACTGCTCTGAAAGGATAACATTAAAAAGTCATTGATTAGGAACAAACAAGATGGCGGATCGGGTGGCCGTATAGCAGAGAGCTCCGCCAACAACAACACAGAATACCTGACCAAGCAGGCTCAGGGGATGGTCCCAGAACTCTGAACCACATATAAAGGAATACTTAGAAGGTTGGAAGGCTCACAGCTGGGAGAATTTGTGGCAGAAGCAAGAAATCTATTATTTTCTAGTCCAGGATGCTCGGCTGCTCCAGGAGCCGCCATCTTGGGTGAGACCACATGGGGAAAGGATCCAAGCGGCCACAGACACCTGGCAGAACCGCTGAGATAAAGGTGCGGACATTCTTTTCTTTTGGTATCTGTTCATTGGTCCCTTGCTGTCTACGCACCTCCATTCGGGTGACTATAGGGGTGCCTGAGCTAGTGGGCACCCCAGCC
>NW_006408546.1:5850023-5871753 GCF_000296735.1 Chrysochloris asiatica | reverse complement strand
CAATTCTAGGGTCACTAACCGGAAGCTATGATTTCATGCAGCAAGCAGCAAGCATCTGAGGCTTGTAACAAAATATAGTTGAACCAATTTGCTCTTTTCTTTTTATAAGAAAATAAATGCATCCATGAGTGAAAGCTCTCTTTGTAGTTACAAGTAAGAATTCCTGTTAATCTTGCTACCTGGAGATAAATATCATTAACATCAAGTGTACATTAATTTAAACATCACTTTATTTTTCCATACACAAACATATAAAAATAATGGGTTTGATGAAAATGACATTTATATTAAGAGATCATTTTATTTATATGTGATATTTTAAATAAAAAGTACAACATTTTATTGAACTTTCAGTAAAATGCCAAGGAGGAGTCCTGGTAGTGCAGTGGTTAAGCACCTGGCACTGACTGAGAGGTCAGTGTTTGAGCTCACAAGTCACTTCTGAGAGAGAAAAGACATGGTGATTAGCTTCCAGAGAGGTTTGTAGTTGTTTTGTTGGGTTTAGAATTTCTTGGACTTAGAACTCTGTAGACATTAATCTGTAACTTCTGTCATTTTTGTTGTGGTGATTCTGTAACCAGTCTCTAGTTTTGCTCTAGTGACTTGAGTTTTCTGCTAAATATCTGAAAAAATTTCTGTGATCCTCTAAGTTTAATAACTGAGCTATGATTTTAATAGTTCTATGGACAACCTTGAGAAGTATGAGTATTCCAGAACACTTATTTGTGCTCATGTGGAATGTGTATCTGGACAAGAGGCAGTCGTTCAAACAGAACATGGGAACACTAAATGGTTTAAAATTAAGAAAAGTGTGCAACAAAGTGGTATTCTTTCATAATACTTATTCAATCTATATGCTGAGCAAATAATCCAAGAAACTGGGTTCTGTGAAGAAAAACGTGGCATCAGGATTGGAGGAAGACTCATTAACAACCTGTGATACGCGGATGATACAACCTTGCTTGCTAAAAGTGAAGAGGACTTAAAACATTTACTGATGAATATCAAAGAGCACAGCCTTCGGTATGGATTACATCTCAATGTAAAGAAAACAAAAGTCCTCACCACTGGACCAATAAACAGTATTCTTATCAATGGAGAAAAGATTGAAGTTGTCAAGGACTTCATTCTTCTTGGATCAACTGTCAACACTCACGGAAGCAGCAGTCAATAAATCAGATGACGTATTGTATTAGGCAAATCTGCTTCACGAGACCTTTTTAAAGTGTTGAAGAGCAAATATGTCAGCTTAAGGACCCAAGCCATGTTATTTTTAGTAACCTCGTATGCATGCGAAAGCTGGACAGTAAATAAGGAAGACCATAGAAGAATTGATACTTTTGAGTTATGGTGTTGGAGTAGAGTATTGAAAGTGCCAAGGGCTGCCAAAAGAACCAATAGACCCATTTTGGAAGAAGTGCAGCCAGAGTGCTCCTTGGAGGCCAAGATGACCAAACTTCATCTCTCATACTTCAGACATATTGTCAGGAGGGACCAGTCACTGGAGAAGGACATCAAGTTTGGTAAGGTGGAGGATCAGAGAAAAAGAGGAAGCCCCCCAAGGAGATGGATTGGCCAAGTGGCAGCATCGATGGACTCAAGCGTGGCAACAGTGGTGAGGTTGGCCCAGATAGGGCAGTGGTTTGTTCTGCTGTGCGTAAGATTGTTATGGGTCGGTACCAACTCGATGGCACCTAACAACAACAACAACATAATAATAATTATTAAGAAGCTCTGGTAGCATAGTGGTTCCAAATAGGGCTGCTAACCTTAGGGTCACCAGTTCGAAACTACCAACTTTTCCATGGTAGAAAGATGAGGCTTCCTGCCCCTGTAAAGATTTACAGCCTTGGAAATGCTGTATAGGGTCATTATGAGTTGGAAGCGACTCCACAGCACATCACCATCCTAACAATTATTAATTTTTTATGGAACAGTCTGTTTCTATCTGTCGATTGATTTTCCTTCTTTCAAGGAAAACCTATTATAACTTTTTTAAAAAGTTTTTATTGTGAATTGAGTGATAGTTTACATGGGAGAACATTGGCTTTACACATTTTATGGTGTTTCATTTCAGTGCAGTGATTACTTACAATCCCCTGTTTGCATCAGCATTCAACAGTTTTTGCTTCTATTCCCTCTGTTTTCTTTCTTTTTTGATGTACACAAAAACACTCATGAATATGTAGTCATTTAAACAACCGAAAGGCACATTCTGCAAGCCTGCCTCCTGGCCACCAGCACACAGCCTTTCTCTTGCCATGAGTCTAGAATCCTCAGCTGCTCTCTCTCTATGTCATCATCTTTGCCTATATTTCTGGTGTTATTGCTTTTCTGGATAGGGTACCAACTTCTCCCTTAATGGTCCTAGGTTCCTCTATTTCTGGAATGTTAGATTAACTACTCCCTTCTTTATGTTACCAAACTTCTACCTTTACAGTTGTGACAATCACAATATATCATGGTAACAGTTATTCACTATTGAAGCATAAGAATCTTATCCCCATCTCCTTTCACTAGACCTGTCTTGACAAGATGAAAACTATTCAGTGGAGATCCTACCTTCCCCTGCACATTCTGAAACTGAACTCCCTCTTGAAAACTTGTAAACAAGTCATTCTGTGCCTTTATGACCCCCTCATTTTAGGTAGCCAATGTCTTAAGTTGTGTACAGAGGCAATAGGATTGATCCTTGATGTGAAGACTCCTTTCCTCTCAGTTGGTATTTTGAGCTACTACATCTGCAAGTCCCTCAAACTGTAGCAAGTTAATTTTGTTTCCTTATCAAAAAAAAATTTTTTTTTTTTTTTTTTACATCTTGCTATAGTCAAGTTCTGATCATCAAGCCAGTGAAGCTAGGTCAATGGGGTACTATCTGCAAGTTTAGGCATTCTTGTGTGTCTTCCCTCACTTCATATCAGCTCTAGCCCTCCATGGCTGTGTCCCTGTCCATGGCTTGAGGAGTCCCCGGGTCTCACCATACTTTGGACCAACCAGCCTTTCCTCTCTCTTTCATCTCCAGGTCAAAGAGAGTCTATGGAACATTATTAAACTCAGCTTATGATTAAACTTCATTGTTGCCTTTCCCCCTCTTCCATTCACCAGGAGGCTGACATGGTTGCCAGTTAGCTTATATGACTGCTTTTGTGCTCCTTTAAGTTTCAGTCTTGGAAGGGGGTTTGTCCTGAAGGGATTTGATTGCTTGCCTTGATGGCTTCCCAGCAAACAGCTTGCTTGTTCTAGTAGTAGCCAATCAGACTGGCCATTTTGTTTTTGATTTTTCCTGTTGGTCTTTCTTTCAAGTAGTATCTTCTGTTTCTCTAGCTGCTTAAGGCTGGTCTGCCAGTGGGAATGTTCCACCTCAAAAGATTCTGGGTGGGGCTCAGGATTCCACCTAAGGCGCTATACACTACAAAGCCTTCATAAGAGGCCTATTTTACTGGGCAAGTTCTAGAACCCCTTTTAAGTATTCTAATCAGTTGTTAGCTGAAGACAGGCTTACAAGCTTTCTATAATCTTGTTCTCGATATTTTTTCTATCCCACTCAAGTGTCTATTTTACAATAGTAGGCAAGGGAAACCAATATCCATAAGACAGTCAAGCATCTTAACATTATGTCTCCTCTTTTACCCATTCAGACTGTGCCTCAATCCCTGTGTCACAGAGCCCTGTTGTTCCAAGGTTGAACATACATCACTATTTACTTCTGTTCCATTTAGCCCATGCAAACCTGCCTAAGAGTTCCCCTATCCCACAATAACTTTTTTTTTAACATTTTATATCCCATGTTAAAATTTCAATTTCTGAAACAGTATGCCTTATGTAGGGCCTTTTTTATTTTTTTTTTCTGTTCTCTTTATCTATTATTTTTTTTCTTATTATTTTAGCCTCTTTGCCATTTGCTAATGTAGAGGAATCTACAGTCACTGTGGTTAAGTCTTTCTTAGATATTAGCAATAGTTGCCAGCTGTGTTTATTATGTTCCTTGTTCTATGATGGGTTGTTTTACACTTACTTTTGCAAATCTCAATTTTCTTTTCATCGCATTGTTTTATTATCTTCTGGGTTTTGGTTTTATGGTCTCAGCTTATTGATTTAAATTTTTACAGAAAGATTATAATTGTCAAATAACTTTCTTTGGGATAGATTTTTCATCAGTATTTGACTTATTAGTTCTCTTTCTCTTTTTCATTTGACTATGGTATGGTATCTTAATGCCTCTGTATGTAACTAGAATTTCTGAGCTCCTTTGAAGTGTGCTTATTGTGAGTTCTGTTTATTTTAAAATAGATCAGAGAAGCAGTAAGATTTTTAAGAGTTTTGCTTGACTTGTGATGTGGCCTTTGGGAAGACCTGAGGTTTCTCTCTTTCATAGTTTTGCCAAATATTGCTTATGAAGACACATTTGCCTGATTGGAGGCCTGTTTTCTTTGGATTTGGCTTCCAAATCAGCGTGGGCATACTTAGCTCAGGGAAGTCATCTTGCTGGTTACACATGATCATTTTTACTCATTGGTCTTTTTCTATAGTTATTTTTACTTCCTCCAGAAAAAGAAAAGACATGTAGAGTACTGAGCTTTCAGGTGTACAAGAAGGGAGGCAGAGATACCAAAGTTTGTACATGGTTACCAGAAGAGAGAGGGAAAGTTGTTGCTATGGAGCACTGAGTTTCAGTGTCACACCAAACTCACTGCTCTTCAGTTGATTTTGATTCATAGTGACCCTTAGGACAGAATAGACTGTCCATAGGATTCCCAAGACTATGCAGAAGTAGACTGCGTCATCTTTCTCCCATGGAGTGACTGATGGGTTTGAACTGTCAACCTTTCAGATTGCAGCCAAGCACGAATCCATTGCTCCACCCAAGTTCTTTGAGATTCAATTGTTGTTATTAGATGCTATCAAGTCAGTTCCAACTCATAGCCACCCTGTGTACCACAGCAGGAAGTGCTGTTGTGTGGTATCCTCACAATTATTATGCTTGAGCGAATGTCACAGTCACTGTGTCCATCCATTACCTTGAGGGTCTTCATTTTTTTCTCTGACCCTCTATTTTTTCAAGCATATTATCCTTCTCTAGGGACTAGTTCCTCCTGATAACATGTCCAAAGTATGACAGACTCAGAATCACCACTGTTACTTCTAAGGACAGTCACGCCATACTTCTTCTAAAACAGACTTGTTCCTTCTTCTGGAAGTCCACTTCATATTCAATATTCTTTGCCTACACCACAAGTAAAATGCTGGTGTGGCGCTGTGGGTTAAAGCGCCAGACTGCAAAGCCATTTGAACTGCAAGGTCAGCAGTTCAAGCTCACCAGCAGCCCCTCTGCAGGGTCGCTGTGGGTCGGAACCGACTCAACCAACTCTATGGCACTTAACAACAACAACAACAACATTCTTCTCCAGTCTTCCTTATTCATTGTCCAGCTTTCACATGCATATGAGATGATTGAAAGTACTATGACTTAAGTCAGGCACACATTAATCTGCAAAGTGATCTCTCTATTCTTAACACTTTAAAGAGTTTTTTTGCAGCATATTTTCCCAATGCAATATGTCCTTTGATTTCTTGGCTACTGCTTCCATGGACGTTGATTGTGGATTCAAGTGAAATGAAATTAACAATTAAAATATTTTAGCCATTTATCATGATGATGCTTATTGGTTTAATTGCAAAGATTTTTGTTTTCTTTACAGAGTTGTAGCCCATACTAAAAGATATATTCTTTGATCATCATTAATAAGTGCTTCAAGTCACAGAAAGTATGCATATTACAGATTGTTAATGGATATTACATATTACATCTGCATATTACAGATTGTTAATGAGTCTTTCTTCAATCCTGATGCAATATGTTTCTTTATCCAGTCCAAATAATATTCTTGTATTAATTGCTCAGCATGCAGATTGAATAAGTATGGTGAAAAGATATAATCCTGATACACACCTTTCCTGATTTTAAACCATTGTTTTGTTCAAATTACTGATTGTTGGTCTATGTAAAGGTTCTTCATGAGCACAATGAAACATTCTGGAATTCCCGTTTTTAACAATGTTATCCATAGCTTATTATGAGCCACACAGTGAAATGCCTTTGCATAGTCAGTAAAGCACAAGCAGACATTTCTGGTATTTTCTGCTTTCAGCCAAGATCTATTTGATGTCAGCAAAGATATCCCTTGTTCCATATCCTATTCTGAATTCAACTTGATTTTCTGGAAACTTCTTGTCAGTGCATTCTGCAACTGTTTTTGAATTATCTTCAGCAAAATTTTACTTGCATGTGATATTAATGATACTGTTTGATAATTTCCTCATCCCAATGGATCACCTCTTTTTGGAATTGGCACAAATACAAATCTCTTCCAATTAGTCCCAAATTTCTTGACATAGATTAGTAAATGCTGCCAGCACTGCATCAGTTTGTTGAAACATGTTCAGATTGTGTTCTGTCAGTTCCTGGAGACTTGTTTTTGTTTGTTTGTTTGTTTTGTTTTTTCCAAACCTTTTAAGGCAGCTTGGACCTTTGAATCCTTGGTTCTTGATCTGATGCTACCTCATGAAATGGTTGAAGGTCAAGAATTCTTTTAGGTACAAGGACAAAAGAAGATGGAAGTATTCCTTTCATCTTCTTTTGATGTTTCCAGTGCTGTTCAATATTTTGCCCCTAGAATCCTAGTACTGCAAGTTGAAGCTTGAATTTTTTTTCTCTAGTTCTTTTACCTAGAGAAATGCTAAGTGATTTCTTCCCTTTAAGTTTTCTAACTCCAGGTCCTTGAATATTTGGTTGTAATACTTTACTTTGTCTTCTTGAGCTGTCTTTTGAAAATTTTTCTTCAACTCTTTTACTTAATCATTTTTTTCTACTCACTTAAGCTGCTCTACAAGAGTACATTCTAGAATTTCTGACATTTTATTTTGAACTTTTTTATTTTCTAGAATTTCTGACATTTTATTTTGAAGTTTTCTTTCCTGTCTTTTTAATGACTTTTTTTTTTAATGACTTTTTGCTTTCTTCACATATGCTGTCCTTGATGTCATCCACAACTCTTCTGGTCTTAGGTCATCAGTGTTCAATGTGTCAAATGTATTCTTGTGATTATATCTAGATTCAGAGGGGATGTACTCAAGGTTATATTTGGTTTCTCATAGACTTTAAAAATTGCTCTTCAACTTCCACCTGATCTTACATATTAACAATTGATGATCTGTTCCTGGCCTTGTTTTGGCTTATGGTATTGAGCTTCTCCATTGCATCTTTCCAAGGATGTAGTTGTTTTCATTCTTGTGAAGTTCAATTTGTGATGTCCATATGTATAATCACTGTTTATGTTGTTGAAAAAGATGTTTGGAATGAATAAGTCCTCGGCCTTGCAAAATTCTATCATGCAATCTCCAGCCTCACTTCTGTTATGAAGGTTATATTTTATTTCCAAGTTTTGCATTCCAACCACTAGTAATTATCAATGCATCTTGATTGCATGTTTGATCAATTTCAGACTGAAGAAGTTGGTAGAATTCTTCAGTTTCTTCATATTTCGATTTGGTGTTTGCTGTATAAATGTGATTGACAGTTGTATCAACAGGTCTTCATTGATACTGTTGTTGCTAGGTGTCACCCACTTAGTACCAGTTCCTAGTGGTTCTGTGCACAACTGAAGGAGCCACTGCCAGATCCTGTGCCAACCTCACAATCATCACTGTGTTTCAGCACATTGCTGTTGCCATTATGCCAAACCATCTTGTTGGGGGTTTTCCTCTGACACCCCCCCGACTTTACCAAACATGATATCTTTCTCCAAGGACTGGTTTCTCCTGATAATATGTTCGAAGTATGAGAGATGAAGTCTGGTCATCCTGGCTTCCAAGTATCGTTCTGGCTGTACTTCTTCCAACATAGATTGGTTTATTCTTTTGGCATTTCATGGTTCTTTTAGTATTCTCTTCCAACACCATAACTCACATGCATCAGTTCTTCTACAGCCTTCCTTATTCACTGTTGAACTTCCACACTCATATGAAGTTATTGAAAATACAGGCGCACCTTAGCCCTCAAACTGACATCTTTGCTCTTGAGCACTTTAAAGAGGTCTTGGGCAGCAGATTTGCCAAGTACAATATGTTGTTTGATTTCTTTACTGCTGCTTCTATGATTGTTGATGGTTGATATGAGCAAAATGGATGTTGTATATTATCAAATGGTGAGGATTTTTGTTTTCTTTGCATCGAGGTACAAACCCATCAGTAAGTCTTCCTTGTATGTGTGTGGATATTTTCCTTTCACAGACAGTATTGTACTTCAAGATACATATTAAAATGTTCTTTTTGATGATGCATGTAATATCATTCCTCTTCAATTTGTCATTGTTAGCATAGGAAATCATATAATTATCAAATTCAGAGTGACCAGTACTAATTCATTTTAATTCCCTTGCTGTTGTTAAGTGCTATCAAGTCATGTCTGAGGAGGGGTGGGGTAGTTGGGTTTCAACTGCCAACTTTACAGTTAGCTGTCCAGTGCCATACCAGGACTCTTGCAGCTCCTAGTGCCTAGAAATTTTATCTTTATGTATTCCATTTCATTTTTTATAACTTATAATTTTCTAATTTCATACTTCATACTTTTATGTTCTTACTACTAATGGATGTTTGCAGATGTTTCTTCTCATTTTGACTTGTGTTTCATCAGCAAATGATGGTCCCAAAAGCTTTGCTTCATGCACATCATTAAGGTCATCTCTACTTTGAGGCAACAATTCTTCGTCAGTTATATTTCAGTTCCTTACAATCTGAAGTGCAGCACTGTATCAGCCAATGTTCTGCTGCTGTTTGTAAAGTTTTTAGTGATTAGCCTTTCAGAATTGTTACACTTCTTTTTCTTTCTAATCTGTTTTAGTCTGGAAGTTCTGGTGAAACCTGTGTGATCTTGAAGTATTTAAATGCCAACGGTTTAGCTCCCAGCATCGTAGCAACGTAGAATGCACCACAGAATACAAACTGACACAACAGTGGTAAACATTCAGTATGCTGTTGCTGTTAAGTGTCTGTGAGTCAGAAGCAATTCATAACTACCCTATATTGGTTTTCTGAGGAACTGCTGGTTGTTTGAACTGCCAATCTCATGTTTAGAAGTCCAGTACTTACCCATCAATGCCACACCAGGACAGGAAAAAAAAATGCATCATTCATCTGTCAGTTTGTAGTATTGTAGTATTTTTCATGTTGCTGTGATGCTGGAAGCTATGCCACCAGTATCTTAAATACTAGCAGGGTCATTCATGGTGGACAGGTTTCAGCAATGCATCTAGACTACGTCGGATAAGAAAAAAGAGTCATACTACTTCTGAAGGGTTAGCCACTGAAAACCTTATGAATAGCAGTGGAACATTGTCAAATATAGTGCCAGAAGATGAGTCCTTCAGGTTGGAAGGCACTCAAAATACAACTGGGGAAGAGCTTCCTCCTCAAAGTAGAGTTGATCATAATAGTGTAAATGGAGTAAAGTTTTCAGGACCTTCATTTGATGATGGAGTACAGCTCAAAATAAAGAGAAACAGCTGTAAACATCCATTATAATAAAAATATAGAATGTATGAAATATGAACATAAGAAAATTGGAAGTTGCCAAAAATTTTAATGGCACACATAGTGATTGCTATCCTAGGCAATAGTGAGCTGAAATGAACTGATATTGCCCTTTTTGAATCTGACAATCATATGTTTTACTATCATTGTCATTTACTATGCTGAGAATAACAAGTTGAAAGGAATGTCATAACATTCATCATCAAAAACAACATTTCAAGATCAATGCTATGTGAGGATAATATTCATTTACCTCCAAAGAAGAACAATTAATACCACTGTTATTCAAATTTATGCATCAACCACTACAGCCAGTGATGATGAAATAGAAGAATTCTATCAACTTCTTCAGTCTGAAATTGATCAAATATACAATCAACATGTATTGATCATTACTGGTGATTGGAATGCAAAGGTTGGAAACAAAGAAGAAGGATCAGGAGTTGGAAAATATGGCCTTGGTGATGGAAAAAATGCTTGAGATTAGATGATAAAATTTTGTAAAACAAATGACTTATTAATTGCAAATACCATTTTAAAAAAACTTGTAAGATAACATACACATGGAACACACAGATATCAATTGACTATGTCTGTCGAAAGAGGTGATGGAAAAGCTCTGTATCATCAGTCAAAACAAGGTCAAGGGCAGACTGTGAAACAGACCACCAATGGTTTATATGTAAGTTTAGGCTGAAGCTCAAGAGAATGAAAAAAAGTCCATGACGTCCAAAATATGACCTTGAATATATACCACCTGAAAATAGAGATCATCTGAAGAACAGATTTGATGCAATAAACACTAAAGATGGCAGACCAGAGAGTTGTGGGATGACATCAAGAACTTCATACAGGAAGAAAGAAAAAGGTCATTAGGAAGACAATAAAGAAGGATAAAACCAAAATTGATGTCAGAAGAGACTCTGAAACTGTTCTCCAGTGTAGAAATGCTAAAGCAAATGCAAGAAATGAGGTTAAAGAGCTGAACAGAAAATTTCAAAGGACAGCTCAAGTAGACAAAGTCAAGTATTATAATGAAATGTGCAGTTAGGAAACCAAAGAGAAGAACATGTTCAGCATTTCTCAAGCTGAAAAAAAGGATGAAAAAATTCAAGCCTTATCTTGCAATATTAAAGGATTCTATGGGCAAAATATAGAATGATGCAGAAAGCATACAAAGAAGATGGAAGAATAACACACAGTCACTGTAGCAAAAATAAATGGTCTGTGTTCAACCATTTCAAAGAGGCAGCATATGGTCAAGAGTCCTTAGTACTGAAGAAAGAAGCCTAACATGCACTGAAAGCATTACCAAAGAAGTCTCTGAGAATTGATGGAATACAAATTGAACTCTTTCAAAAAATTGATGTGGCACTGAAGGCACTCACTCATCTATGTCCAGAATGTTGCAGGGCTGGGCAGTGTTTTGTTCTTTTGTGTTCTGAGTCAACATCAACTGGATAGCACCTAAGAACAACAGTGAGCTGAAATGGACTTGTATTGGTCATTTGAATCAGATAATCATATGGTTTACTGTGCTGGGATCTACAAATTAAAGAAGAGTAGTGTCACTGTCATCATTAAAAAAAAACAACCATTTTAACATCTATCTTGAATTACAGTACTGTCTGGGGTAAGATAATATCCATACACCTATAAGGAACATCAATAAATACCTCTGTTATTCAGATTTACACACGAATCTCTAAAGCCAGTGATGATGAAATTGAAGAATTCTACAAACTTCTTCAGTCTGAAATTGATTAAGCATGCAGTCAAGATTCATTGATAATTACTGGTGATTGGAATGCAAAAGCTGGAACCAAAGAGGAACGAATTATAGTTGAAATATATGGCCTTGGTGATAGAAATGATGCTAGAGATCACATGATAGAATTTTGCAAGACTAATGAGATTCATTTCAAATACCTGTTTTTTTTCTTTTTTGTGTGAAGTTTTTATTGTGAATTGAGTGAAAGTTTACAGGGCAGATCATCAGTTTTACATTCAACAAATCATACACCTTGTTTCATTGCATTGATTACAATCCCCTCCAGGTACCATCAGATAACAGTATTTCTCTCTATTCACTTTAGCACTGTAAAAAAAAAATAACAAAAAAATTCTGGCATATATAATAATTTACACCACCAAAGAGCACATTCTGAAAGTGTGCCTCCTGGCCATGAGCTCTCAGTCCCTCTTCTTCCCATGAATCTAAGTCCTTAGCTGCTCCCTCTTTCCATGTCCCCATTTCTGTCTTCATCTCTGGTGTTGCTGCTTCTCTGGATAAGGTCTCGCATTCCACTTGTGCTCTTCTCTCTTGATGGTCCTAGGGTCCTCTGTTTCTGGAATGTAAGCTCAACTACTCCCCCGTTTTTCATACAAAACTTCTACCTTTACAATTGTGACAGTTGCAATTAGACATGATAACTATTACTCACTATTGAATCAAAAGAATCTTACCCTCATCTCTTTTAACCAGACCTATCTAGACAAGATGAAAACAATTCAGTGGGGACTCCTTCTTCCCTACACACTCTTAAACTAAAGTCCCTATTGAAACTTTGTAAGCCAGTCACTTCGTGCCTTTATCACCCCCCTCATTTTAGGTAGCCAATATCTAAATTGCCCACTCCGATCTACCCTGTGTACAGAGGGGATAGCATTGATACTTGATGTGAAGACTCCTATCCTCTCTGTTGGTATTTCAAATACCTTTTTTAAACAACATAAAAAGTGATTTTACACATGGATCTCACTAGATGAAATACACAGGAATCAAATTGACTACTCCTGAGATGGTAGAAAAGCTCAATATCATCAGCCAGAACAAAGCTAAGGACAGACTGTGGACCAGACCATATGCAAATTCAGGCTGAAGCTGAAAAAAATGAAAACAAATCACGTGAGTCCTGGTGTGGCACTAAAAGATAAACACTGAAGTGCCAACCACAAGGTTGATGGTTCATCTATGCCAAGAAATTTGGAAGACAACTACCTGGCCAACTGTTTGGAGAGTTCTATATTTCTGCCCATTCCAAATAGAGATAACCCAAAAGAATGTAGAAATCATCAGACAATATTATTAATATCACAAGTAAAATGTTGCTGAAGATAATTAAAAAATGGTTGCAATAGTGAATTGACAGGGAACTTCAAACCAGAAATTCAAACCAGATTCAGAAGAGGACATGAAACTAGGGATACCATTGTTGATGTCAGGTAGATCTTGTCTTAAAGCAGAGAATACCAGAAAGATGTTTACCTGTGCTTCATGGACTACACAAAGGCTTTTGACTGTGTGGTTCATGACAAATTATGGATAACATTTTGAAGAAAAGGTATTCCAGAGCACTTGAATGTGCTCATAAGAAACCTGTACATATACCAAGAGCAGTTGTTAGAACAGAATAAAGGGGTACTGAGTGGTTTTAAATCAGTAAAGGAGTGTGGACTATCCATCTGCATGAGTTAACAATCCAAGATGCTGGATTATGTGAAGAAGAATGTGTCATCAGAACTGGAGGGATAGTTATTAGCAACCTACCATATGCAGACAATACAAATATGCTTGCTGCAAGCCAAGAGGACTTAAAATACTTAATGATGAAGGTCTAAGCTTTCAGTTTGGATTGCACCTCAATTTAAAGAAAACAAAAATCCACAAAACTGTACCAATAAATAACAACATGATAAACCGAGAAAAGACTGAAGTTACAAAGACTCAATTTGCTTGGATCCAAAATCAGCTTTCATGGAAGCAGCAGTCAAGAAACCAACAAGATGGACTGACACTGTAACAACAGCAATGGGCTCAAAGTTAACCACAACTGTGAGGATCCAACAGGACCAGTCAGTGTGCATGGGGTCACTATGAGTCAGAACTGATTTAAGGGCACTTAATAACAACAACAAAAAATGTAAAAATACCATTGATGGATGATAGGCTTGCACAATTGATGAATGTAATGGTTGTAGTAAGCTGAAGTTGTACACTTGTAAAAAAGTTGAATTGGCAAAGTTTAAGTTTCCATTTTCCATAAACTTTTTAACCTAAAAAAAGTAAGTGCTGAGGTTATTTATATACAACATAACACCTCATGGGATTTGGTTCCTTGTTTTTTAATTCATTCAGCCATTCACTGTCTCTTCACTGGTGCATTTGATCCATTGACATTCAGTGTAATTTTAGATAGGTATGGATTAACTGCTGTCATTATGTTAATTTTTTGTGGTGCTGTTTGTGCCTTTATTCTGCATCCCTTCTTGTGCGGGTTTCATGTTTTTTGTGCTATTTCTTGTTAGTTTATTCTTTGTTTTAATGTTTCCTTGTTCTACTTGGATCTTCATTTTCATGGTAAATTGTGAAATATTAATTTTCTTTGGGATTACCCTATAGTCTGTTAAGTTTCCCCTACATTTAAGGTAGTCTATTGTATCCTGCCATCTACTCGACTTCCTCACCACCTGGATCTCTGTTCCTATATTTTTCCTTTCCTTGACATTGTTAATATTTTGATCTTTGGTTGGCCTCACAGTTCCTCTGAATTCATTGCTGTAATTTTGTTCCATTCTAAACTCTGCTATCTGTCGATCAAGTTCCAGGTGGTGTTGCCACATCTGTCAGTCTCTGGTTGTTGTCTGTTCTTACTGGATTTCATTCCAAAGAACTCCTTTTAGGATGTTTTGAAGCTCTTGATTGGCTTTAACAAAATCTCTTAGTTTCTGTTTATCCTGGAATGTTTTGATTGCACCATAGTATTTATTGACAGTTTTGCTGGATAGACAATTCTTGGTTGGCAGTTTTTTTTCTTTTATACATGTCTTATATAGGGTTTTATATATGTCTCCCCATTGTCTTCTTGCCTGCATGGTTTCTGCTGAGAAGTCAGAGCTTAATCTCATTTGCTTGCCTTTGTAGGTGACACTTCTCTTTCCCCTAGCTGCTTTTAGGATTCTCTCCTTATCTTTGATTTTGGAAAACTTAATTATGATATGTCTCAGTGATTTTCTTTTGGAGTCTATCCTTCCTGGGGTTCTTTCAGCTTCTGGAATGTTTATCTTCTCATCTTTCAAGATGTTAGAAAATTTTCTTCCAGGAGTTCTTCAAGTATCTCTTCTGTGGACTTCTGTGATTCTTCCTGTTCTGGAATGCTGATAATTCTTACGTTATTCCTCTTCATGTTATCCAGCGTGAATTTTAGACTCTCTTCAGATTTTTTAATCCTTTTTTTCTGCTTGCTCTTCTATCTTAGCAGTGTTGAGAGATTTGTCTTCCAGCTCACTGGTTCTGGCTTCCTTCTCTTCCATTCTATTCCTTTGCATGTTCAGTATATTGTCTATTTCTGATATTTAATTATAAATCATCTGGACTTCTTTTTGCAGGTTTTGGATTATTTCCAGTGCCATATCTATCTTGTTTGATTGCTCTGGTAGCACTTTCCTGACTTCTTCCTTATTTTCCTCTACCCGTTTTTGGAGCATTTGAATTTGTTTCCATATCATTCTTCTGAAAATTCCTTCTCAGGCAGATCCAGAGCCTGCTCTTCTGCTGGAAAAAGCTATTTATCTCAGTTACTTTTTCTGTTTTGGGACATGTGTTGACATCTTTAATTGTGTTTTCTTGGACATTTTCAGCAGTTATGTGAGTTTTTAATGCTTAAATGGATGTATATTGCTTTGTTGTTAAGCTTGCTGAGCATCTCCTGGTGGATATGATCTGGAGATAGGCTTCCCTTTTCACATGTAATGCCTCGCAACTGGTTTTGGCTCTTGTCCAGATGGTGGAGTTTTACAGCGTATGCTTGTAGCTTGGCTATATGGGCACAATTGCTCTCTCTTCTTGGGTAAGGTAGGGTGAGAAAGCTCCAACTCCTGGGAGAAGAGTGAGGCAAAAAGGACCAAAGACAGAAATAACATAAAAGCAGGGACAGAAACCACCAATGAAAAACAAAAATAAAATTGTGATTGACACTGTCCACGGCCTTTGCTGTGCAGGCAGGATAAAGGGTCCCGCCTAGGTTGACTTTGGGTCTGGTTCCCAGGGTCAGAACATCATAAGAAGCAGCCTGTGGGTTTCCTTTATGTGCCATTGGAAAACTGTGAGTACAATGCTGGACCCTTTGGGGGGGTGTGCTCCCGCCCGCTTGAAGGTGTCTGGGCTGTGCAGTGTAGGTGTGATCAGGGTGAAGAGGAGAGATATGTGAAAAATGAAAAGTGAAAGAAGAAAATTTGGTCACACCGCTCCCGCCAGACTTGTAGCTCCACAGCTTCTAGCACTGGGTCACTTTCTCCGCCTGGCTGTGGCCCCGCCTTCCGGCCTGAGGACTTCTGGCTTCCAGCCTCTGCAGCTGGATCGAGTCAGAAATCACTGTATTTTGCTTCCACAGGCAAATTTCTTCTTAATTTGGTGTGGGAAACTGGCGCCCAGAACCTTAAACAAGATCTAAAGCTCCACTATTTGTGTGCAGACTGCTCTTTCTCTGCTTTTTTTGGGTTTTGATAGAGGAGTTTTCACTGTCTATCTCTGCTTTCCCTGCCCCCAAACCAGAAGTCTTTTTTCTTTTTTAAATTATTATTTTTATAAGTTTTATTGTGAATTGAATGATAGTTTATGTGGAAGAACATTGGTTTTACATTCATTGTTTCATTGCAACGATTACAATCTCCTCAGTGCATCATCATTCAACAGTATTTGCTTCTATTACCTCTGTTTTCTTTTGTTTTTGAATGTACAAAAAAACACTCAGGAATGTTTTAAATCATTTAAACAACCAAAGAGCACATTCTGCAAACCTGCCTCCTGGTTGCCAGCACACAGCCTTTCTCTTCCCATGAGTCTAGAGTCCTTAGCTGCTCTATCTCTCCATGACCTCATCTCTGCCTCCATCTCTGGTGTTACTTCTTTTCTGGATAGAGTCCCACACTCTACTTGTGCTCTTCTCCCTTGATGGTCCTAGGGTCCTATGTTCCTGGAATGTAACATTAACTACTCTCACCCTTTTGTTACAAAATTTTTATCTTTACAGTTGCGACAATTTCAATTAGTCATTATAACAATTACTCACTGTTGAATTATCTTCTTTCATCAGACCCATCTAGACAGATGAAAACTATTCATTGGGGATTCTACCTTGCCTTGCATACTCTGAAATGAAACTCTGTCTTGAAAACTTGTAAGTGAGTCACTTGGTGCCTTTATCACCCTCTCATTTTAGTTAGCCAATGTCTAAGTTGCCTCTCCCTATCAACCCTGTGTACAGAGGGGAAAGGGTTGATTCTTGATGTGAAAACTCTTTCCCTCTCAGTATTTTGAGCTACTACATCCGTAAGTAAAAGTCAAGTTCATCAAATTGTAGCAATTTACACTTGTTTCCTTTATCAAAAATTGTGTTTTTTTGTCTTGCTTTAGTCCAATTCTGATCATCAAGCCATCAAGGTTAGGCCAAATGGGTACTATCTTACAAGTTTGGGCACTCTTTTCCATCTCCCCTCACTTCATTATCAGCTGGGTGTTTAACTCTCAGCTCTAGCTTTCTGTGGCTATGTCATTGTCCATGGGCTGAGGAGTTCCCTGGTCTCACCACACTTCAGACCAACTATGCCTTCCTCTCCTCTCTCTCATCTCCAAGTTGACGGGAATCTATGGAACGTGGCTGAACTTAGCCCATATCTTCTTTACTGCCTTTCACCATCTTCCACTCACCAGTAGACCAACGTGGTCACCAGCAATCTAACATCCCTGCTCATGTGTTCCCTTTGAGTGTCAGTCTTGAAGGGGTGTTTGCCCTGACATGTTCTTGAGGTGGTTTCTAAATTCATGTGAGATATATTCAAGGTCATATTTTGGCTCTCTTCACTTGTTTTAATTTTTTTCAGCTTCAGCCTGAATTTGCATATTAACAATTGATGGTCTGTGCTATAATCAGCCCCTGACCTTGCTTTGGCTGATAATATTGAACTTTTCCATCTACATCCTAGAATAATTCTTTTTTGTCTTGTTCGGCTAAGTCCTTATTGCTGTTTTTGTTCATTATTCTTGGTAGTTCTAACCATTTTTACTTTCTCTTTTTTGTTTTCACATCCTGGGTATGCCCAATTGGAGTTCTAGGATTTTTCTCCTTTCCATTATGAATTTATGTGATTATAGGTACGAGGTTTTAGAGGGTTAGAGGATTTTACAAAGTTTCTCAAACTGCCAAATTATTATAAGTACAGGGGTTTAGAGGAATTAAAGAACTGGTTATGATACTTCTCAGGTTTGTTGATTTGTTCCCTTTAGCCAACACTGATTCTGCTAAACCACACCACCTTCTTCTTCCTCACTCTACCAGCCAAGCTCCCATTTAAATAATATTATATCATGGTATAGGGTGTGCTGATTGTTTTATTTTTAAGATATGTTGTTATTGTTGTATCACGATTATTCTTTTTTTATTATTATTATGCATTGCAGAAGAAGCTTTTATGACCTGCCATCTTTCCTGCCAGGGCACTTATATTGTTAGGATTTTTATTAATTTTTGATGTGCTTTTATTTGGATGATTGTAAAATTAGTGTCAATTTACTGACATGTTACATACATTTTGGGTTGACAGCAAGTAAGAAAGGATTGAGCATAATGTTCTTTATATGGTCACCTACAGGAGTTTTAAGATATTAGAAAATGCTCTGATTGGAAGTTCCATCAAGAAAACCGTTTTTGCCTTTGGAGTATATCCTCATAAAGCAGAGTAAAAATGGCTTGGTATCACATGACACAATGGAAAAAGTATGAGCTTTGGAGCCAGGCAGACCTAGGTTAAATTCAGTCTACATTGCACATGCATATGTGACTTTGGCCAAGTTATTTCACCTGGTAACACTTCAGTGTGAATGGGAATACCATTTGTAGATAGGAATAACATCTCTTACTATACAGATTTGTTGATTGTTGTTGTTGTTAAGTGCTGGGGAGTGGGTTCTGACTTATAGCAACCCTGTATAGGGTTTCTGTGTAGCTGCTGGTGGGTTTGATCTGCTGACCTTTCAATTCAAACTAATCTTGTGGTCCAGTGCTTATCCTACAGTGCCACATCAGGACTCTTATGTTATTGTTGTTGTTGTTGTTGTTAAGTGCCATCAAGTCAGTTCCTACTCATAGCGGCACTGTATAAGGTTTTCTAGGAGCAGCAGTGAGCTTGAACCACCAACCTGTGGTTCAAACCAATCTTGCAATACAGTGCATTAACCCACAGCCCCACACCAGGGATAGAGAGGATTAAATGGTACACATATTCACAGTGTTTGTTTGTTATTCTGCCTGTCATCATGTAGGTCTCAGTAAATATTTATTCCTGTTATCCTCTTCCCACTCCCTATTCCTTCTATCCTCTTGTATGACATGCAGACATGTCTACTGATCTGAGATAATAGGGTGGAGACTACATTACTCCGTTAGGAAATGAGTCTGGGGACCCGGCATACATCTAAATGTTTCATAGATTACTTTATCACCTTATAACATTATCTCCTTTAATGTATAGAATGTTCTGGATGAACTGAGATCAAGCTATGGGCAGGTGGTAAAGTATTTGCTTTCTGATTCATCCCTAGATAATGAGTTATGTTTTCCTTTAAAATTCTATTTGTGTGAAATCCAGGAAGTCATCAAAAGTGATTATATGCTGTACAGATTGTTCTTTCAGGAAGGGATCTTGATGAGGCATCAGCATGGATTAACAGTTATTAACAAATGTAGGCTGAGGTGTTTGGTTTTAGATAATTTGAAGAAGGCTTAATTGCCTTCTTTGACCCCAGCCATGGACAGAGACCTGGACTGAAAGAGACAGTGGTGAACACATGGGCAGAACTTGATTGGAATCTTTTGTTGTACATAGCTAAATCTTGAGAATTGACCTGTGAGGGGTCAGACAGTGACCACCTCTGCTTCATGTGAGAGATGGTTCGAGAGAGGAGTGGATGAGTTGTTTTGCTTGAAACTTCTGCTTGTTGTGAAGCCAATTAAAGGTGAATTAATTGCACAGGAATATCACTGCACTGCCAATCTCTTTTTAGGGAGATCTGGTTTCATGAAATTGAACCAGATGCTGAGATAATGCCCTTGTTCTCTGTAGACAGTGCTACCACCCCTGCAGAGCATTCTGGAAATCTTGGGGAGAACCTACTAGAGCAGGTAAACACAGGCAAAGCAAATTAAAACTCTCATCAGTAAATTGCTTAAGTAATGGGAAGTGGGAGTGGGCTCTATTTAATTACATTTCTGGTTAACTAATGGATCACCAGCTAACCTAGTTTGCTTTTAAAAGTTGACTCAATACAAATTATATATTTTCTTGCTTTCATAATATTATACTCTGAACACAATTACATTTTTCATTGCTGATTCAGTTTGTAATTCACCCTATTTGTCGTTGAGGTGAGATATAATTTCATTTTATTTACAAAACATATTGTCTTTAACTAGCAACTTCCTGAAAACAACTGTTTGATAGTATTTATAGTATGTCTGTCAGGAAATTAGGGATATTTATAGGAATCTTGTGTTTTGCAAATAACAGCAGAAAGCATTAGAACAATGAACATTTAAAATATAATGCTTAATTTATGACTAAAAACTGTAATTCCCAGACACTAATAATATAACAGACTAAATCATACTGCTGAAAGTAAAATGTCATCAGTTAAGAGAGTATGAAATTCAGGGGAATTAGTTAATCTTACAGTCCAGGAATAGAGGACACTAGAATCAAAAAGGGAGAAGAGCACAAGTGGAATGTGGGACCCTATCTAGAGAAGCAGCAACACCAGAGATGGACCAGAGATGAGGACTTGGAGAGAGTGAGCAGCTGAGGACTCTAGACTCATGGAAAAAGAAACACTGAGTGCTGGCAGCCAGGAGGCAGGCTTGCAGAATGTGCGTTTTGGTTGTTTAAATGATTATGTGTTCCTGAGTGTTTTTTGTGTACATCCCAAAACACAGAGGGAATAGAAGCAAATATTATTGAATGATGATGCACTGAGGAGATTGTAATCATTGCAATGAAACAAGTATAAAACCAATGTTCTCCCATGTAAACTACCACCCAATTCACAATAAAAACTTAAATAATAATAATGGGAATACAATGAACAAAAGAAAAGTAAATCTATTTTTGGAAGCATTTTCATACTGAACATCTTTTCAGGAATAGACATTAAACAAGAGGTGCTGTGCAGTCTTTCTAGTTTACATGTTAGTTGTATTGCTAGAAACTGAAGGACACATTCCATCTACAGATATACTTGGTGTTAATTGCATAAAGCCAAGTTACATTGTTAGTGTGGATCATTGTGGAAATCATTGTCCTGAGATTGCCGTGTGGAATGGAAGACAGCTCTTGTTGTGAGATGGTCCAGGTATCTAACATCCCTGGGTCCCCCCACCTCAACATGATGACAACCAGAAGCAGTTTCTCATCCTTTGTATTTTAAGGTATGACCACCTTCAGGGAAAGAACTGGCCTGGAGCACATGGTCCCCACATAATCTTGGATGGGTAGGGAATGAGGCTTTTATCATCCATCCAAGTTTTCAAGGACCTGATTATTATTTCTATGGGCTTTAAACAAGAGAGATATCATTCACATACCATAAAAAGGCACTCCTTTAAAGTGTACAATTGAGTGGGTTTTAGTATCTTCTCGACATTATGTAACCATCACCAATACCAAATTCCAAAATATCATTGTGGCCTCCAAAAGAAAGCCCATGTCCCTTAGCAGTCACACCCCAGGCCCTCACGACCCCCATCCCCATCTTGTGTAACCCCTAAACTATTTTCTGTCTCTATGGCTGTTCTGGACATTCCATATAAATGGAATCATACAATTGTGGCTGCTTCAGTCTAGTTTCTATCACAACAGTTTTCCATGTTTGTCTAAGCTGTGGCATAATGTAGCCTACACGTCATTCTTTTTTATATTTGAATAATATCCCATTAGATTGGTATGCCATCGTTTGTTTATCTATTCATCAGCTGAGGGACATTTGTGTCATTTCCACTTTGGGGTGCTTATGAATAATGCTCCTAGGAACATTTGAGAAGAACTCATTCTCTCTCTTCCACTGGGAACCTGGGATTCTTCAACTGTAAGTAAT
>NW_006408546.1:5843173-5849923 GCF_000296735.1 Chrysochloris asiatica | reverse complement strand
ACACACACACACATATATATATGTATACATATAAAAAAGAGAGTTTGAAATTCAAAGTCTTCTAAAGACATTGTCTGAAACCTATCTTACAGTTGATACATGTAGCAACAAGATAATGATTACTTTAGGTTCTCCCAAAAGCTGACCTTGAGATAAGAATTTAGGTGCAAGGGAAAACAGACCACAGGAGGGATGCAGAGAAGTAGTCAGGAAATGGAGGAGAGCCAATAAAGATGCTAAAGATATATAGATAAGTGAGTTACCATTGTGGGCAACTGGGGCTCAGCTTCACTAAGAGGCCTCAGAGAGATGAATGTGCCTTGCAGTTGTCCTAAAAAGTGTCAAGGAAGCAGTGGCATCAGTATGAAAGTTCGGGGAATGCGGACCACACTGGTGATATTGTCAGAGGAGGTGATACCAAAATGACTGTCTATGAATTTTCTGTGCAGTGTTAAGCAGAAATATGAGTTTTTAAATAAAAATATTCTTGTAGTTAATTGTAACAACTAAAACATTTTTTTGTAAACTCAGTTTACATGAATCACTATGCCCACAAGGCTAAAACTGTGCTAAGTTACTTTTAGGCCGTAATGTGGTGCTGTAGGATAAGCGCTGGTCTGGTGGCAGTTCAGACTCATCAGTCATTCCTCAGAAATGGTGTACAAGGTGCCTACGAGTCAGAACCAACTTGACAGCACTCAACAACAATAAGTTGATTTTTTTAACCTTCAAATGTGCTCTGGAGTCCTGGTATGGCACTACAGGATAATGTAGCGGATGGAAAGGTTGGTTTGAATCACAAGATCAGCAGTTCCAACCCACCAGCCTCTCCTCAGAAACCCTCTACAGGATGTCTATGAGTCAGATCGACTCGGTGGTGACGCTTAACAACAAAAATGTGCTCCAGTCATCAATTACAATGATGCTTTGAATCTCTTGGTATTGTCTGCATGTGCTACAAGCTTGCACTGTTGTTTTGTTGCCTGTGTTTGTATAGTCATTGATTCTGTCAAATTTCCTGGTGTTATAGCTCAGAAACCCTTTACAGGGTCACTATGAGTCGGAACCGACTTAACAGCAACAACAACCGTAGCTACAGTATCATGGTAATTAGTATTTATGAACCTACGTCAGTAAGGTTTTGAGAATGATGTAATAATTATAGTTGTTGTTGTTAATTGCTGTCGAGTCGGTTCCGACCCATAACGACCTTGTATAGGGTTTCCAAGGAGCAGCTGGTGAGCTTGAACCACTGACCTTGCAGTTCAAACAGCTTTGCAGTCTGACGCATTAGCCCACAGCACCACGCCAGGACTCCAATAACTAAAGGAGAAGGAGAAAACTAAAAATAGGCTTCCATTCAATTACTAATAATGTAGTAGCTAATGTAATTCTGTTGAAAGATTTTATAAAACAATTTTGTTATCAGTATTTATATAATCTAAGAAACATTACATTTAAGCAAATTAAAACTATGTTTATAACATGCTAGTCTATAGTTGTTGTTATGTGCTGTGGAGTTGGTTCTGACCTGGAGCAACCCTGTACAGGGTTTCCGAGGCTGTAAATCTTTATGGGAGCAGAAAGCCTCATCTTTCTCCCGCAAAATAACCAGTAGTTTCAAATTGCTGACCTTGAGATTAGCAGTCCAATTCATAACCACTACGCTACCAGAGCTCCTGATAAGCATTGATAATAGACTTTACAAAGGATTCTGTATGTTCTGGTTTGGGAGGAGGCCCATGGGGGGAGTGGTGGTGACACCAACCTTAGTAAAGTCAGAGCAAGAAGCTGAGGTATTTATCCACCAGTCTCCATCCTCCTTTGGTTGAGGATTACTCCTGGGCACATTGATTTCTGCTAATTCAGGTCTGCTCCATACCAGTAGCCAAAGATTGTGCGTAGTCATTTTTGTTTATGAGAATTATCTGTGGATAACCTTTGTTTGAAGAGATTGGCATGGAGTTAAGAAGGATATCAGTTGAATCTGCTATAATAAATACAACTCAGAGTAAAATGATGACCAGTACATTTGTACTGGTCAGGTATTTTAAATCCACACTAAGTTATTACCCAAATCACATGAGGTTTTGCATCATAAATATCACTGGACTCGCCCACTGCTTTCATTTTCATTATCACCACCTGAATTTTGACCACCATCTTTTACCAAGAACATAGTCACAATTCTAAATGGTCTGCCTGTCTCCTGCCTTTCTTGCCATCAATTTTCCACACATCTGCTAGAGAAAACTTTCCAAAGGGAAGAAGATCTTGTCCTCTTTTAAATAAGTCCCCTTTAAAAATTTCTTCAATAACTTCTTAAAGCCTGCTCCTTCAATAATGTATGTAATCTTACATGATCTGGCTCCAACCTGCCTCTTCAGCCTCCTCACTTCATGATTCCCATAGAACTACATGTCACTGAATCAACCACTCTCCTTTCCATTTTTACCCCAACCTCCATTCCACTCTACCCCCCACCACCATCTTTACTTCTGGACTTTTATGCACACAATCCCTCCTATGTTTTTTCCTCTCCTACTGATTGTTCATCTGCAAGCCTAAATGCTGCCTTTTTAGAAAATTTTCCATTTCCCTAGACCAAATTACCTACCGTAGTCTTATGCTGCCATAAAAACAAAATAGATTTGGGTTTTGAAAAGTTTGTGTGAGACGTGTACTGAAACAGCTCAAGAAAGAGAATAAACAGAAGCATTTGGACATCTACAAAGTTTGGACTGATACTCAAAGGCACATACAGTGTTTTTTTTTAATATCGTTTTTAGTGACAAGACATAGATTCATCACTACAAGCCTGAGAGTAAATGGCAGAGTATGGAAAGGAAATATACTCAATTGCTGACCAAGAAAAAGTTCAAAAGCCAATCATTTTCTTGAAAATTGATGTTTATAGTTTTCTGAGATTCTCAAGGGCCAGTGTTAGAACACTATCAATAATCAACTGTGCTCATTACAGTGAGATGCTCACTGAAGAGCTGAAGCCTAAACTCCGGATTAAAGTCAGAGGACTGCTCTCCAGGGGTTTGTAATCTTGCATGATAATGCATGTACATGAACCTCTGCCCATACTGTTGACACTCTGCAAAAATTATGTTTTGAGATGTTAAAATATCCTTCCTAACGCCCTGATCTTACTCCATCATACTTTCACCTGTTCGGTCCCCTGAAAGCAGCCCTTCAAGGATGATGATTCACCTCTGATGAAGAAGTGAAGACAGCGGTGCATTTGTGACTCGCAGCTCAGTTTAAAACATTTTTTTTAGCAAGGGAGTAAGAAAGCTTGTTGACAGATAGGCAAAGTGTATTGAAAAGTAAGGAGATTATGTTGAAAAATGATGCATTTGTCTTTTCAAAATGTTGATTAAAATAAATTTTACAGCCAAAGTGCAGTTAACTTTTGACTCACCCTCATCCATTCAACAGATCATATACTTCATTTTATTTCAATGACTGCAATCCTCTTAAGTAACATCATTTATCCTAATTCTTCCTTTGAGATTCTTGTTTCTATTTCTCCTTCATTCCCAACCTTCTGAATTTTGTCCTTAGGTATAGGGTTTCCAAGAGAGCCTCATCTTTCCTTTGTCAAGCAGCTGGTGGGTTTGAACTGCTGACCTTGCAATTAACAGTCCAGTACTTATCCTACAGCACCACCAGGAATCCTTGCCCACTGCTATAGGATAAGGTTATAGAAATGGAGGAGTACTGGGTGGTGAAACAGCTAACACACTCTACTGTTAACTAAAAGGTTGGTGGTTCGAGTCTACCAGAGGTGCCTCAGAAGAAAAGGCCTGGTGACCAGCCATTGAAAATCCTATGGAGCACAGTTCTGCTCTGACACACATGAGGTCACCATGAGTCAGAGTTGACTCATAGACAACAGGTTTTTTTATAGAAACAGAATAGATAAACTTTTTAATACATGCTTCAGCATTACTTACGTCTTTCCCAATAGGCAAATCTTTTTTAAAAAGATTTCAAAAGAGCAAAATTATAGGCCTTGCTTTCAGTAACAGTAAGCAATGTGGTTTCTCTCTTGCTCTTCTTTCTTTTTTCCCCAAGAATACCCTCGGAATGATAGGACTTCACCTTCTCCTCCCCAGAGGAACAATGCATTATTTTGGTCTGCCTTTGATCACCGGTGATTCATTTTAAAGGCAGCGCTGCTGGAAAAACGCAGAAAGAGAAATTATAATCAGAAAAAATGACTATGTAAAAATGTCATCTTCTGACTTTCTATCCTTATTTCCTGGGAATTTTTTTTTTTTTTTTAGTCACTTAATTCCTTTGACCATTGAGCCAGCCAGACTGAGATAGTTGGACTTGTGTCTTGCCTGATTTTCTAGCAATTCTCATTAATATTCCTATTGTATTCTGCTTGAGTTTACTGGGGAATGTAGCCGATGTAATTTACCAAAGATGCACTTGACTTTAAAGTGGAAAGCAGATAAAGTTTAAAAAAAAAAAAAATTAACTAGACAAATTAGGCAAAAATGATTGATTAAATTTTATCATCTTGGTAATAAAACCATCATATCTAGGAGCTAATGTTCTCAATGCTTTTGCTAATTCATTGTCTTAGATAATTTCCCTTGTGTTTACTCAGAAACCAGCAGCTTCAATCAGAACATAACTAGCCCAAACCAAACTCAACTAGTTCAGGCCCCATATATGTGCAAGACTGTCAGACTATAGAAGCAATTTATTAACATGCCCCTGACTCTCCCGGCAAAATCTCCAGGTTTTTTGGAGAACAAAATCCCAAACACTTCCTGTGAATTAAAAATTACACTAGTAAGGGAGGCACATCATTGAACTGTCAATCATTCAAAATCAAAGGGCAACATTTACCTAGGACAGAATTGAGAAGGGAACGGTGGATGGAATGGAAATAGGAACCACAGGAGGGAAGCTGGTTAACTGTTGTTGCAGGGAAGGGATTGCAATCATTGAAATGACACAAAGTGTATGATTTGTTGCAGGTAAACTAATGATCTTTTTTGTAAACTTTTACTCAATTCACATTAAAAAGTTTTTGTTTTTATTTTAAAAAAGGAATTGTTCTTGTCTTTAGTCTATAGGATGGATGTAAAACCCAAGAAGGAGTGAAACTCCCAATCAAGAGACTCCTGTTGTTTACCTCTCTGATTATTTTTCTGTAATTTACATGGAATATAAATTGTGAACAAATCTGTCTTGGAAGAACAGGCAGAATGTTTAGAAACAAGGATGGTGAGACTTTGTTTTGCTTACTTTGGGATCATTATCAGGAGGGAACCAATCCCTGGAAAAGGACCTCATGCTTGGTAAAGTAGAGGGTCAGCAAAAGTGAGGAACCACCCAATGAGATTGATTGACACAGTGGTTGCAACAATAGGCTAAAGCATAATTACTATTGTGAGTATGGTGCAGAAGTGGGCAACATTTTGTTCGGTAATATATGGGGTCACTACGAATTAGAACTGACTGAACGGTACGAAACAGCAAAAATAACATAAGCTTCTGAAGAGCAAGGACAATATTTTGTCAACCCCATATCCCTAGTGGTATTTGGCATAGAATAGATGATCAACAATTTAAAAAGTAATTAATTAATGAAACTGAAAAGCCATTATAGTTCTATAATATTGATGTTTCCCACATCCTTCCATCCTCTTCTCCTTTTTAATAAGTTTGTATATTGTAACTGCCATCTCCTCTCTTGTTGAAACTTATCAAAAGTGACAAGTAAGAACTTTTTCCTCTTCTGGCCCTTTGTACTTGTTCTTCCTTCTCCCTGAAATGCTCTTTCCCCTAATCTCTGTATGCTAACTCATACTTGCCTTTTAGTTCTCAGCTCAAGTGCTATCTCCTTAGAGAAATTTCTTTGATCTTTCTATACCAAGAGGGCTTTCATAATTACTCCTTACCTTACCATCATTTTCATTTTCATACAAGTTATTATAATCTATAGTTGGTTTTTTTTTTTTTTTAAAGAAAACACACCCTTTTTATTGTGAATTTTTTACAGAACAAATCATCAGTCCCATATTCAACAAATCATAAACTTCATGTTATTACAATGATTGCAATCTCTTCTTCATTGTACCATCAGTTAATAGTATTTACCTCTATTTTTAAAAAATCTTTTATTGTGAATTATGTGATATTTAACATGGGAGAACATTAGCTGTACATTCATCCTATCATATATTATTTCACTGCCATGGTTACAACCCCCTCCATGCATTACCAACTGACCAAAGGGTATATATACCCTACAAGCCTGCCCCCTGTCGGCAGCACACAGCACCCCCCCTCTCTGGGTCTAGAATCCCCAGCTGCTCCATCTCTCCATATCACTGAGTATTGCGTATTTACCTCTATTCACTTTAACTCTTGCACTCCTCCCTGTGTCTTCTGCTACCTTCATCTTTCCTGTGCCAACCTCCCTCTGGTTGTATATTAGCTTCCCCATCACCCAAGTGAATAGTTTTCCCTTCCCTCCCACTCCTGATTACCAGCACTGAATGTTTCTTTTATCAAGAAAACTTTTTCTTTTTACAATAGTGGTCTCATACAATCATGCCCTTTTGTGATTGACTAATTTCACTCAGCATAATGTCCTCCAGCTTCATCCTTGTCATCCATACATTTTATTAATTTAGTTTATTGTCCTCCTCTCTTCCTGCTCAGAACATAAATTCCATGAGGGTAAAATGTATGCCTTTTTTGTTCACAAATATA
>NW_006408546.1:5831878-5839743 GCF_000296735.1 Chrysochloris asiatica | reverse complement strand
TTTAATTGGAAACTGTCTCTTTAAATTTCGAGGAGATCTGTGCACATGCGTAGTAGAACCCTCCGAGGGTGGGGCTGGGGTGCCCACTAGCTCAGGCATCTCTATAGTCACCCGAATGGAGGTGCGCAGACAGCAAGGGACCAATGAACAGCTACCAAAAGAGAAGAATGTCCACACCTTTATCTCTACGGTTCTGCCAGGCGTCTGTGGCCGCTCTGATCCTTCCCCCGCTTGGTCTCACCCAAGGTGGCGGCTCCTTGAGCAGCTGAACGTCTCAATTTAGAAAGCAATGGATTTCTTGCTTCTGCCACAAATTCCTTCTAAATGTTCCTTTATATGTGGTTCAGAGTTCTGGGACCATCCCCTGAGCCTGCTTGGTCGGGTATTCTGTGTTGTTGCTGGTGGAGCTCCTTTACTGCACTTCCACCCTATCCGCCATCTTGTTTTTACTAATCTGGGGTATTTTTTTGTCTTGCTTTTTAATTCTTTTTCTCTTTTTCATGACTCCCAGTCTCTTTCTTTTTCATTTTTAAATTTATTTTGTTTTCAATTTATCAATTGGAATCAACTTGACAGCAGTTTAACAATAACAGCAGCAAAAACAAACTAGACTATTAACTCCATGACGACAAAGACCTTGCCTCTCTCATGTATTATTATATCCCTAACACCAGAACAATGCTCAGTAAATATCAATTAAATGAATACAGTGAGTAGATACCTTACTCATCTCCCTACCTTTAGCTTTTCCCCTCACAAATCCCTCCCCAGTTAAACACTAACATTTGACCGTGACATTTCCTGCTGAGAATTCTTTAGTAGCTCCCCATGACCTTCATCTAATGTTTCCAAATATTTGGAACAGATGTCAAAACACATTTTATGGTACTTATTAATTTTTTTTTAAAGTTGTGAATTGGGTGAAGGTTTACAGTGCAGATCAGTTTTCCATTAAACATTTCACATGCATTTTTTTTTCAGTTCATTGATTGCAATCCCCACAATGAAGCATCACTTACCATACAACCTCTTGTGTTTCCTGTTTTCATTCCTCCTTCTTCCCTAATGCATCTGAACTTTGTGCGTAATAGCTGTCCTTTTGATCTCAAGTGGTTGATTGCTCTAAGATGTGCTTACCTGCCTAGTGTTATTGTTTCCCTTAAAGACCTGTCTATTATTTGGCTGAAAATTGATCCACTGGGGTAAGATCACATACATAATTGAAAGGTAACTAATGGCCATAATCTCCAGGCTTCCACCAGTCTCCATCTGACCAGTAAGCCTGGCCTTTTTTTTATGATTTTGAATGTTGTTGTATATTTCCCTCCCATTTTATCCAGGACCTTCTAATGTGCTCTCTCTCAGAATAGTGAGTAGTGGTAACCAGGCACCATCTAGTTCTTCAGCTCTTAGGGTCTTAGTGATTGATGTTCACATGGTCTATTAGGCCAAGGAACTAATTTTTTCCATGTGTCTGTGTCTATAGAGAGGAAAAGATCAATAATTGCACCTTAAATTGCTGTTCATGAACTTTTAAGACCACAGTTAGTACTTACTAAAGTAGGATGTAGACCATTTTGTTTGTGAACTAAAAACACATTTTTGGGGGGTAGCCAAGTAAAAGCATGTAAAATATGTTAAAACCTCATAATACATGGATAGCAAGAACCGATTGACTCATTAGAGCTCAAACTCTCACAAATTAATTTAGTTGTATAAAAATCTTGTTTTTCTTACCTTACCATGAATTAAGGAAAATTCTAAAACCTCATTTAGCATTTGGAAGTAAGTGGTTCATGGATAAACTAAAACCTTCTTAGTAAGTCTTACAAGATCTTTGTACTTCAGCCATGCCTGCTCATGTGACTTAATTCTTACTCTTTACTCCCTGATCTTTACATTGCAAGTATAAAAATTTACTCAATTACTTGAGGTTCCTTAATCATGCCAAGTCTCCTGACTTAGTGTATGTTGTTTCCTTGGCTAAAATATCTTTTGCTATTAACTGCCTGGTCAACTTCTATAGGTCTTCTGTAGGTAACCCTCCCGTATTACCTGATCCCCAAGATCTACCCTGATTATTCTAGAAACATATAAGTTTTGTCCCTCTTCATTTCCATCAGCTCATAGAGAGACCTCATTTATGCAATTGCTTTATTGGGTTGAAATTGTTTATGCTTGCCACATTTTGGGCTTCGTTTATGTGCCATACCCTACACCTTTGCCTGTTGGTTCTTTTGTGTTTTTGCATGGATACACTGCTGGGCAATGCCACAGATATCGATAGTAACCAGGAAGAAGTATGGATGAGACTTGTAGTTTCTCTCTAAGTTTCTCTCTGTTGCATTAGGTGACTGAGGTAAAGCAATAGTGACTAGGAGTACCTCCTTCTCCAAGGTGAAGTTCAAAGTGAAAGGATGAAAAAATGGGATCGAGGGTGACATCTACAGAACTCTTGTGCTGTACGTCTTTTAGAGTAGGACTCTTTTCTTCTTGTTAGCAAAATGGTAATCTTAAGATAGTCAATGTAGTGACTGTGGATTTTGGAGAAAGTGTGTGAATTGTCCTATATTTTCAAGATAATTAGTTTTCGGGGGTGGTGGTGGTGGTGGTTATGTTCCGTGGAGTTGGTTCCAACTCATAGAGATCCTGTACAGGGTTTTCGAGGCTGTAAATCTTTACAGGAGTAGGAAGCCTCATCTTTCTCCCGTGGAACAGCTGGTAGTTTTGAACTGCTGACCTTAAGTTTCCCTTAAATGATAATATAAACACTTCTAGAACAGGCATTTATTATATTTATTGCTTGTCTAATAAATATTCCATAATTCATTTTAATGCCTTCATAATGATAACCAAAACCTGCTGCTTTGATTTCAAGGTCAACAAGGTGACCCAAACAGTGTGTGCTTGACCACTAATCTAAAAGTTGGTGGTTTGAAACCACTAAGGAGTGGTATTGTAGGAACCCTTGTAGTGTAGTGGATTACCAGCTGGGCTGGTAACCGCAAGGTCAGCAGTTAGAATCGACTTGTCTTTGAGAGAAAAAGATGAGGCTTTTTGCTCCTGTAAAGATTTACAGTCTTCGATACTCTCTATAAAGCGGCCATGAGTCCTAACTGACTCGGTGGTCTACAACCACCACCACCACCACCACCACCACCAAGCAGTGCTCCAGAAGAAAGACCTGGTAATTTGCTTTCATAAAAGTTAAAGTCATGAAAACCCTATCTACTCTGGAGAACTCGCAGGCCTGCCATAATGATATTTATAACCAGAACAAACATCAATACATTGCTCTCTGTGACTCTGCTGTCTATTTTCTTTACCACCTCTGCTACCTTTGCAGAATGTGATTTTAAGTTCTGCACTGGTATTCCTTTCTTTCATTTCCTATTTTAGATTTCTATGCTCCCTTTATATAATTTTCTTGTAGTCTTAGAATTACTTTATGAATAAAAAATTATAAACTTGTCGTTGTTGTTATTAACTTGTTTTCTTCTGTGACTTTGAAAAGCAACAGCAATCTCCTTTCAGTTTGAATTTAAACTATTTCCCCAACTTCAGCATTCTGTGCCATATTTGGGAATGAGCCACCAATTTGTCCTCTGCTCATATGCCAGACCCCAGTAAGGATGTCATGAGGCCAACATTGTAACCATAAGGAAATAAACTATCTGAAGGTTTCCAAATTTGTCGAGGAAGGCTGGTCTTTCTGATGATTGTCAGCTTTTTAAAGTTCCTGAAGATGTCATCTATCTTTTCTCTGGGAGAAAAGTTGAGTTTGTGAAGAAAAGTGGCACAGGTGATAAAATGAGAGCCTTGAAATAAGCAGGTAAAGAGCAGAGTTTGGTGACATTCATCAATGGAGTCTTACTAGGAAGTAGTGGCAAAATCCAAACAGATGTGGGTTTGAAACACTACTAGCTGTATGAATTTTGATAACATATCCTCCTGAGCCTAAGTGTATTATCTGTAGAACTAAAAGAGATACAATTATCTATCTACTTTATTGGGTTGTCATGAGAGTCAGATATGATAATGTTTGTTAAATAATTCAGCCAAGTTTTTAAAAGTAAAGGCTCAAAGATTGTTTTCTTTTGCTTTCTGCATCTACCAACTTCTTCTCTAAGAAAATGAAGGACTACTTTTTAACCAGCTACAAAATGTTGTTGTTGTTGTTAAGTGTCATTGAGTCAGTTCCAACTCACTGTGACCCAGTATAGGGTTTCCTTGGATCACCTGGTGAGTTTGAACCTCTGACCTTGGGGTTCAAACTGACCTTGTGGTCCAGCACATTATCCTGCAGCACCACATTTTGGGCTTCATTAATGTACTATACTCTACATCTTTGGCCTTTCTTGGTTTATCTCTTTCTGTATATTTTTTATTTCTTTTTTTCAGGGTCTTGTCCTCAACTCTATTCAAAATTAAGTAAACAGGAAAGAAAGCTACACATCCAAAGACATTCACTGAAAATTGTCTAGGAAACTTTCTGAAGGTAAACAAGTTAGGAATAGTGTGGGATAAAGCACTGGACCACAAGGTTGGCCGTCCAAACTCACCAGCTGCTCCAAGGAAATCCTATATTGGATTGCTATGAGTCAGAACCAACTCGATGACACTTACCAACAATAACAACAAAAAGTTGAAAATTGAGTCTTGACTCAATTAGAGGGTTTATTTTTCTCATAATAAAATGAACACGTTTAAAAGAGTTTTGTGACATTGCTGAAGGAGGGCACAAGCCAAGCCGTCCGTGACTGAGAGGTGAAGGACCAAACATGGCCTGTCTGCAGGCATGGCTGAGAAAAATAAAAAGGAAAAACAAACAAATACACACATGCTAAAACAAAACAAAACAACACCTCCCCACCCCTAGCAGTCTATGGAGCAGAAGAATAGTTAGATGCTCACATTCCTCGTCCCCAATGATAGAGTCCTAATGGGTTTATCTCATTTGGGCAGACATTATGAAGCTGAAAAGCAGAATCTCAGAGCTGGAATTCATGTAAAATATCCTTTCACAATGAGGAAACCCAGGCTCCAAGAAGTAACTGAGAGACCTAATTAATGGATAAAAAGAATAAGCTGCTCTGAAATCGTAGAGCTTATTTAGTGGCCTTTAAAACATTACCCCTGGTAACTGTAAAGTCTCAGAAGAAAATACCCTCTGCCTATGGTTTCAAAAATGCAACGAAGGAAAAAGCTAGAAGAATTTGGATGCCATCTATTGGTAGAAAAATGTATAAGGGGCCTCTAGGTAACAAAGCTTGTTAGAGACATTATAGGTCATAAAGGGTCCCCAGATAGAAGAACAAGAGACAGAGGAAAATGTGATTCCTGAATCAGCTTATAGTATGTGTATTTGTTCTCGATCAACTCTTAGCACCTTAAGAAGTGTTTTCTTAGAGCATTCTTCTCTGCTTTCCAGTAATTACAGCCCACCTCAGGCATCTACAGGATTACCAGAGGAAGAAACATCAGTCAATTCTCAAAATCAATACGAAACGGGTTGGGGGGGGGGGGGAAGGAGCACATTTTAGCTATAAATAGTAAAGGGGGTGGGGAGATTCAAGCTTCTTTTTTGATCCACAGCCTTAAAAAATAAATCCTGTTATTTAGAGCAGTCCCCTTGACTGGTTGAGTATGTAACCATCCTACAGCTTGAGGGGAAAAAAAGAAAATAGACACACTTTCAAAACAAAATGCTCACTGTGACTCAGTCAAGGAAGCGTCCAAGGGTTTTAATGCAGGGCACTGACTCTCAGCTTGTTTTTCCCTTTCATCATCTGCTACCCTTAAAGTAATGGTATCAACTACATTGGTAAGAATCCACATTTCTTCCCTTTTGTTCCCTGGCTCCATTCCAGCATTTTACTTGTCACACTGATGGGTGAGATGCTTTCATATTGGCAAAGGACACTGAGCGGATGTCTCCCCTTATGTTATCAAACAGACCCAGCGAGTGAATCTACCCAGAGCTGGAGCCTCCTCTGCGGTTTGGGAACACCACTGACAGACACCGTGGCTCTGTGGCTTGGCTTTAGATACTTTTGACTATGGCTGTAGAACCCAACAGCTCAGAATCCATGAAAAGGAGAGTTGGAAGGAGGTGAGTGATACAGAGAAGGGGGTTGTAATGTCCCCAGTTTTGAGGGAACTCTTGCTGCTGGGCAACCTACTGTGGGGGTAGTGATTGTTACCGTAAATGCATTAGCTCTGGATGACTCTTCTTTTGTGGAGAGGTGCTGTTGATTTTATATGAGCGGTGAGAGTGAATTCTGCCTTATGTACCTGCAAAGAACCTCGTTGGGTTTACCTTCAGTATCAGGCCTTGAAGAGGGGGGAAAAAACCCCTAAGTTTCTGGCATAAATCTGCACGTGTGTTCTGCACACTGGCTTGCAGGCAACTGTTTGTTTCTAATTAGGGAACTGAAGCCTGCTGGCAGAGGAAACCATATTTGTCACAAGTCATGGTGTTGTGTTTAGTGTTTATGTCTATGTTTTTAACACAGGGAGGGGCAAAGAAGACTTCACTGTGTTTTTCCCTTGGGGCTCGGACTCCGTTACTTCTCCTCTATGATCCACAGCAATTGGAGTCTTATTCACAGGGGAATTGCCATTCTCCCAGTTTGTGGCTAGCCACATGGTCAGCAGTTCAAACCTACCAGTTGCTCTTCGTAAATTCCATACAGGGTAGCTATGTGTCGGGACTGATGTGATGCTACTTAACAACAACAATTTTCCCGTTAATTAATTTGTGTTCTCTAGTTTTGTTGTGCAGACCACTCAAACCCCAACAGCTATTTTTCTTAGACAAAATAGATACAATAACACATATTTAGGTAGATTGTTGTGAGAATGAAATGGGCTTGTCATTAGAGTGCCTAGTATATTGTCTGAGAATAGTGCATGCTCCCCACTGCCATCGTGTCGATTCTAACTCATAGTGAACCTTTGATGCTGTAAATCGTTAAGCAAGCAGAAAGTCACATCTTTCTCCTATGGAGAGGCTAGTGGACTTGAACTGTCCACCTCTTAGCAGTCCAGTGCTTTCCCTACGATGTCACCAGAACTCCTTATTAGTACATGCTCAACACATCTTAATTCCTCACTTACAAGACAAGGAATGCGTGACAAATTATCTCTTGGGTTTTTGTATTTTTTGTTTTTGTTTTTTTAATTTAACAGATGTGTATTTATTACTACTATATGCCAGACTTTGGAGTTTATTTATTGCCCCCTATGTGCCAGGCACTGGAGTGATATCAAGACAACCCTCTTCCAAAAAACAAATAGACTTTTTACCTGTTTTCATGGAGCTTAGATTCTAGAGGTGGCCACATTTAATAAATACAAGGAAACCTACACTCCCTTTCCACTTCCTCCCCTTCATCTTTGTAAATTCAAGCCAACTCAAGTTTCAACCTCCCCTCACAGACTGCCTCTGAATGAAACGTTGAAGAACTCTTTTCTGACTTAAATTTTTCATATTTAGTTAACAATGTTATCTTGGTTTGCTTGCCAAACATCCGTCCCCAGTTTCCTTGAGGGAGGATCCTTAAGTTCATTTGAGAACCATCCCTGTCTCACTCTCCTTCTGAGTAGGGGAAGCTTCCCTCTTGGCTCCAGGTGTGCTAGACAACACAGTGATCAATCACTCTCAGACCTGTAGAAGGTCTGAACTATCAGTATAATCTGAGTGGTTTAGAGTAAATTCTGTCCCAAACCACAAAGATTGAACTATGTGTATAACCACATGACCCATGTTTTCCAATCAATGTGAATCCCAGGATTGCCTTCAGTGTACAGGCAATCTCCCTAAGATCCTTTTCAGGGACCTTGTTAAATATTATTCTACTTCA
>NW_006408546.1:5798743-5831733 GCF_000296735.1 Chrysochloris asiatica | reverse complement strand
GGGGAAGCAAACAACTGGTTCCTGTTTCTTTTTAAAGGTACTTCTCCTGAAAGATCTTTCTAATTATCCCTCCAGAATCATTAATGGGACTCTTGTTCTTTATCTTATCATAATCTGTTTCTCTTTCTCTGGCTTTTGAAATTGAAAAAGTCTGTGGTTGTTAAAATGTCTCAGGGTGGCACAAATAGTTTGTACTTGTGGTTCAAACCCGTGGAGCACCTCTGCAGAAGAAAAACCTGGTGACTTGCTTCCACAAAGATTACAGCAAGGCAAACCTTACGGAACAGTTCTACTCTAACACATGGGATTGCATGATTCAGAAAGGACTTGAGCTGCTTGGTGATTTGTAAAAAGCTCTGGGCTACTTACCTCTCCACCTAAAAAGAGGGCTTGTGAGATAATGTCCTAAGAGGATGGGAAAGAAGACCTTCCCGTTTCTCTGTATCCCAGCCCATGTGAGATTGCAATGCATTCTGCTATCCTAACGCTAGGAAGAATCTTTTTTGCACTTAAGTCCAATTTTTGAGTCTGACAAGACTGCTATTTTGAGAGAATTTAGTTATTTATCTGTTATTGCAGAAACAATAAGAAACAAAGTACAGTATAATACGTCCCTTCATTCCTCCTGTGTGTGAATTTGACTGTGAGTACATTTGGAATAGGAAAACTATCCTATCTTTCTCTGGTGCTTCATAACATGTGATAGTGTTATGATAGTGTTACCCCTTACTCCTAATGTTTATGTCTAATTTTAAACTTAGGTAGGTGCTCCTTAGGCAGTTCTTTCTCTTACAGTTATTTGGGAGGTAGGTATATGCAGGAAGAGCTTATGAGTTGGATAAAAGCCTTATAGTTCATTTATTTATTTATTCCACATATACTCATCAGAAGTCTACCGTGTGCTAGACACTATTATAGACACTGAGGGTCCAAAGGTGAGCAAGATCTTCAACATTTCTGTGGGGGTAATTGAATATTCTTCTGCGAGGTTTCCTTGTGTACTTAGGGTAAAAAAAGCACAAATAACTCCAGTCCCTTGATATTCCCGCTATACTCTGGAGAAGAAATAGAGGCGCAACACTTGGGAGCCTGAATCAAGTTTTCCCAGTCGCCTGGTCTGAGCAAAGGAGCAGAAAGCCCGGAGCAGGAAGCGGCAGGACCCTGGAGAACACCACCCGCCAAATTCAGGGCGGTGCCAAGGACTAGCATTCCTGGGGCAATGCTCCTATCCGCCGAAACCCCCCAGGGGGCGCTCGCGTGGAGGTTTCGTCAGAAGGTGGAAATCTCTCTGTGAGAAGCTGCCATCTCCCCGCCACCCCTCTCCCCCTTTTTCTGTCTTTCTTCCTCGTTTTCGTGCTCCCTAGCGCCTCTTCAGTCCCGCCCTCTTTCTCTAGCACCTTCCTCTTTACTCTGAGTTAACTGAGAACCTGGCTGCTCCCCGCAACATTTTCACCCTTTCCCAACCCCCATCACCTAGAATGGAGCCAGTATTTCCGGAGAGACCAAACTCTCCGCTCAGCATCTTTTCCATCTGCTGTTGCTAAACTGGCCACAGAGGACCAGGGGGTGGGAAGTCTTGTCCTCTTCACACCACTGTACAACTACAACACCAACAACCTCCACCCAAAACCGGATTTTGTATTTTAGGGGCGGGACAGACTTGGTCCCGGGGCTGAATTCTCTCTCTACTCTTGGAGCTTGGCACACCCAGGTAAGTCAATACAAACTCTACATTTCTATGTTCTTGGGGCGCTATGATTGCAAAGTCTGTTAGGGTTGCTGCGTAGCAAGACCAACTTTTGAGATGCACTGGTTTTCGCTAAGATTTGCTTGTTTATCATTGTCGTTGCTGTTTTAAAAAGCAGCTGCAAACATCCTTTTTTATCCAAAGGAACTTTCAGCCCATTTACCTCTCCTTCTGACATCCATCCAGATTACCTGGTGGTGGGGTTGGGATGCTGTGGGAAGGATGCCCAGGGAAGGGGACCCAAGCACCCAGCTGAAGGGAGTGGAGGAAGTCCTAGAAGGGGGAAGGGCTACTGTTTTGGAAATTAGTGAGGGGGATTAGGGAACCAAGTCCTGGCTGAGTTGCAGCTTCTTTTTTAACGCTGTGGGAAATTGTAGCAGTATCCAATGCCTTGACCTAGCTGTGATTGGATTTCACCTCTTAACTCCGTCCCATCCTCTTACAGTGGGTTCCTAGTACTATCTAATCGCATCTCTGGCTCTTGAGATTAAAACTAATCAGTAGATTTGTGAGTGCATTGGCTCAGCCCAGCCCCTCCTTGCTCCTTCCTCTGTTAAATGATGTCGCCTAGGGGAAAAAGGGGGAGGGAAAGGCGGGACTACACCAGCACGCAAGTCTCAGCTGATTAAAGAGGTCTGGACCCCAGCAACACATCGCAGGTTTGTTAGAGCAGAGTCCAGAAGACAACTGGGAGGTGGTCCATGCTAAGTCACGTGAGTGTTGATTATCTTCTCTTGGACAGGGCTGGTTGAGCTCTGAGGGATGCGTTTAAGATGCTGTTACACTTCTTCTTGGGGAAAATCCCCTCCCCAAATTATGGGCTTTAAAACTCCAACTCCCACCCTGCTCTCCAGGTTTGATGCCCCACCCAACCCGAGGTGGTCTTGTAGGACTGCCTTTCTGCCCCTGATCTTGCCAGATTTCAAGAAAAATTATCATAGGCTACAGAGATGGTCCCTGAGATACGATCTTATGAAGCATTCTCCATGGAGGGTTTGGAAGGTGGAGGGAGGAAAGAGGAGCAGAGTAGTCGGGGGTGGGGTTGGGAAGGAGTTTGTGTTTTGGGAAAGTTTGCTAGAGAAATATTTGTGAAAACTCCCCTTCTGCTATCTGACCCACTGGTGCCCTAAGATCCCAGTGCCTTTTGGAAGAAGATGCTTTGGTTCCTGTACACCCGATTTTCAAAACTCTGAAAAACCAACTTTTCACTTTCCTCCTGCTTTGCCAGGGATTTTTTAAAGCACTGCTCTGGTTCTTGGCTCAACTTAGTTTTCAGTTTCCTGAACAGCATTTTATGAGCTGTCCAAGGTACTTAGAAGTTTTCTTCTGAAACTGACAATCAAATCTGCTCTTACAGAAAAAAAGACTTTAACTTCAAATGAAGTAGTCTTTCCTTCCCACTCCTCCTCTCTGTTGCCCTCTTAACAATCCATCTTCTTAAATCTCTCTGAGTTTTATGTTTTTGTTTATGTCAAAACAAAACTTTCCTAGAGGATAAGAGTTTTTGAATCCATGACAATGCTTCACAATTAGTAAGCATTGCTGAAACTGCAAAGCACACCCTTCATCTTCCTCCACCCAATCGCTCCTTGCCTTCCCCACAAGAAAATCAAGAGGCAAGCAACAACTTTACTTTTTCAATTTGATGCCCTTTAAGTTTAGGAAGGTCCTATTTCTTTTTTATCACCTAGCAGATAAGACTAAGCTCTGGATGGCTGTGATTAGATAACTTGCGATGTTTTCATTTCCTTTGCTGAGCAGCAGCTGCTGCTGCTCGGTTGAACCCATTTTCTTTGCTTGTCCAATTTTTAAAGAGTGACTGACAGAGTCACTCTAGTACATCAGAGTTCTAAGCTCAGAGTAGGTCAAAGGTTCCTACATGCAGGTTGTTTTTGTGAGGTGCCATCAAATGTTGTGGTTTCTTTTTGCCTCACAGTGAACCCATGTGTTAGTGTAGAACTACCATGATAGGATTTTCTAGACTGTAATCTTGGTGTGATGCTGTGGGGTAATGCGCTGGACTGCAAAGTTGGTTTGGACCGCAAGGCTGGTAGTTCAAGCTCACCAGCCACTCCTTGGAAACTTTATACAGGGTTACTATGGGTCAGAACGGACTCAGTGGCACTTAACAACAGTGACAACAACAATCTTTATAGGGAATCCCGGTGTGGCATTGTAGGATAAGCACTGGAATGCTAATTGAAAAGTCAGCAGTTCAAACCCACCAGCCACTCATTGAAAACAATTGGAACTAACTCTATGGAACATAACAATAATATTTATAGGAGCAGCTCATCAGGTCTTTTTTTTTTTTTTTCATGGAGTTGCAGGGTGAGATTGAATCATTAACCTTTCGGTTGGCAGCTGAGCACTTTGTTGTTGTTAAGTGTCATTGAGTCTGTTCCAATTCATAGCAACCCTGTATAGGGTTTCTGTGGAGTAGCTGATGGGTTTGAACTGCTGATCTTATGGTTTGAAGTCCAGTGCCTATCCTACAGCGCCATACCAGGAGTCCTTTAGTGGTGTATTAAAAATAGAGGGAAAATTAGGAAATACAGGTAGGAATGAAAGCTAAAATCTCCTTTTTTATCTCTGGTGGAGAGATTCATAAGGTTTCACAGGATCAAACCCAAAACACATAAGAACTAGGTGACTCCCTCTGAGCTTTACAAAAAGGAGATATTGCTTCATAGCAGGAGTGGATATTGAATGCTGGGCAGTTTTGAATGGCTGGGTGAAAAGAGCATTACTATAATGTAACCAGAGGTCTCTTGGTGTGTTACCTTGTGAAAACTTCATGCCATCACATCTATAATCTTCCTGTGAGTGGTCAAGCTTGTTTTTCTTCTTTCAGACATACTCCCAGCTTACTTGATGGGGAGCTGGCACAGGTGGAGTCCATTGAGTTTCTCAATATGAGGCAACCAGTTTGGTAGAGCTGCTATTTCTTTTAAAATATTTGTTCTGAGGTTTAAAGTTGTTTCTTCACTGTCGAGATAAATGAAAAGACTTGCTGTTTATAGTACCTTCTTTGGACGCAACATAGAATTTTACTTGGATTATTGGTTTGTTTTTAGGAGACCCTGTTTTTAGCAGTTTTAATTCAATTGTGTCTTATCCTAGAGTGTTGTCTTGAGCTGCATGTGAAGTTCTTATTTAAAAAGAAAACGCCTCATTTAGAGTTAGCTGAATAGGAAGCAAAGGTGTTATGTTTCCAGAGAAATTTTATGTAGTATTCCAAAAAAGGGAAGAAAGATTTGATTCTTCCCACTGTCAGAGATTTCAGTGCACCATCGTGATTGCAAACCTTAAGTGTATATGGATCATAAGGAATAATCACAGAACAAAGAAAAATGGGAGTGATGGTAGAGTCTTTATTCTCAGTTACATTTGAATCTTTTGGAACCTTACTGAATGAATATGTAAGTGTTGCCATGCCTCCCTTTGTCTTTGCTTTGCAAGTTCTCAAAAATACAAACCCCTGGACATTATGGTCACCATTACTCACGTAGACAATGAGCTTTCCATTGGGAGGTAAGCATGTTGAATTTTGTTTTGTTAATGAGATATGTGGAATTTTATTTTCTCTTTCCATTTTTGTTGTGTTAATATTTTAAAGCAAATCTAACAAAAACCTCTTTGGATCCGTGCAGTCACCCAAAGTCATATTTCCTTGGCAACAGTAGCCAATACACTGGAGTTACAAAATATCAAGGCAAAAATTTTACATGCATTCAGAATAGAATGTCATAAGGTCCAAGACCATCTCTAGTGCATTAGAATTGACTTCCCAGTATTATAATAATAGAGTTGCATTTGACTGCCTTTCTCCTTCTTGAATGTGTACGTTGAGGAATGTATACGTTGAGTACATGGAATCCTGGTGTGGTGCTGTAGGTTAATGCGCTGGACTGCAAAGTTGGTTTGAAACACAAGGTTGGTGGTTCAAGCTCACCAGCCACTCCTCGAAACCCTATACCATGTCACCACGGGACGGAACTGAGTTGAAGGCACTTAACAACAACAACAATGTTGAGGAACAGATCACCCGATTTAATTCTCTTTAGGTTGTCTTAAAACACACCCCTTGAGGGAAGCATCTTATGAAAATAAATTGAGTTGGGGTTACAAATTTATTTCTTGTATTAGGTAAACACCCAATTTGACATTCCAGTGATAAATGGAAAAGTATGTAGGTTGGTGGTATACCCAAATCAAGCTGAATGATTGAGTTAGGTAAGATCTACTGTCCCTCCTATTCTATTTGAAATAGACAATATATAAACAGAACTAAAAAACGATACCAGCTGGCATCCAGTTATTTCTGATCCATAGTGACTACAAGACAGACTAGAACTTCCTTTGAGGGTTTCTAAGGCTGTAATCTTTATGGAAGCTGACTGCCACATCTTTATCCCATAGAGTAGCTCATGGGTTTGAACCACTGATTTGTCACCTAGCAGCTGAGTGATTAATCACTACGCTACCAGGTTTCTTTAAACAGTACTCGTATATATAAAAATCCCACCAAAATCAATGCCATCAAGTTGATTAGGACTCATAGAAATCCTTATATAGTTTCCATGAGTAAATCTCATTTTCACTCAAGGAGTGGCTGGTGGGTTTGAAATGCCCATTTTGTGGTTAGCAGTCCAACACCTAACCCACAGTGCAACTAATGCTCCTTATGTACATAGTGAGGTTTGATTAACTAAATTTAGTGATATCTGCTAAACTTTATGAACACAAAAGGAAAACATAACAATACCTACATAGATTTTCTGGAAGGTATGCATGGTTAATGTGCTTGCTTGCAAACTCAGTGAATAGAGGTTTGAGTCCACCGACAGTTGAAACTCTCTGCTCAAACAATGATTTAAAGACTCAGAAACCCTACAAAACAGGGTTATTATAGGTCAAAACTGACTCAACAACACAGATGCCTTGGAAGAAAGACCTGGCTGGCAATGTGCATCCCGAAAATCAACCATTAAAAACCCAATGGACCGCAGCTCTACTTTGACTCGTGAGTCACAATCAAACCAACAGCAACAGTTCTTAATATCTATGCATATTTCTGTTATTTCCTGTATTAGAAATTGTATTCATGCAGGAGCTTTCTGTGTGCTGTATGAATACATGGAGTCCTGGTGTAGTGCTGTAGCATAAGCATTAGACTGTTAACTGCAAGGTTGCTGGTTCAAACCCACCAGCTGCTTCTTGGAAACCCTATACAGGGCTACTATGAGTGGGAACAAACTTGCTGGCATTTAACAACATATACATATTTAGCAGATAAAGGTGCACAAACATATATATTAAATATGTAAGCATACATTTCCCCTAAACTGCCAAATTCTGGGAAGTCCTTTATTTGGCTACTGTAGTCTTTTGAAAGGAGCCCTGGAGGTGCAGTGGATTAAGCATAAGGCCATTAACCATAAGGTCAGAAGTTCAAGCCCATCAGCTGCTCTTCTGGAGAAAGTCGAGGCTATTTGCTCCTGTAAAGATTTATAGTCTAGGGCCCTAAGGAACAGTTCTGTTCTGCCCTGTAGGGTCATTATGTGTTGGAAGTGGGTTGGGTGATAGTGGGTAGTCATTGAAAGTTTCTTGATAACTACCCATTTTTAGCTCAGTTAATATTGGAAATCTGAAGGCAAGTGTTGAAAAGAGAAAAGTGATAAATAGGCCTTTTGGGGAAGGTTTAGTGCAGTCTTAGATTCTTAATATACTTCATGAGGTGAAGAAGTCCATTTAAGCTGACCTGTGGTGGACCCAATCTTAAACTGTGAACAGCAACTTTGTCACTCAGAAGTGGAAGAAATCTTTGGGATAATCTGTTGACTCTATCTGTTTAATTTGACATTTATGGACATGAAAACTCAGAGAGGTGACTTGCTTAAGACCATTGAACAACCATCTTGATTACTCCTCTGAATCAAGTTCCCAGATGATGACTGCAGTGGCGCCAATCTCTGGCGCCATGTGTGCTGATAGTCTTTATAGAGTATGAGTTGGAGATGATGTGGGGAGGGCTTTCACCTCCATTGGAGCATTTGGAAGACCAGGCTTGGGACTTATTACATTGCTTTCTCTTGGAGCCAGTGCAATATTTACTCAATAGATGTGATTAAATTTGTACAAAGTCATTGTCTGCAGCTATCTCTGTTAATGTGCATGTTTTGTGAAGAATTGCTCATGCACAGTCTTAGCTTTCTATTTTAAATGTCACAATCGAGTCAATAAAGTAAACAAAGAGACTTTATGAGTGTTTATCGTTCCAGGAACCCACAGAGAAATCCTTTTTTCTGTCTTAAATTAAAGGTCCACTCAAAAAGGATAAATTTTATAAGAGTGTGTTTTACTTCTATTCTCAGAACATGGAATTTGTTCCTTTGTGTTTCCTATTATGTAGAAAACTACCAAGATTTCTCCTTGAAACCATCAGGGGAAAAATAACAGTATTTCAGGTTAACCCAATAAACATTTTTAGGTTTATATTGACTTAGAGATCCCCTTCCTTATTCTTGAGATCCCAAACCTTTGTAGAGTAATTTATTATGCCTTAGGGAGAGAAAGAGCTAAATCGGGCCATAGAAGAGGCTCCCAGGCAGGGTTGTCTGAGGAGTTGGTGAGGCAAGAAGGAAGGCTAGAGAGAGATGACATTGAGAGAATGGTCGCTAGAGGGTGCTGGAGCACTGATAGATCCCCACCTGAAGGCCCATGAGCCAGGGCTTCCAGCTCAAGGATGGGGTTTGATGAAGCACCAGAGATGTGCCCAGATAAGAGGTCATAGTATTCTGGACACCTCCTATGACTTTACTGTCTAAATGAGAGGGGACAAATGCCTTTGCCTTCAACACTGGATGGGTGAGTCACATCTAGTGCCTGCTTGGGCTGCTCATTGTGGCTGGACAACTGATTACTCTCAGGATTCTTTTTGGGAGGCCTGTCTGGCTCTTAGTTTCCTGACATGTGTGCCTGGTACCAGAGGACGACCTCTGGATCCAGATATTCAGAATCCAGTTATATGGAATTTTGGGCTCATGCTTTTTAAGCTGTGGCTCTTTGAATGAGTTACTTCTCCCATGTGAATCTTAGTTTCTGGAAAATCAGGAAAATATGAATGTGAAGTAGTTAAAAATGTCTGGTATTTTAGTGAGTAGGCAAATATTTGTTCCCATGCCCTTTTTCTTGGAACTTCATCGTTCACTTTCCATCTGAGTCTCTTTCCCTGTCTCCACATGCCTGTTCCCTCAGCAGAAGGGTCTCATTTTTCTATCTGTTGAATAATAATAATAGCCTTTACACCAAGAGTATGTTAGGCATTGGAGATAAAATGTGAATTCCTTATCTTTTAAAGAAAGAAATAAGGGTATTATGCAAATGGTTAAATAGCTCATAACCAAAATATTGGAGGTTCAAATCCAATCAGACATAACTTGGAATAAAGGCCTGATAATCTACTTCTGAAAATTTTTGAAGAGCTGAGAACTTTGTGAAGCACAGTTCTGCATGAAGTAGCATGAGTCTGGGTCTACTCAATGCAACTGAATAAGAGGTAAGGGAGCTTAATCTCAAAGAATTTAGGAAATGGTCCCTCAAGTCCTATTATACCCATGTATCTTTTCATCTTCCGTTTCAAGGAACCAGGAGATCAGAGGGTAATTCTGAGGAAGAAGAAAGGGAGTACTTTGATTGATATGTATCTAGCAGGTGTTTTAAGGAGCCCTGGTTGTGTAATGGTTACAAATCGGGCTGCAAACCACAAGGTTAGCAGTTCGAAACCACCAGCTGTTCTGCTGGAGAAAGATGAGGCGTTCTATTCCCGTAAAGATTTACAGCCTCAGAAACCCTATGCAGGGTCGCTATGAGTTGGAGCTGACTCCACGACACACAGCTACCACCACCAGCAGGTATTTTGGTTTATGGGAGCATAGTGGCTCTGTAGAATAAGCGCTGAACTGCTAACCACAAGGTCAAACCCACCAGCCACTCCACGGAAAAAAGATGAGGCTTTCTGCTCCCTAAAGATTTATAGCCTCAGAAACCCTATACTGTGAGTTGAAATGAGTCACTATGAGTCAGAACCAACTCCACAACACACCACCATTGCATGTGTTTATATAGTCAACAATTTTTGTTGTTAAGTATCAGCAAGTTGATTCTGACTATATCGAACCCATGTCGAGCCCAAAGAGGTTCTTAAATCCAATCACTACTCTGTATGTATTAATTTCACCACTATCATAATAAGGTAAACATCTAAATAGTTAATTCATTTAAACATGAAATAGATTTTCAAAGGAAGTAAAACAGAAATATAACTTAAAACAAAATAAAACAAAAAATTGCCAGTAAATGGTGCTGGTGGTGGTTGTGTGATGTCAAGTTGGTTCTGCCTCGAAGTGGCCCTGTATAAAATTTTTGAGGCTGCAAATCTTTACGCGGGCAGAAAGCCTCATCTTTCTCCAATGAAACAGCTGGTGGATTCAAACTGGAAACTTAGCAGTTATCAGCCCAATGTGGTACCCACGACACCACCAGCGTTTCTTAAATGGTAATCTAGACGTACAAAAATAAAAATCGGTGGTGGTTGATTGTGTGCCACAGAGTCGTTCCGACTCATAGCGACCCTGTATAGAGTTTCCAAGGCTGTATGTTTTTACAGGAGCAGAAAGCCTTATCTTTCTCCAGCAGGACAACTGGCAGTTTCGAACTGCTAACTTTGAGGTTAGCAGCCCAACTCATAACCACTATGCTACCAAAGCTACTTACTGTTTTAAAATATTAAAAGATCTATTCAATAAAGATGTCAATAAAAATGAAAACCAATAAAGGTAGTTGTTGTTGTTAAGTGCTTCCAAGTCATTCTGACTCACAACAATTCTGTATGGCATTTTTGAGGTTAGCAGTCCAGTGTTTATCCTACAGTGCCACACCAGGACTCCCATGAGGGTAGAATGACCCAAAACAATGATTCACAGTTCAATCAATATTATTAAAGTGACACACACACTTTTAATTTATCAGTTGGCACTGGGGATGTAGGATGCCTGACGTGGTGTCTTTGATGTAATTTATGTAGTTGTTTCAACAGATAGCCTAGAGACAAAACTTCCAGTGACAAATTGAAAAGGCAAGGAGATTGGTACCTTATGTCATACTGATGTGACACCAGCGGTGGGCACTTTGAGTGACATGAATTAATTTGATCTGGCAAGGTAGACTGCCAGCTCCTGAGAAGCCATGATTGGACGGGGTGCCCTTAACTTCTGTGATGTAATTGATTATGAATTGTGTTGGAGGTAAGGCCTGATAAGAAGAAAAGGGTGGAAAGAATTGATTGCTGGGACAGCTCGAAACACTCACCACAACTCATGGCCTCATTTAGTTTTAGAGACAAATGAAGGCTTCTTTGTCTGTGTGAGAGTGTAAGATATTAGGTATGAAAACTGGGCGATACTATACATTAGGTACACCCCATCCCAGATTTTAGATGAGGAAACTGAGGCTCTGCAAGGTAAGTGTGGAAGTGACTTGCCCCAAATGATTGGTGGTTGAGCCAGGTCAAGGACAAAGATTTCCTCACCCCTGGTCCTATGTTCCCCCTTTGGCCCATACCATAGCCATCCCTCTCCTCCACAGCATGCTTCATGAGGGCAGGTATCTGCTCTGTGTTGTTCGCAATTTACCTTCGTTGCTCTAGAGCTATCATAACAAAATACCATAGAGTAGGTGGCTTTAAAGAATAGAAATGTATTTTCTCACAATTCTGGAGGCTGGAAGTCTGAATTCAGGGTATCGGCCTTGTCAGTTCCTTCTGAGGGCTTTGAGAGAGGGACTTTGCAAACCTGTCTCTTAGTCTCTAGTGGTTGCTAGCAGCTCTTGCCGTTCCTTTACTGCTTGTATTTATAGATGTGCTTTCATATGGCTTCTTTCCCGTGTATGTGACTATTTCCGTATTGGTTCTTCTCATTATAAACGACTATGCAAAAGAGATTAGGATTTACCCTACACCAGTATGACTTCCATAAATTTAATTGATAACCAAATTTTAAAACAAAAATCCCTGCAAAACAACCTTTCCAAACAAGAGCACATCTTAGGTACAAGGGTGGTGGTTGTTGTAAAGTGCCGTCATTTCGGTTTTGACTCATAGTGACCCTGTATGGGGTTTTTGAGGCTGTAAATGTTTGCGGGGTCATAAAAACTCATCTCTCTCCCGAGAAGCATCTGGTAGTCTCAAACTGCTGAGCTTGTGGTTAACAGTCCAGTGCTTATCCTATAGAGCCACAGCGCTTCTGTATATCCAGCACTTCAGTATACCCAGTGCTTCAATTGGAGTTACAGTTCAATCCATAGCACTGTTGTTGTTGTTAAGTGCCATTGCGTTTTTTCTGACTCCTAGCCACCCTTTATAGGGTTTCCAAGGAGCAGCTAGTGAGTTTGAACTGCTGACCTCACAGTTCAAACTGACCGTGCAGTTCAGTACTTCTCCTACAGTTCAATAACACTGCTGAACTCAGTAATTACTCAGCATTTTTGGTTGACCGAAGGAATAACAGTGTTTCTTTCCTTCTCAGTCTTATTCAGGAATGTGCAAAAAAAATATTGGGGTGCAATGCAGTTTGATAATGAAGTGTACATTTTTGTCACTTTGTTGTAATAAACACTTAAGTTTTAAAGGTAAACAGACTTGGTTTGAACCTTGGCTCTGCTTCTGCTGCTTGATAGATGATTGGCTTTGGGCAAATGACTAAAATTCTGAGTCTTATTTCGTTATTTATAAAAATGGGAATGAGACTACACATGAGCGCTCAGGGCATGAACCATCACAGGTAAATGCTTTATGCTGGCTTTTGTTACTCTCTCCTTCCTGTCCTCTGTTCTTTCCCAAGAAGATTTAAGGAGGATGTAGGGGATCTATGGAGCCCTGGTTGCACAGTGATTAAGCACTCAGCTGCTAACAAAAAAGGTCGATAGTTCCAATGCAAGCTGCTAACTGAAAGGTTTGTGGGTTTGAACCCAACCAGTGGCTTCAGAGGAGAAAGGTATAGGGATCTGCTCCCATAAAGATTATAGCCATGAAAACCCATAGGATGGTTCTACTCTGTCAAATGGGGTTACTATGATTCAAACTTGATTTGACAGTACCCAACAACAAAAATGTATATTTAACTTACTCAAAATCAATTGTATATCATTTCTTGTTTATTAAAAATACTATTATTATATTTTAATTTTCTGTACTACAGTATATGAGTTACATTAGTGTATGTAATTATACAAGAATATTACTAATGCAGAATTGTACAAGGCGGCTTCAAAAAGTTTGTGGAAAAATTCCATTATCTTTTAATTCCATTTTTCCATTATGTCTTTGAAGCCCTCTCACATGTATAATGCAATATGCGTACTCCTCACTTGAAGTCCTAGTTTGGTACTGTAGGATAAGGACTGGACTGCTAACCCAAAGGTTGGTGGTTCAAACCCACCAGCCACTCCTCGGAAACCCTTTATGGAACCAACTTGACGGCACTTAACAAAATACATTGAATATTTTGTTCATTAACTATGTACGTCTAGCAGTAACAAATGCCAGGATATGCAGTGAGTGTACCACTGGCTGTGATGGTTAAGGTTTTGTGACAGGTTAACTGGGCCATGATTCTCAGTGGTTTGACGGTTATGGAGTGGTGTAATTTGGCAGTTGTGTAATGATGCAGTCATTCTCCATTTTGTGATCTGATGTGGTCATCCTCTATTTTCACATAATGACCTGGTCTTTAGAATGTTACTATGTAGGTAAGTGAGGAGTGGATGTATATATAATACTTTATGAACAATTTTTGGAGTCTTGATGTGGCACTGAGGGTTAATGTGCTGGACTGAAAGGTTGATTTGAAACTCAAGGTCGGTGGTTCAAACTCACCAGCTGTTCCTCGGAAACACTATACAGGGTCACTGAGTTAGAACCGACTTGATGGCACTTAAAAACAACAAATGAACAATTTTAGAGATTTTGTCAAGGATTACTTTATATATTGATTCTGACTCTCATCTAAAAAATGTGTTTCATTATATGAGGATAAGTCAGAAAGTATTGTTTGTGAAAACTTGAAGGAGTATGATAATGAAGGTATAGGAATCAGCAATAAAAGGTATGCTTAACCTCCCTTCTTCCTTCCTTCCCACTCTCTCTTCCTGCCCACGGTTCGTGCATACATGCGTTTATTCCAAACAAAACATGTCTGAGCATGTCTCTGCAGTCAGTGGTCGGCTGCAAACAAGTTCTATCAGTAATACATTTGTCTTAGTCTAGTTAGGGTGCCTTCAAAAACAAGGTCCAGTCAAAACTGTGGCTTCCAAGGGGATCTTCTGGGCCAGTTAAATTCATGGTAGAGGTAAGTTCAAAAGTTTATGGCGAGTGAAAAAAAAGTTTGTCACAACTCCTTTTTGAGATTCCCAAGGACACATAGTACAATTATGGAGGTTTAATATGGAGTCCTGGTGTGGCGCTGTGGGTTAATGCTTTGGACTGCAAAGTCGTTTGAACTGCAAGATTGGTGGTTCAAGCTCACCAGCTGCTCCTTGGAAACCCTATACAGGGTCGCTATGGGTCGGAATCGATTTGATGATACTTAACAACAACAACTATGAAGTTATAAAATTAAAAATTATTTAATAAGAAAATTGAAAACCTTTATGAGATAAAGATCAGGATACTTGTACCTATGGATTTTTTCCCATCATGACAATGCACAGCTCTTTCTTTGAGGGTAGCTGAACTGTCCTCTGAGAAGTTTGTGGAAAACCTTACCCCATTTACCTACAGAGCCCTGATCTTGCTCCTTCAGATGTGTTTATGTTCTTAAAACTCAAAAAAATATTTAAAAGGCATATTATTTGAGTCTCCCCAAAATATTCACATTGCTGTTTTGATGTGGTATGCATTGAGCATTATTTAGGAAAGGGTTAGGGAAGTAGAAACACCCCCTCCAGAAGTGAATAGACCTATATGTAGGGTCTGTCAAGAAACAGTAGCTTTGTAATTGGATATTTTTGTTTAATACAGGTTTCTCGTATTTTGTTTTTTGACTTACCCTTGTGTTTGCATGACTATTGGCTATGTTGTATGTCTCATAAGAAACTAAACTGTGTGTTACTGAGTTGATTCCAACTACTGCTGATGCTATGTGTAGAGAGTAGACCTACTCCAGGGGACTTTCTTGGCTGTTATGTTTACCAAAGCAGATCTTCGTGCCTTTCATTTGTGATACTAATGCCTGGGTTCAAACTGCCTACTAGGTTAGTAGCATAACACAAGCCACTCCCACCACCCAGGAACCTGCCTTACATATTGGTTGTTGTTGTTAGGTGCCATCAAGTTGGTACCAACTCATAGCGACCTTATGCACAGCAGAAGGAAACAATGCCCGATCCTGGGCAAACTCACTACTGTTGCCATGCTTGAGTCTATCGATGCTGCCACTTGGCCAATCCATCTTGTTGGGAGTCTTCTTCTTTTTCTCTGACTCTCCACCTTACCAAACATGATATCCTTCTCCAGCAACTGGTCCCTCCTGACAATATGTCCGAAGTATGAGAGACGAAGTTTGGCCATCCTGGCCTCCAAGGAGCACTCTGGCTGTACTTCTTCCAACACAGATCTGTTGGTTCTTTTGCCAGCCCATGGCACTTTCAATATTCTCTTCCAATACCATAACTCAAAAGCATCAGTTTTTCTATGGTCTTCCTTATTCACTATCCAGCTTTCACATGCATATGAGGTTATTGAAAATACCATGGGTTGGGTCTGGCACACCATTGGTAGGTAGAATTATTTATGGCTAAAAACCATAAATTTTGAATCAGGGATTCCTGGGTTCAAATCCCAACTCTACCATTTTTAAGCTGTGTTATCAGGAATGAGCTATTTAACTTGAAGCCCAGTGTCTACAGATGCAAAATGGAGATTATGATAGTACATAAGCTCGGTGGCACAGTAGGTTAAGCATTGGGCTGCTAACCACAAGGTCAGCAGCTCAAACCTAGCAGTTGCTGTGCGGGAGAAAGATGAGGCTGTCTGCCCCTGTAAAGATCAGCAGTCTCAGAAACGCTGTGGGGGCAGTTCTATTCTGTCCTCTAGGGTCACTAGGTGTCAGAATGGACTCGATGGCAGTGGGTTTGGCTTTTGGTTTGTTCACAAGGATAACTATAAGGATTGAAAGATACAGTGCACGCCAAAAGCATTCCAAGTGGTCATTGTATTGCTGGCCTAAGGAGATTACTCAATAAAGTGTAACTATTGTTAACTGGTGACATCTCTCAAAGGTTAGAGGCTTATGAGTAATTACCTTTCTGATAATGATTTGCCATGTCACAGGGGACTTCTGAAAACCTGAAGGAGTATGTTTATGAAGGTATGATAGAAATCAGCAATAAAAGGTATGCTTAACCTCCTGCTTCTTTCCCTTCCTCTCTCTGTTCCTGCCCACAAATGATGGGCCTGCCCGCAAAGATGATTCAAGGGTTATACTAGGGGTTCTCTAAGGTAAAACTTCCTCCACTGCACTTAGCTCTAGCTTTATTTCAAATGCAAAGTATGTGTAGCACTGGCTTCCTGAAACACAGCCAGTATATAAAATCAATCACTCCATCCTGCAAGGCCCAGCCACAGGCATTTATTGGATTTGACTTGGTAGGTCTACCTTTGTCCCAAAAGGATTCTAGGTATCCAGCAGTAGACAAAATATTTAGCATTCACTCAACCATGAATGTCCAAAATGTTACTAGTATGAAAGAGGCACAGACACCATGTACGAATTAAAGCTATGGTTCTCATGATACTTCAGCACGAATCAGCATTTCCTAGAGGGGTCACCAAAACCGAAGTTGATGGGCCTCTGCCCTGAGTTTCTGATTAAGTGGTTCCAGGTCCCAAAACCCCAAACCAAACCTGTTGCCCTAGAGTTTATTCCAACTCATAGAGACCCTACAGGGCAGAGTAGAACTGCCCTATAGAGGTTCCAAAGTTGTAACAATGGATTCAAACATAGCATCAATTGTGAGGGTGGCCCAGGACCAGCAGTGTTCATCCTGTTGTGCCCAGGGTGGCTATGCATGGGAACTGACTTGACAGAACCTCACAGCAACAGTAATCTTTGTGGAAACAGGCTGTCCCATCCGTCTCCCTTGGAGTGCCTGGTGGATTGGAAATACGCATCTTTTTAGTTGACAACTTCGGTGCCACTAGGGCTTCTCTGGGTATAGGTTGATGTTATAGTGATTGTTGTTAAGCGCCGTTGAGTCAGTTCCAACCCATAGTGACCCTGTGTAGGGTTTTCGAGGAGTGGCTGGTGAGCTTGAACTGCTGACTTTGTGGTTCAAATGACTTTGCAGTCCAGTGCATTAACCCACAGCACCACACCAGGACTCCGAATAGTGGTTAAGTGCCGTCTAATTGGTTCCAACTTATAGTGACCGTATATGGGGATTCCGAGGTGTGGCTGATGGGTTTGAACCGCTGACCTTTAGTTATCAGCCCAGTGCTTATCCTACAGTGCCACACCAGAGCTATCTGGGTCTGGGAAGAGATTGATTATTTGTATTTCTAACAGTTTCTAAGGTGATGCTGATGCTGCTGGTCTGGAGACTATACTTTGAGAATCACTACCTAAATATTTGCTTTATGTAGACAAGGCATGCATCTTTTTTCCTTGTGGTACAACTGCAAAAGAAATCTGCCTTTTATGGAGCCCTTGTGTGTGCCACATACCTTGTTGTTGTTGTTAAATGCCATTTCCTTGGTTCTGATTTATAATGACCCAATTATAAAAAAAGAATGAAACACTACCCAATCCTGCACCATCCTCACAATTGTTACATTGGAGACCATTGCTGCCCCTCTATGCTAATCCATCTCCTTGGGGGTCTTCTTTTTCGATTACCCTCCACTTTACCAAGCATGGTGTCCTTTTCCAGGGACTGGTACCTCCTGACATGTGTGAAGTATGAGAGATGAACTCTTGCCATCCTGACTTCTAAGGAGAATTCTGGCTATACTTCTTCCAACACAGATTTGTTTGTTCTTCTAGCAGTCTGTAGTACTTTTAATACCGTTCTTCAATACCGTAATTCAAATGCATCAATTCTTCTATTGTCTTCCTTTTTCATTGGCCAACTTTCAGATGCATATGAGGAAACTGAAAGTGCCATAGTGCACCTTTGACCTCAAAACTGGTATCTGTGCTCATGAACTTTAAAGAGGTCTTTGCAGGAGATTTGCCTAATGCACTATGTTATTTGATTTCTTGATTGCTGCTTCCATGAAGGTTGTGTTTCCAAGCAAACTGAAATCTTTGACAACTTCCATCTTTTCTCCATCTATCATGGTGTTATTTATGATAGATAGTTGTGAGGATTTTTGTTTTCTTTACATTGAGGTCCAATGCCCTGTGCATTGAAGTGCAATGATTCCAACAAGCAGGGCTGTATCATCTACATATCGTATTATTAATGAGTCCTCTTCCAACCCTGATGCCACATTCTTCTTCATATAATCTAATTTCTTGGATTATTTGCTCATTGTACAGATTTAATAAGTATGGTGAAATAATATGACCCTGGTGCATACCTTTCCTGATTTTTAAACCATTCAGTGTCCCCTTATTCTGTCCTTACAAGGCACTTAATATGTATCATCCTATTTAATCTTCACTACAATTCTGTCAAGGACCCCTGGTGTGGTGCTGTAGGATAAGCTCTAACTGAACCACAAGGTCGGTGGTTCAAACCCATCAACTGTTCCTTGGAAACCCTATGTAAATTGGAACTGACTGGACAGCACATGACAACAACCACCACCAAACAATCCTGTCAATGATCCCTGGTGGCATAATGGCTAAGCTCTTGGCGCTAACTGCAAGGTTAGCAGCAGCTCCAGCTTTGCAGCTTAAATCCTAAGGGTCAACTAGACTCTGTCACATGGGCTCACTGTAAGCTGAAATTGTCTTGATGGCACACAGCAACAACATGGCTTTGTCAATTAATTTACAATTATTTATTGAGACCCTACCATATGTCAGGTAGTGTGTGGTGCTAGGCTTTGGGGATATGGAATGAACAAGACAGATGTAATCCTGGCATCCTGTATGTTATATTTCAGCAGGGAAGGTAGGCTTGAGAAAATTACTAGAGAGCTGACTAATCTGATTCATAGAATTTGGAAAGACCAGAGAGGCTAAGAAACTTCGCCAAGGATACACAGTTAGTGGAAGAAATAAGAGACAAAACAACCTTAAAACAACAACTGTTTTTTTCCACAAAATGTAGACCTTCCATAAAACCAAAGGTTCTCAAACTTTTTGGTCTCAAAGTCCTGTTGTTGTTGTTATGTGCCGTGGAGTTGGTTCCGACTCATAGAGACCCTATACAGGGTTTCCGAGGCTATAAATCTTTACTGGAGCAGACCGCCTCATCTTTCTCCCATGGAACTGCTGGTGGTTTCGAACTGCTTACCTTGCGGATCGCAGCTCGATTCATAACCACTACGCTACCAGATCGCCTTTATTTTATGTCTTTAAAATTATTGAGGAACTTTTGTTGACATGAGTTGAATCTATCAGTATTTACTGTTTTAGTAATTAAAGTAAGTTGTTCAGATTTTGAGACCTCCTTCTCTAGGCTCTGAACCCTGAAGTCATCAAAGATAAGAGACTTCTCATTTCTTCCATAAACTTTAAAACCTCCCTTAAACCTTAGTCTGTGTTTTTCTAGGGATGGTGATTTTGAAATGAAAAGACTGGCCTACTTTAGAATGGGCTTCCAAAATATCTGTCTATGTATCTATCTGTGTATCACATAGAAAGAAATCCTTAAAGTATCAGTCACAGAGCACACTAAGCTATGGTAGTTCTGTTACCCATCAGAGGACCACAGTCCCGGACAAAGACATGCTTAAAGTATTAACTCATGGAAGTTTGTGATGTGCACTGCTTTCAGGGTTGTTCAAAACATGTCTCTGCAGGGGAATTCCAAGAAAGCAAACTGAAGGTTCACTTTTGCTGCTTTGTTATAGTGAGAGAAATAGCTGAATGTCTGGACTCCAGTGCCTGCAGCTCTTCTGTAACGTTGGCAGCTGAGTCGTGTTTAATCGTGGGCTAACGACTCTGACATACTGTTCTTTCCCATCATTTTAATTCACTATCTACCGGGAATGTGAAGCTCTGGTAGAAATTCTCCTTTGGTGTGTAATGATCCGTGATTGTTCCAACACTGATGAGACACTTTGAGGACTCTGAATGCTTTATGGTATCGTTAAGTCGTACCTAGTATAATCAACCGAATCGGAGCTGACATAACTCAATGTGATTTTCAATTGATGATCAATGAAATCAGATCTTCACCTTTTATTTTATGTAGAAACAAATTAACCAAGGGGGATGGTACAGCATAGTTAGTTGGTGATTTAGATATGGCCGTTCCCTGAATGAGAAGTTAGGAGAAAATCCGCCAGTCACCTAACTGCTTGGTCTTTTTTTTAACACCAAACATCAGATTACTGAACACATTTAAAATGTTTTATCCAGATGTTTGGTGTCACATAGGCACAAGACATACCAAAACAAACAGGTCAAAATATATATAATGCTAAATATGTCATCTTTAATAATAATAATGATAATAAAAATTAAGACCCAGTTGCCATTGAATCAACTCTGACTAATAGTAACCCCATGTGTCTCAGAGCAGAGTTGCATTCTGTAGGGTTCTCAATGGCTGGTTTTCTTTTCAAGGTTCCCCTGGATGGATTTTAATGTCCAACCTTTCAGTTATGAGCCAAGCACATTAGCTGAACATCCACCTACCCCATCCCCAGGAACTTCTAGAGACTGAAATTTAGCATTGTCCTCAGTCAGCAGGATTCCTTCAAGTGAAATCTTTGTGTGTAGGACATATTTTGCAAGGTGATTATAACTTCCTTAGAGGAAATACGTTCCTGAGAAATCCACTTACACAAGGAGCCAAGGCATAAGCGATCACACCTGCAGGTCACCCTTCCATTTCACCGTCACATCAAAGGAGAGCCCATAATCTGATTCATGAAGGGATGCTTCCTGGGAACCCTTTTATTATTTTATTAGCCAAATTTGTTGTGCTGTTTTACATTTGAGCTTTTTGCTCAGAATTATCAGATTTTTATTTCATGGGCTTATGTGAGCAATATACACTGTTACTCCAAGTGATTGTTGGTTTTATAAAATGACCATTGAGAACACCTTTTCTCTGAGGCAGGCACAAAATGAGAAGGTAGCTGGGCCAGCTAGTAGCAGCGTGCTACCTACCTACCTCTTTATCAACCCAGCCTTGCCTGGAAATTGGGCTCAAAAAGGACCAGACTTGCTTTCTGATCTTTCATGTCTGTCCTTGGCTTACACACCAAACTAAGTAGCTCAGAAATAGATGTACTGCCTCCAGCAAAGGTGGATAAAAGGTATGTTCTTTGGGGATGGCATGATGGGAACTTGCCTTGCATCATGGGGACAGCATCTTCCCTAAACTGTGAACGGAGATGGTAGTCAACTATGGAGGTCCAGTGCTTAGATGTTCTTGGATAGAAACTTCTATCTGCCTTTGCGTGGGCAATCAGGAGCAGTTCTATTTATGACTCCCACTCTTTCCATAGCTTGGTTACAATTTTCACTAAGTTCCTTGTTCTGCTATTTTTATATTCTTTTAACTGCTATGAATATCAGTGAGGTTTGAGGTGAACTAAGATTAGATTAAGACAGATTGGGATCTGCAGCATCAAAAGGTCATTGTCAAATGAGATCATTGTCATGTGAGACATGAGATCCTCTAGGTCAGGGTCCAAGTTCAGCACCCAGTATTTTCTGTAAACCAACTGTTGCTGGAACACAGCCACAACTGATGTCTATGACTGCTTTCACTCTACAGTGGTGGAGCTGAGTAGTTAGGACAGTGACCTTATGACCGGCACAGCTGACTCACTAAGAAAAAGTTTGCCAATCCTTACACTTAGGGGCATATTTCTCTTTGTCCACTTGCAGATAAGAAACACTTATTTAAAAATAGACCAAGGGACTATTATTCTGTAACATGGGCTATCGATCAAATGATAGAATTTTGATGTGGTGTACTGTGAGGATCTTGTATACAGTAGATGCTTCTGGGATGAATGATTGCATATTTATGAATGAATGATTTGTGGCTGGGGCTCTGGCTCTTCATTTAGAAAATAAATCTAGGTATCTAATCTGATTTCTAAGGATTTTTCTAGAGTACTACCATCTACATAATATTAGCCGTCCTGGTGTGGTGCTGTTAATGCACTGGACTGCAAATGTAGATTTAAACCACAAGGTCAATGGTTCAAGCTCACAAGTCGCTCCTTGGAAATCCTATACAGGGGCACTCTGGGTTGGAACTAACTTGACAGCACGTAACAACAACAAGATAGTATTACAGAGAGGAAGTGAGGCAAACAGAAACACCCTTGGTGCCTCTCAGTCCCAGTCTGCCATTGTGACAGCCACAGCCTACTGAGTCAAATTCTTTTAACCTCGGCTAGAATGAGTAGGCAGGGACAGAAAGCATAGCCATCTGCTGTCACAGTGTTATCAAGTGTCTGACCTGGAGAGAGACGTGGGGAGTTAAGAGTTGAGAGCATCACAATTCTGCTTCATGCTTGTGCAGAGTTTGTTTACAGAGATGAGGTTGAAGACCATGTTGTTGATTATGTTCAGCAGCTCTTGAGTGTGTGGGTGTAATCTCAAGCGTGTTCCAGATGTTGTGAGCTAAGCTTAACAGCACCATGTAAGCATCGACTTGGTATTGCCTGAGGTTCCTTAACTAACTCAGTGTACCCCAGTCATCAATGCAGCTCACACTTCCACTGGTTTCCAGAATCACCCTGCAGTGGGGTGGAGAGCTATAGATTGATATTTGGTGTGGACAGGTAAGGGGCACGATGATTATCACCTAGCTCTCACATCCTACCGCCTCAGGGAGCAATATGAGACATGTCACCATGGCAGAAGAGCTTTGGCTCTGTGTTGTGAGTTGTGTTGCAGACTTTTGATTCAAAGTGCATGATATGCCCCACTTAAGAAGTGGAGCTCCCACTGCCCTGTTTTCCTGAGGGGATGGCCAGGGTTTCAATCCATTCAGCTCCACAGATATGACCATGGAGTTATCATTTATTAATTCAATCATTTGGGAGGGCTACGCGCTGCCTCTGCTGAGCTCTGAGCAGAGCCCCAGCCTCCACGCTTGACTCCCGGGCTGTGCTCAGGCTTTCCTCGCAGGCACTCACTCAGCACTGGGCTTCAGACGGAGCAGTCTTACTGCCTCCAGTTCCTGGTAAGTGAATTACTAATGGAATGGGATGGCTGAGCCCAAGCAGGATGATGTGGGGGCCCTGGACTGAGGAGGGGGAATCCCACTCATGAACTCTTGACTTCCACATGCAAGACCTAGGGTATTTTTGTCCCATTTTGGAAAAGAAGACGAGGAGGAGCAAGATGGAGCTGCCATTGACAGGGTGCAATTTGTGCTGCATTCTAACACTCATATCTTGTAAGTTCCACAGATGGAAGGTGTGTGGTATAAACAAGCTTTCCTTAGTCCTGAGGGGTATCTTCATTCCATTATAGACTTTGTTTCAGAGTTCCTAATGCTTATTGGAACTTCTAAAAACCATCAGTCAGTCATGGGACTGGAGGAGGCAGAAGGATAGCTTTCTGAGCTGCTGAAGTTTGACTAATGTTGCAGTTTAGTTAAGTGGCATTGTGTAAAGTGGAGCACTGTGGCCAGTTTTGCTGAACCACGAGTGTCTGATTGGTTGCATTTATTGTTATCTTTATTCAAGTAAGTGGACAGATTGTACATGTATGATTATAAAGCTTTCTCTGTTCCTTAGCATGCATTCTGCACACCAGTGATGTGTATCTCCATTTAACAAATTTATTTTTCAGAATGTATTGTTGTCACAGACTGATACAATATCACACCTATTACTCTGGATCAAATGTATTTAAATTCTCCATCTAAAACAACCACTGTTCAGAGGCTTTCAGTTACTCACTACCGATGGCTGGAAGGTTTCTTGTGCAGTTGGGGCAGTCTTTCAGTAGAAGTTCCTTTTTAATACAAGGAGGGACCATTTCTGTAACTTAAAAATGGAAATGCTAATATTTGCTGTAGAAAAACTTGATCACACTTTTTTTTATTGCTTGCTTTATTTGTAAATGTTGATTCTGCATTGAAAACCTTAGAGCTTTTCTGATTTCCTTGTTTCACAACTCCTTAGGAACATGCAAAAGGAAAGGTAATAAGGGAAAATCTTTTCAAGATAATACACGATTCATAAAGGTGACAGCCATGCCATATGTGAGCAGTGATTAACAGCTGCAGAGTCTGCAAACGGCTTTTTAAAAATAAAGTGATAAAGCCGATTCCCCCGTTATTTCATGTTGCGGTGCTTGCTCAAGTGCATCACCCTGATTTTTCTAAGCTTCATTTTATTTTGTGGCAATTGAATCACTCTTTATGTCCCAGTACTTCTGTATGGGAGCTTCCTTTGGGACCCTCACAGTCCCTGGTTATCCTTCCAGCAGTATTTTAAGTTCTAGGATGGTGATGTAGTATTGCAAAACCATCACCTCTTTGAAAATGGCTTACCTTCTTTCTGTAGGTTGAGCTTGGCTGGACAGAAATAAGAGCATTTCCAAGGGTTGCACATTTGGAGTTAGTTTACTTTCATTTAGAGAGCAGTGATGGTGGTGAGAATTGCTTAATGAAGTGGCACACGTTTAAATGGCCTTCTTCTGGCATCACCAGCAGGCACAGGCTGCAGGGCTGGTGGGCACAGACAGGCAGACATAAGATTGACTTCACTTCTGAGGTAAGAGATAAAAGGGGAAAAGAAAGCTCGTATTTTAAAATTAAGCACAAAATTGGTTAGCTTGAGGAAACTGGATTTTCATGAAACTCAGTTGTCTTTGGCAAACTAAAGAAAAAGCCTTTTCCTGATTGATAAATCCCTAATAATGCTTTACTGTCCTTGATGCTATAGAGTCGTGATTTTAATATTGCTTGGGTCACACTCCCCTAGGAGAATTTGCTGAAAGCTATGAAAAATGAACACACTTAACTTGTACACAAAAAGCCACTTCCAATTTCAGGGATCTGTGGAGCTCACTGAGCATAGACCCTTCTTTTTCACCCCAAAGAACCCTTTCGTTTTCTTTTCAACAGATGTGCTGTCCAATGCAGACATCTTTATGTTACCATTCTTCACGTTGTGGCATTCCTCATAGAGTGAAAGAGAACAGTAGGGCTGGGGGCACCCTGGGAGACCCAAGAGCTGCCTGAATTCTTTGTTAGGGCTACCGCAAAAGGCTGACTATTGTCAAGAATTGGGTTCCAACTTTCCTGAGTTGTTTGAAGCACACTCTCTGAGATGAACGGCTTGTCCTCAAAGGTGGGTGGAGGGGTGGAGGAGCGGTGGTGGCCCCAGGGAGGTGGCAGCGATGGATGATGGATGTATGACTATGCTCCAATGAGCATCCTCAAAGGCACTTCTCCTCCCCCATGTCCTGGAGGTAGCCTTGAGCCTAGATTCCCTGTTGGGCTGCCCAGGAAGCCAGTGGACTGAGCTTGTCATGTGATACCTTGGCACAAATAAGAGGAGAAGACCTCCTGCTGCAACTCCTGGTGGAGAGCCAGGGGTGCCTCCAGGCGTTTGCCCAGATGTCCTCCAGAGTCTGAAGCCCTGAGCCATGACACACAGTCTTCCTGGGTGTGATGTCCTAGGTTCCGTGGCACTATAAAGAAATGGTGAGCGTTGATCAGTGAGGCACCCAGTCTCCATTGGAAGTGGTCCACACAGCTATATGCAGGTGCATCAGTAAACCTGGAACTAGGCTGCAAGGCACCTTGAGCTACTTTGGAAATAGAAAGGGAGCAAGTATAAAAATGGAAGATCCAGAAGCACAAGGGTAAGACTTGACCTCCATCCCTTCTTTTTTAAACCCCTCCTTCTTTCTATCCTTCCTTCCATTCATCCTTCTCATTTTCTTTCCACCCATTCTGCCATCCATTCTTCTTCCTTTTCTTCATCCATCTGTCTTCCCTTTTTTTTCTTTCCTCCGTTACATTTACCCTTTATCCTTTCCTTTCATCTGTGCTTCATTTGCTCCCGCTGATCTTTCCTTCAATTCAATATTTTCAGGTGTCTACTGAGTACTACTTGTCCTTAGTTTGCAGGGAATTTTGAGTCCCAGCCCTTCACAACTGGTCTACCTTCATTCTACAGAGGAATATTTCTGTTCTGTGTTACTTTCCAAATCCTACCTCCTTCTTTGCTTGTCTTTCTTGATCATATAACCAATAAGCATACACTGAGCACTTCTCATATGCAGTCTACTACTACCTTAGAGACAAAATGAAAATAATTATGGTGTTGACCCCAAGAAGGTTAAAATTAAATTGAAGGTCAAGGTACAAGTATATTAAAAGCCAAATGAGAATAGTGTAGTTGTTACACATGATGTGGCAAAATAAGGATATGAAGTTATATAAGGCAGTGCGAGCATTGTTGCTGCATGAGTAGAATGAGAAACTACTTGAGTTTAGAGAAAGGAGGTTTTTTTTTTTTTTTTTTTTTTTTTCCTGTGAAGTGGGTGGATTTAGGAAAGTCTTATAGAGAAGCAACACAAACTGAGTTTCTAATAGGAATTTAATATTCAAAGAAGAGAGAAAATGGTCTTCCAGGAAGGGAGGTTGATATATGTAAATACTCAGTAGTATCAGTCTTTATTCCTGACATCTTTTTTTTAAAGAAAGAGTTCCAGGGGAACCTGTTTTCTTCTCTATGAGCTATCCTGATTTCTCCTTCCCTCCGAGGCACAATTTTCTCTTTAGTGTCTATATTTTCCCCAGATCACCATTTCTCCTCAGCTCAGATGGCCTTACAGAAATTATTCAGTTCGTCTCAGATCAGAAGAATGGTGATTGCATACTGTAGATAAAATGCTACGGGTCATGGGTGGCTAGGTTGAAGAGAACATGTCAAAACATAACGTTCTACTTGGTGGTTAGAATTCCAGCCTTAAATTTTTGTCAGAGGTGAACCAAAGCCCTGCTCTTAGATCTTGGAAAGCCTGAAAGTAAGGGATTTGGGCTGGAATTGTGAATTTGTCTGTGCTTTCCTTGCTCAGTTTGCATTTATGTATGTTTTTTTATGGAAGATGTGTGCGATGAACTGATTATTGAATCCCAACATCCCCAATCCACAGAGGACTATCTCATCCGTATGCCTGGATCCTAGCCTGATGTCTAAGACTTTTGTGGAAGTGACTTGAATTAAATCAGATTGATTCATTGTGGTAGTAGCCTACTCTTGGAAGTTGAAAAATTTAAGTTCCCTCTCAGGTTGGAGTGTCTTTGTAATTGTTCTGTCTGATAAATTCCAATGGCTTAGTCTCATTCGTAATACTGCTTGGGAGATATAGGGTGGTTGGGATCCCCTCTGCTGGTGCATTTTATTTTTGCTCTCCAGTTAAGGAAATACGTCTTTTATCAAATATTTACTAGCTGCTCAGAATGTCAGTTTTATCATTGGTACATTAGAGCCGATTATTGAAAAGTTCACAGGCTAGCATCATTTGAGAGTGTTTCAAAAATTTAATGGAAAATTTTTATTACCTTTTAATTCCATTTTTCCATGAACTTTTTGAAATTCCCTCATATATGTTTTGTGTATGTGTGAGTGTGTGTGTGTGTGGTGGTGGGAAGTCTAGAGCAAAGGAGTCCTTTTCCTTCCAGAAACAGTGAAGTCTTAGATCTGTTTGACCTTCCTTCCCTTCATATGTTAGGTGGACTCTGGCTAGAAGGTTACCTTGTAGCAGAAAGGAAAGGAGAAGACATCCTTGGTGCTAAATGATGCTTCACTGTCAGCTATCCTACACTGATATTGTTGGAAAGCAATTTTGAGATTCCTTTATTCAGCTCTCTGTGTTATAGGTAAGAAAACTTACACCCAGTGATGTGAAATGCTTTTAACAAAAGTGATGCAGCAGATTACAGATAAGCCATGATTTGTAATCGGTTGTCTGACTCCTTGAAATCATTAGATGTAGAGAATCTTTGAATCCTTTTCTCAGATTCAGAGAAAGAATGCAATGATAAATAATATATTTGAATAGCAGAATAAATCAAATAATTTTGTTTTGCATTTTATTGTTGTTGTTAAATACTGTTTGGTCAATTCCGAATCACAGCGACCCTGGATAGGGTTTCTAAGGAACAGTTGGTGGGTTTGAACCACTGACCTTGTAGTTAGCAACTCCGTGCTTACCCTACAGTGCTACACCAGGACTCCTTGCACTTTATTAGGATTGATTTAACAGAATTCTAGAGACTTGTTTCTTAAATAGGAAATAAAGTTGTTTTCAAGAACTCTTGCTGTTGTTGTGAGCTATCAAGTCGATTCTAACTCATCATGGCACCCTAGGACAGAGGAGAACTGTCCCACTGGGTTTCCTAACTGGTAATCTTTAGGGGAGCAGATCTCCAGGTCTTTTCCCCTGCAGAGCAGTTAACGCTGCCAACCTTCTATTTAACAGCCAAGTGCTTTAACACTGTGCCCCTCAGCATCTTTTTTCAAAATATAGCGAGCTCTTTTACAAAAATATATAGGATCTCCTTGGAAAATATTCTGTGGTTAAAAAAAAAAAGAAGAAAGACTTTTTGCATGCCAATTTCTTGTAACATGATATAATGACCTTGGAGATATATAATACTAACGTCATTAAAAGCTATCCAATTGCTCAAAAAGTATGAAACAACTTTTTTATGAAAGACAGAAGCCAAGAACACAATATGTTAAGTATATATTAAGACACCAAAAATATAATCTCCCCGTGTACAGTGTAATCAAAACAGCAATTAGATTACATTTCTTGTCCCCAATACCAATGGTTAGATGTGAGAAAGAGAAAAAAGAGAGAGAGAAAGATAAAATAACTTCTGAATTTTATAAAAATCTCACTTTAGAACAAAACAATTAAAAGTGGAATCAAGGAAGGAAACATCAAATAGTCTAATGAACAGAACCAGGATTTCAAGCCCAGCTTGTTAGTATCTCTTTCTCCTTGCCTTCAGCTCCCCTTGCCCTAACTCCATCACAAAGAATTCAGAATACTCAACCCTTGCACTCCCCAGAAGCAAAATCTTGGGTACTTGGAAGAAATGGGTGGAGGGTGCAGGCCCTCAGGCCTTTTGCTCTATTGGGGCCTCTTAGGGAAGGTTTTGATAGGACGCTCAGAGAGAGCACCAATCCCAGCTGAAGGCATATTCCCAGAAGCTTCCCAGACTGAAGATGTAGGACGAGGGGCTCTACCAAGCTGCATACCTGCCTTCTATGACTCTTTGAGTAGCAGCGGCAGCTCTTAAAGCACAGCTTCACATTGGGGAGCCCTCAAAATTATACAGTATCCTCTACCTTAGAAGAGAATGATAACGAATGAGTTTACTGGCAGTTATGGTAAGCACAATTTGGCTGAACTTCAACTCATACCTCAGTCTTTGTTTCCCATCCCACAGAGTCAACATCAGCTCCAAACATTTATTTATCCTCTATACAACTTACAGAGTCATCGTAGGATAAGCACTCGACCACAAGGTTGGCTTGAACCACAAGGTCGGCAGATCAAGTATACCAGCAGGCTCACTGAGAATCGGAATCAACTTGGTGCCATTTAACAGCAACAATACAAGTTGCATTACTGGGTGCAGCATTTCTTAGGATTTAGGAGCACAGGCTGTGGCGCTGGGATGTCTTGGTTTAAATCTGTGTGATTTTGGGTAAGTTGACTCAGCTTCTCTGTCTTAGCTTCATTATTTGTCAATATGGGTTAATATTCATAATAGTTCTCAACGCAGGTTGTTGCGAGTCATTAAGTAAGAAGAGCCTTAAAGCATTTTCAGTAGTGTCTGACATAGAAAAATTGGTCTTTAAATATTAGCAATCATCATTTATTGTAACCTGTAGGGACAATAGGCAAAGGTGTAATATCTAGAAATGCAAGCAAACAAAACAAAACAGTCCTTGTCCTGGAGGAGTTGTGGTTTCATTTGAGAAATTAAAATTTTTTTCTTCCCGTGGAAAGGAAGTCGGGCTTGTGCACTAATACCTAGTAAAGGATCATCTGTAAGCTCTGCTGTCTGAGGCTGAAGAAGTCCTTCCCCCTCCTCCTTCCATCACTGGTTTGATGTGACAAGAAAGGGCAGCGTGTCTACTTTGAATTTCTTTGAGATCCAAAGCCTCTGAGAAATTCTGCCTGGTTTCATCCACTGTTGTGTTTTTTTTTTTTTAAGTTTCTATTTATTCAGCCATAACTCATATAAGTCCTGGTGTAGTGCTGGGGAATAAAGCACTGGGTGGAAAGATCTGTTAGAACCACAAGGTTGACAGTTCAAAAACACTAGCCGCTCCTTGAAAACTCTGTACAGGGTTGCTGTGAGTCAGAACCAACTCAATGGCACTTAATAACAACAACAGGTCCGTGTAATTGTCTAAATAAGAAAACATAACATGAATTCTTAAATTGCTTTTCTTATCATGCCCATCTTTTTGGTGAGTGTGTTTCACTGGAATCCTGGGAAAATATACAGACGAGATGAGCTTGGCATGCAGAATCTTGTTAGCTGCCTGCAGTCTACCCCTGACTTATGGAGAATCCATGTATACCAGATAGAAATGCTACCCCTTCTTATTCCATCCCATGATTCCCATGACTGATCACAAGTTGGACCATTGTAATCCATAAGGTTTTTATTAACTAATTTTCTAAAGTGGATCACCAGACATTTTTTTCCACACGTTTGTCTTAGTCTAGACACTCTGCTAAGACATGTTCAGAATCAGACCAGCATGCAAGCCTCCACTAATTGTAGTTGTGCATGATTCTCATTGGTTGGGAATTGTATTCAGTTCCTCCACAGGAAGGAGCCCTGGCAGCATGATGTTTACATGTATAGTTGTTAACCAAAAGGTTAACAGTTCAAATGCACCCAGTGGCTCTCTAGTGTCTTTGCCCGAGAAAGACCTGGTGATGTGCTCCTATAAAGACTGATGCTGGTATGTACCACCGAGGTGCTTCTGACTTATAGTGATCCTGTATAGAGTTTCCAAGGAGCAGCTGGTGGGTTTGAACCTCTGACCTTGCAGTTAGCAGTCCAGTGCGTATCCTACAGTGCCACACCAGGACTACCCATAAGGATTACAGTCTATAAAACCTTATGCGGCAATTCTATGTCACGTGGGGTTGCTATGCATTGAAATTGACTCCTTGAAACCTAACAACAACTTTTATATGGAAGGTAAGAATTCTACTACTGGTCCATTATTGTAGAGTCTTTGGCCTACATTAACAATTTGTTAATGTCATGATATTCAGATAGATACTGTGGGAGTAGCAATTGGAATACATCTTACGAAGCATCCGTGGTCCAGAAAGCCCCCTCTCTTACAGCCTATATCAATCTTTTCAGTTTAATCATGTTCCCACCTCAGTGACAACCAAGGGTAGGATGAGAGGAAGGATTTCCCACTGTTGCCCCCTTAACTCCTAACTTCGGTTTATCCAGAGGCATCACTCAAGTGCTTTTCACTGCCTGTGTCAACAAGCTGCAGCTCAGGTTCTGTTTGCTCCAGACTGAGCACCACGTATTGTAAATAAAGCTTTATTGGAATACACCCACGCCCATGTATCTATGTATTGTCTACAGCTGGTTTTGGGTTACAAAGGGAGAGTTGGTTTTACAAAAGGGACAAAGGTACCCTAAGGGCTAATGGCAGTCCTCTTTCTTCCTCTCTGAGCTTCGGTTTCACCAGCTAGGGGAACTGGGTTAGATGGTTTCTAAGGCTTCTCATTCTTTGATTTGAAGACCTTTGAGGTGGTATGTGTGGGCCAGCTAAGCAGCTCTCTTCTTGCTCTGTGTGCTCTCCAGCCTGGGGTGCCTTTGAAGCCAGCAGGGAAAGCCACGTGTCAGGAAATCCGTGGGGCTTGGAGAAAAGAGAGCTCCTGGGTTGCTCTGAGGACAGGACTCTGGAGACTAGCGGCAACTGTACCCAGGCTATGAGAGGGTAGTGTCAGACCCAAAGCTCTGCCTGGCCTAATTTTGCTAATCTTTTAAGCAGTAAAGAGAGGCCATAGCCCCTCTGGTCCCATGCACTGGAGAACATGTGCCTATGTACCACATGTTGTTTAAGTGCCGCTGAGTTGGTTTGACTCATAGCAACCCTGTATAAAGTTTCCAAGGAGCAGCTGGTGGGTTTGAACCACCAGCCTTGCAGTTCAAACTGACCTTATGGTCAAGTACTTATCCTACAGTGCCACACCAAGAGTCCATTTGCCATGCATTGTGTCTATAAATTCTGGCAATCCCTTCTTCCTGACCAGATTGTTGGTGCTATGCTCAGTCTTTAATAATAGAGACCTAGGTTATAGTGCCAGAAAATGAGCCCCTTAGGTTGGAAGGCACTCAAAAATGCCATTGGGGAACAGCAGCCTCCTCAAAGTAAAGTTGACCATGATGACAGAAATGGAGTAAAGCCTGTGGGAGAAAAGCCAGCGGGACCTTCATTTGCTGATGGGGCACAACTCAAAATGAAGAGAAACAGCTGTAAACATCCATTGAAAATCAGAACATGGAATGTATGAAGTAAGAATCTGGGAAAATTAGAACTTGTCAAAAATGAAATGGAACACATAAAGATTGATATCTTAGGGATTAGTGAGCTGAAATTGACTGGTATTGGCCGTTTTGAATCTGATGACCACATGGTTTACTATGCCGGAAATGACAAATTGAAGAGGAATGGTGTTGCAATCATTGCCAAAAAGAACATATCCAGATCAGTCATGAGGTACAATGCTGTATGTGATAGGATAATATCCATGTGCCCACACGGAAGCCCAGTTAATACCACTATTATTCAAATTTACGCACTAAACAATAATGCCAGTGGGGATGAAATAGAAGAATTCTGCCAACTTCTTCAATCTGAAATTGATCAAACATGCAATCAAGATGTATTGCTCATTACAGGTGATTGGCATGCAAAGGTTCGGAGCAAAGAGGAAGGATCAGTAGTTGTAAAATATGGCCTTGGTGATAGAAATGATGCTGGAGAACACATGATAGAATT
>NW_006408546.1:5793236-5796693 GCF_000296735.1 Chrysochloris asiatica | reverse complement strand
GGAGGGTCAGAGAAAAATAGGAAGACCCCCAACGAGATGGATTGGCCAAGTGGCAGCATCGATGGACTCAAGTGTGGCAACAGTAGTGAGGATCGGGCAGTGGTTCATTCTGCTGTGCATAATGTTGCTATGAGTCTGTACCGACTTGATGGCACCTAAAAAACAACAGGTTCAGAGTAATCTGAGTGAGCAAAGACAGGATAACTGTTGAGGAAGGACCAACAGCTGCCCTGTGGGATGTGAATATACAGAGTTGAGTCTTACCTTCACTGGAGTCCATCCAGAGCCCCTTTGATCATTTGCCAAACTCAAGCTCCAATTAGATTACCAAAGAACATGGTATATTTATCTTAAAAACCTTATTTGAGTCATTCTTCCCTTTTGTTGGGCCTTAATAGTCAGCACCCAATAACGGGTAGCATATTGAATTCACCTCAAATTCAAACCCACATCTTACACCAGATGATGCCTGCTCATATAGCTAATTTGGATATGGTAATTTAATTGCTGTAACAATGATGTTGAAGACGAAGGGGCTGCTTCCTATCTGTTACAAGTTCACATAATCCTGGGTTTCTTAATTTTGCTATTACTGGCATTTTGGTCTAGGCAATTCTTACTGTCTTGTGCACTGCAGAATATTTAGCAAATTCTCTGACCTCCATCCAACAGATGACAATAAAATTTCCATGTTCTCTACCCCCAAATTATGACAATCAAAAATATCTCCAGACTTCAGCAAATGTTCCCTGGGAGCAGCGAGGAATCGACTCTGGTTGAGAAAGGGTCCCTGACCCAATTCACTGTTAATTTTCCATTGAAGAAAAATTCTCTGTGTATGTAATTTCTTTACTGTCTTTCTTTTTGGTTCATTTGTACCAAAATTTTGTCAGGACTGACTTGGGTCTTCTTCCCTGTCTGGTTGAGATCCTGGAATGTGTCACTGTGGATCCTTCACTTTACTGGCATCTTCTCAGATTTCCCAGACACTCTCTCCTGAGCCTGGAACTTCCTGGGGAAGTATTAAGAGTCAACCAGCTATGAAAACCATGTGCTTGTCCCTGTGCTAAATGTTTTTGCTCAGGCAGTAAAATGCTTCAGTGGCATGAACATATGGTATCAACATGGCCTCTGAAAACCATGCTGGGCATTTAACAAGCATAGCAGGATGGAGTACAGGCTGTTTGGAGCTCCAGAGCTTTTAGAATAGGACCTCCCCTTTCCCAGGAGCAGTTGGGCTGGGTTTCAGGAATCACTGCACCACATAGACCATGACTTTCTGGGAAAGAGGGCTGGTGCCTCGAAGCTCTTGTGTTTTGTGCCTTCAGTAAAATAGCCTGCAGATCTTGACATCTGCCACAGAGCAGTCTTTTGGCCCAGTGCCAACCCTTACTTCTCACTCCAGGCAAGCATCCTGAAGTAGAACTTCTGTTTGGTGCATCCTGTATACACAGTTCCCTAGGGCTTTGGCCCAATAAACAGTGTCTGGGGTGCCAGTTTAATATCCCAGGCTGCAAAAGCTTAGGGAATTCACTGGCATATTTTGCCAGAAAAGTGGACTCCCTATGAATTTTCAAAATCATGTCTAAAGCTAGATATCTCCCCTCTGGTGATGTCATCTTTGGGTCTCAACAATAGACGTTTTAAAGGGACTCTTTTTTTCTTCTTCTTCTTCCTAAGATCATTTTTTGAGCTCTAAAAACTCACTGGGAAAACTCTTTAGAGGCCAAGATGTATGTATGCACTGTTTTCCAGGAAAGACTTGTGAGCAAACCCTGAACCATAGCCGATGGCATGAGCTGTGCCCATGTGCACACATGTAAATGTGCACTTTTTACTCCACGTGGAGCGATCACAGTAGTAAACATCATGCAGGCCTGTCTCACATTCCAGCTTAACCATCCCTGCATGTAAAGTGTGGGTGGGTGTAAAGTCTCTGAGCCTCTCTCCTTGCTTGTAAAACAGGACTAAAGGTGCCTACATCTCGACATTGTTGTAAAGGTTAGAGATCATGTATTTGTAGTTGGCACAGCATACAAGGTGCTTAATAAATTGTTAAGAATCCTTAAAAAAACAGATCCCAAATCAGGGGTAGAGCAGGTTTTCTTAGATTACTGTTCAATAGTTAGGCAATTGTATGTGATACTGTTTCACTCATGATTGAGTGTAGTTTTTTTTTTTTTTCAATTTGGAAATCCTCATTCAATAAAGAATGATATTAGTAATCTTTCGGTAGTCGGAATTATTTTTCACATAATGCCCTCAAGGACTACAGAATTTCATTTATTCCACAAACATTTATTAAGAATCTACTCTGCCCCAGGTGGAGCCCTTGGCTGGTGTAAATAGTTAACATGCTTAGCTGCTAACTGAAAGTTTGGAAGTTCAAGTCCACCTAGAAGAAAGATCTACTTCTGAAAGATTTATTGTTGAAAACTGTGAAGCACAGTTCTTACTCTAACTCACATGGAGTTACTCACTGTTAGTTGGAATTAATTTGATGGCATTTGGTTTCTATACCAGAAACTGCTATAGGGGCTGAGGATTCAGCAATTAAAACAGGCAAAACCCTTGGCTGTTTGGAAGTTTAAATGTCAAGTCTGCTCGAACCACGACTTTCGGACAGGTGTGTCATTCAATGTCAGAGATATCCTTTGCAAACTAACTTTTGCTACACTGTACTAGATGCTTTGGGGAGCAAGATGCAGTGATGAACAGCAATACTAGACTAAGGCAGTGATGGTGGGTGTGTTGGGTAAATGACACATGAGCCATTGACTGTGAAGCAGAAAATACAAAATTCTGACAGGTGTCACAGCAATCCAAGTATTGGTTTAGAATAGATTTATGGATGAATAATTCATTAAGGCTTGTTGAGGGAAGCTGAAAGCATAGTGCCTGGAATATGGTATGTGAATGTTTGAATGAATGAAATGCTGAATGAAGACTGCCTTGTATAGTTGTGCAGGTTTCACACTGCACCATTCCAGGGCATAACATTTAAATTGAGGATATATTCCATGTTAAACCTGAGGGGTCATGTGTAGGGTATCTGCCAGGCCATTTACACACACAATCTCATTTCAATCTTTCAACACTCTGTTGGGTACATGGTGCAGTCTCCATTGTGCAGACATAGAATTAAACACTCAGAGAGATTGATACCTGCCCAAGTTTACAAAATGAGTCAGTTGGGGGTAAAGGGAAGCAGAGTGAAGGAGTGGAGCTCAGGGTCTGAGGGGGTGGGGCACAGACACAGAATTGACATAGAGGCCTGTTTTATTTCAGTTTCTGCTTAGGGAATAGGAGAAAAGCATCCCTCAGAGACTTGAAGATTAAACTTGATGGTTTGGGTCGTGTTGCTTATTTGAGCTGAATACTTGGAGAAACGAGGTAACCAAAAAGATTATTATTATTATTATTTTCTTAAATGATTTATTGTGAATTATGTGATAGT
>NW_006408546.1:5791541-5792112 GCF_000296735.1 Chrysochloris asiatica | reverse complement strand
TCTTGTAGTAACAGTCGGTCTGCCTATGTTGTTTTATATTTTTCCTGTAGGTCTTTCTTTCAAGAAACATCTTCTGTTCTTCTAGCCACTCCAGGCTGGTCTGCTTGTCCTTTCAAGTGGGAATTTCCCGTCTCTGGAGATCTGGATGTGGTCAAAAAGATTATTTTTAAGTCCTGGGCTTCACATGATGAACTCTGTAAGACCTCCCTTGTCTCCAAATTTATCACATTATAATCTCAGTTTTTCTTTCTCCTTTCCTTAAGGTTGGACCATAGACCCCAGAAAGGCCGACCTGGTAGAGGTGCTGGACACACTATGTATATGTATTAGTAAGAAAAAAGGGCGACTCTTGTATCAGCTGACAGGAGGAGGTGATACTGTAGGAGCTGTCCTTGTAGTGGACCATGTGGTTAGCTTCTCAGCAGGGGTTATTGTATCCTGCTCTGATGTGCTGTTTCTCTTATAACTCATTTTTAATAACTCCTCATCCCTGGGTCAAGGAGCTCTGGTAGCGTAGTGGTTACGAATCAGGCTGCGAACCTTAAGGTCAGCAGTTCGAAACTACCAGCTG
>NW_006408546.1:5790133-5791441 GCF_000296735.1 Chrysochloris asiatica | reverse complement strand
GAAAGAGAAGATGGAAAAGCTCCATATCATCAGTGAAACCAAGACCAGGGCAGACTGTGGAATAGACCATCAATTATTCATATTCAAACTTAAGCTGAAGAAAATGAAAACAAGTCCACAAGAGGCAAAATATGACCTGGACTATATCCCACCTGAATATAGAGATCATCTGAACAGATTTAATACATTAAACACTAAAGACCGAAGACCAGAAGAGTTGTGGGATGACATCAAGAACATCATACATGAAGAAAGCCAAAAGTCATTAAGAAGACAAGAAAGAAGAGAAAGGTCAAAATGGATGTCAGAAGAGACACTGAAACTTGCTCTCCAGTGTCGAGATGCTAAAGCAAATGAAAGAAATGAGGAAGTCCAAGAGCTGAACAGAAAATTTCAAAGATCCGCTCCAGAAGTTAATGCCAAATATTACAACAAAATGTGCAAAGATCTGGAATCAGCAAACCAAAAAGGAAGAACACCTCAGCATTTGTCAAGCTGGGGGAACTGAAGAAAAAATTCAAGCCTCGACTTTCACTATTGAAAGATTCTCTGGACAAATTATTGAATGATGCAGAAAACATCAAGAGAAGATGGAAGGAATACACAGAGTCACTGCACAAAAAGGAAATGATTAATGTTCAATCGTTTCAAGAGATAGCATATGATCAAGAGCCAATGACACTGAAGGAAGAAGTTCAAGGAGCATTGAAGGAATTGGCAAAGAACAAGGCACCAGGAATTGATGGAATAAAAATTGAAATCTTTCAAGAAAGTTTGGAGGCACAGGAGGCACTCACTCATCTATATAAAGAAATTTGGACGATGACTATCTGGCCGACTGATTGGAAGAGATTCACATTTGTGCCCATTCCAAAGAGAGGTGACTCAACCCAATGCAGAAATCCTCGAACAATCTCTTTGATATCCCATGCGAGTAAAGTTTTACTAAAGGTGATACAAAAACGGCTGCAAGCATACATTGACAGAGAACTTCCAGAAGTTCAAGCCAGATTCAGAAGAGGGCATGGAATTAGGCATATCATTGCTGATGTCTGATGGATCTTGGCTGAAAGCAGAAAATATCAGAAATATGTTTATCTGTGCTTTATTGACTATGCAAAGGCTTTCAATTGTGTGGATCATGACAAGCTATGGACAACATTGCGAAGTATGAGTGTTCTGGAACACTTAATTGTGTTTATGAGGGATCTATATCTGGAGCAAGAGGCAATTGTTCTAACAGAACACAGGAACACCGAATGGTTTAAAATTAAGAAAGGAGTGTGACAAGGTTGTATTCTTTCACCA
>NW_006408546.1:5719896-5783828 GCF_000296735.1 Chrysochloris asiatica | reverse complement strand
TCTGCGGGAGAAAGATGAGGCTTTCTACTCCCGTAAGGATTTACACCCTCGGAAACCCTGTACAGAGTCGCTATGGGTCAGAACCGACTCGAAGGCACTTAACAACAACAACAACATCCCTGGGTCAGTAGTAAATTGGATAACACAGTTTCACATTTGGTATCCTTTCAAGACTAGTTCATTGTGAAATAGCAAGTACTGCCCCCACACAGTACCTTGGCATCTCATGCTTAAGATCACAGAGGTGGGATTGACTGATTGATCATAACGGCAATGTATTTCTCAGTAAACAATTTAATACATTATCCTAGAGAACTACAAAGGATGAAGGAAAGACTTATATCAGGATAAAAATGAATGATGCATGATAATGAAGACGAAGTTGAAGTTTCAGGAGACGGAATGCTACCCTTTGGAAGGGCAATGCAGTGTGCCCACTTGGAAACATCTTGGTTCTTATGCTGTAAACTTCTCTCTGACTTTCAGAAACAGTAGGATCTTTAGAGGTCATTTACGTACAGGTGTAAATAGGCTTTATATATTCTGTGCTGTTCATCTTGCTTAAGAAGAGAGGGGAGATATGAGGAAGAGATTCATGTTTTTGAATTCCATGTTTGCTCCTTAAATGCTCCCAAGGATCTTGAGCAGAAGAAATGATTATCTCCAATTTTACTGGTGAGGAAACGGGGGTCTTCAGAAGTCACATGGCATTAGGGTTGTGTGTACAAGTTCTTCCATCTTTGGACAGTGTATTCCCTAGCCCATTTTACAATATTGCTGTGTGTTTTTACAGTTAACGAGGGGCTGCTTTCCTTAAATAGAAGGAAGGACAGTTCTGTGTTTTTAATAATAATAATAATATCTCCTGTCGGTAAATGAGAAAAGTAATTATGTACTGAGTTAACTGCTCTGACTGGGTCAGTTGGTAATTGTGGTAGGTGTTACATTGTGACAGCACATCAGTGAAGCAGATACTACTTTATCCCTATTTGACAGACGATGAAGCTGAGGCTCACAGAGGTAAATGGACCTGGTATGGCATTATAGGATAAGCACTGGACTGCTAATTGCAAGGTCGGCAGATCAAACCCAGCAGCCACACCTCAGAAACCCTATATAAGATCGCTACAAGTCAGAACTGACTCTACAGCACAACAATAAAGTCACATAGCTGTTAGAAGTGCCATATCTGTGTCGTCATATGATTTTCTTCTCTGTTAGACCGTAAACTTCGAGAAGAAAGAGACTGTCTCTAATTAATTTCTCATTCCTTCTAACAGGAGCCTTGGTGGTGCTACAGTTAAGTGCTTAGCTGCTAACAGAAAAGTTGTTGGTTGAACACATCCAGTGACTATGTGGGAGAAAGACTTGTGATCTGTTCCCTTAAAGATTACAACCTAGAAAACCTTAGGGGGGGCAGTTCTACTCTGCCACATGGGATCTGTGAGTTGAAATAGATTCCAGAGCACCTAATAAAAACTCGCCCTGGAATCTGTCTTTCCTGATCTGTGCTTATGGTCTCTTCACACATCTGGTCACCCCTGTTTATGAGGTGGGCAGATGGGGGAAGAATCATATGTTAGCAGCTTATTTTCTTCCTTCTGTCAAACACAGCAACATATATAGCATTCATGCTTATACAATTTGTGTTACAAATAGCCTATTTGTTCTTTTTATGTTTGAGTCAGACAACAACAACATATTATGCAGAACAACCTAGGTTATACTACCTTGACAAATAACCCCAATTATTTAATACAGCTAAAAGTTTCTATTTCATTCATGAGAGAATTCTTTGCCCGGTCGGTCTGAACACCTCTCTAGGGCAATTTGCCCCCATAATCAGTTACAGTATTTGGCTTTGCCATTCCAGTCAGCTTATCAGGGGAACTAGGTACTAGAACTGTCTTTCACTGGTAATTGATGAAACTCAAATCTCTTCGGGCCATATTCAGTTATTTAAAACGAGTCTCATGACTCTATTAAGTTGAAAAGAGGAAGAAGAGGAAGATGAGGAATTCTCCCTTCTGCCCAGGAGAGGAAAATTGATTATAAGTGAGTTCCAGAAGATTCCACCCCAGTGATGTTGGTATCTTATTTTATTTCTACCTCTGAATTATAAGAAGGATTTCAGGTAATGACTGTAATACCATGAGATTTCTTTTTATTGAAACTTTTTATTGTGACCTGAGTGAAGGTTTACAAAGCAGATCATCAGTATTACATTTGAAAAATAAAACATACACTTTGTTTCATTTCAGTGATTACAATCCCCTCCATGGAACAAATGATTCCACTTCCTCCCTGTGGTTCTTATTTCCATTCCACCCTCCTTCCCATCCCTTCTCAACTTTGTCCTTAGGTAATGTTATCCTTTTGATCTAGAATGATTGGCTATTCCATGGTGAGCATAACTTACTAGTGTTATTGTTCCCACTCCTACCCCTATATACCTGTCTACTGCTTGGCTGAACATTGGGTCATGAGGGTGAGTTCTGTTCCAGACCTAAAGAGTGGCCTACGGCCATAGTCTCCCATTACTCCAGTCTCTTTCTGACTAGTAAGTCCAGTATTTTTTTTTAATGCTTTATTGTGAATTATGTGAAAGTTTACATGGGAGGACATTAGCTTCACATTGATCCCATCGTATATCGTTTCCTTGCCATGGTTACAATCCCCTCCATGCATCATCCATCAACCAAAGGGTATACCTTGCAAGCCTGCCCCCCGGTCGTCAGCACACAGCCCCTCTCTCTCTCCGAGTCCAAAGTCCCCAGCCACTCCATCTCTCCATGTCATTGTCTCTGCCTCAATCTCTGGCATCACTGCTTCTCTGGATAGGGTCCCACTCTCCGCTCTTCTCCCTTGATGGCCCCAGGGACCTCCGCTCCTAGACTGCAAAGTTAATCACTCCCCTCCCTTTGCCACAAAACCTCTACCTTTACATTTCCAGCCCTTACAATCAGTCCTGATAACAATTACTCACTATTGTATCACAAGAGACCTATCCACATTTCCTTTCATCTGCCCCGCCTAGACAGATTGGATACTACTCAGTGGATATTCTACCTTGCTGCATGCCCTCTAAATCTAGGTTCCCTCTTGAAATCTTGTAAGCCAGTCACTTCTTGCCTCTGTAACCTTCCCTGCCGCCCTTTCCCCCCCACCCCCCCAATTCTGGGTAGCCAATGTCCAAGTTGCCCATCCCTGTCCTCTCTGTGTGTGGAGGGGTAGAGGGGGTAGGAATGATCTTCGTGAAGATTTATTCCCTCTTTTGAGCTACTGCTTCCATAGGTGTAGGTCAAGTTAATCAATTGTATCAGGTTATTCTGTTTTTCCTCTTCTTTTTTCTTCTGGTTGATCTCTGATCATCCAGTCATTGAAGCCAGGTCAAGTGGGTATTATCTGCAAGTGTGGGTGTACTTATGCATGTGTCCTCTCTTCTTATCAACTCTCCACTCTAGTCCTCTGTGGCTATATCACTGATTCTGGGTCCAAGAGTCCCCTAGACTTGCCACACTGCTGACTAACCAGGTCTCCAGCCGTGTTCACAGGAGTCTATTGAGCATTGCAGGGCTTAGCTTGCAGCTTCATTGCTATTTTTCCCTCACTTCCCCTTATCGGTAATGAATGTGGTCACCAATCAGAGCGTGTATTCCCATTGAGTCTTCATCTTAGAAGGGGGTTTGCCCTGAGGGGGGCCTGGCCACTTGCCTTGATGTCTCCTGGGTGAGCAACTTGTTTGTTCTCATAGTAATCAGTCAGTCTGTCTATATTGTTTTGTATTTTTCCTGTCGGTCTTTCTTTCAAAAAGTATCTTCTATTCTTCTGGCTGCTCCAGGATGGTCTGCTTGTCCTGTCAAGTGGAAATTTCCCCTCAGAAGATTATGGATGCTGTTCAGGATTCCACCTATGGTCTTGTGTAATGCAGAAGCTCCACAAGAAGCTTCCTTCACTGGGCACCTTGTAGCCCCATTTTAGGTATTCCAGTCAGTTATAGGCAGAAGACAAAGTCCAGTCTTTTTTGTAATTTTGAGTGTTGTTCTACATTTTCTCTTACACTATCCAGGACTTTCTAGTGTGATCCCTTTCAGAGCAGGTGACAGTGGTAACCAGGCACCATCTAGTTCTGGTCTTAGAGTCATGGAGACTGATGCTTATGGCTAATTGATTCTAAGCATCTTCAACTTTCACCACTCTTCTCTCCTCCACATATGGAGAGACCAATAGTTGCATCTTCTTCATGAACTTTTAAGATCCATGTCCCTACTCATCTAAAGTAGGCTATAGAACATTGTCTTTGGGGATGGTGTTAGGCCAATTTACTATGGTGTCCCCTGAGACTATGGTCCTAAGTCCCTCAAGATGTTTGGTAATGTCTGAGAAGTTACCATAATTTTTCTCCCATAACCATGAAGTTTCTTCAGAATAGTTTCATAGATTGAAGTTCTACTAGGCATGTGATATTAATTTTGATTTCGTATCTTTAACCATATTGACTCCCATCCAATACTAGATATTTGAAGGTTCTAGATAGATGTTGGTTATATCAGTAACTGCAATTTTCTTTTACAATAAGAAATTTTCTTCCAAACCACCAAGATTGCCTTTAAAAGTTTGGGAAATTATGGTAGACAAAGTCAAAGAATTACTTAAATGAGATTCTTGTTTTTTTAAGTCAGTGTAGACTATTTTCCATTAGATTGTTAAAATCCTTAACAATACAATATAAAATGTATCTAATAGAATATAGCAGTGCTGGTGTGGCACTGTGGGTTAATGTGTTGGACTGCAAAGTCGGTTTGAACCACAAGCTCACCAGTCATTCCTTGGAAACCCTATACAGGGTTACTATGGGTGGGATCAAACTTGACAACACTCAACAACAACAACAGAATATAAAACATATACATTATTATCCCACATTTTTTTCTCTCTCTCTGTCAGTCTGACAATTGCTGTCTGTGTCTCTCTCCAGCTCTGTGTCTGTTCTTATCTGTGTGCAACACACATGCACTAGAAATAAACAAATTATATATATATATACACACACACACAAGAAAGGAACTCTGGTAGCATAGTGGTTATGAATCGGGCTGCAAACCGCAAGGTCAGCAGTTCGAAACTACCAGCCGCTCTGTGGGAGAAAGATGAGGCTTTCTGCTTCTGTAAAGATTTACAGCCTCGGAAACCCTATACAGGGTCACTGTGGGTCAGAACTGACTTGACAGCACTTAACAACAACAACATATACACAGGAAACCAAACAACATATTGCATTAGGCAAATCTTCTGCACAAGACCTTTTTAAAGTGTTGAAGAGCAAAGATGTCAGCTTAAGAACTAAGGTGTGCCTGACCCAAGCCATGGTATTTTCAATAGCCTCATCTGCATGCGAAAGCTGGACAGTGAATAAGGAAGACCATAGAAGAATTGATGCCTTTGAGTTATGGTGTTAGAGGAGAATATTGCAAGTGCCATGGGCTGCCAAAAGAACCAATAGATCTGTTTTGGAAGAAGTATAGTCAGAGTGCTCCTTGGAGGCCAAGATGGCCAAACTTCATCTCTCATATTTTGGACATATTGTCAGACGGGACCAGTCACTGGAGAAAGATATCATGTTTGGTAAGGTGGAGGGTCCGAGAAAAAGAGGAAGACCCCCAACGAGATGGATTAGACAAGTGGCAGCATCGATAGACTCAAGTGTGGCAACAGTAATGAGGTTGGCCCAGGATCAGGTAGTGTTTCGTTCTGCAGTGTATAAGGTCACTATGAGTCAGTACCAACTTGCTGGCACCTAACAACAACAACAAATACATGCCTACACACATACAGAGAGAGGGAGTTCTGGTGTGGTGCTACAGGATAAGAGCTGGTTCTGGGAAACCCTATACAAGATCACTGTAAGTAGGAATTAACTTGGCAGCAGTGGCTCAGTAGGATAAGCAATCTCAAGGTCCACTGGAGAAAGATGAGGCTTTATGATCCTTCAAAGATACAGCCTCAGAAACCCTATACAGGGTGCCTATTAGTTGGAATCAACTTGATGGCATTTAACAACAACAACAATTATTTCTGAATTTAACACTTCTCTACACTTTTTTGAATTTTCAAAAATATTTTACACTAAAATTTACTTTTAAAAGTTAACATAACTCATGTCCTGGTGTGGCACTGGACTGCTCTGGACTGCTCCAAGGTCAGTGGTTCAAACCCATCAGCTGTTCCTTGAAAACTTTATACAGGACTGCTATGAGTTGGAACTGACTGGATGGTACTTACCAACATGTTTTATATTGTGGTTGTTGTTGTTATGTGTCGTGGAGTCGGTTCTGACTCATAACAACCCTCTACAGGGTTTCTGAGGCTTTAAATCTTTACGGGAGCAGAATGCCTCATCTTTCTCCTACGGAACAGCTGGTAGTTTCGAACTGTTGACCTTGTGGCTCACAGCCTGACTCATAACCACTATGTAATCAGAAAAAATACATTTTACGTAGATATGAGGGGGCTTCAAAAAGTCCTTAGAAAAATTCTATTATGTACAATTCCATTTATCCAAGAACTTTTTGAAGCCCTCTCATACAGGCTGGCTATTTAAAGGTGCTGTGCACTGGTGTTTCACAGCATAGAACTAAACTGTGCTTGTTAAAGATGATCTTTTACTCCGTTTCCTTCTGGAAATCGTTTAGAACTTGGAGACAATGTTAAAAGAAGAATGTAGAGAGCCGGAAGGGAGGGAGATGCCACTCAGAAATGAAGGAAGCTTCGTTTCCATCACGAAATCCAATTTAATTAGGGTCAGCCAGCCCCCGCATCGCTCTCCCCTTCTGCTCTTCCAGGTTAGTTAATGCGATATCTTCTGATGAATGCCATCTTGCAATTAAAATGCTGGTGCCGGCAAGTTTCAGCATCTCAGCTTCTATGGCCCCTAGCTGTCAGCAGCCTTGTCTTTTTAATCAGGACCTGTATTGCTCTCAGCCATTAAGTAGCTTCTTTCTTTCCAGATCCCAGTGAACTTGGATGGAGAAGGGAGAGGTTCGTTGCATTTTAATGTAATCCATTGTTTCTTAGGAAAATGCTAGAATGATGACATTGGATGCTTGGTACAAGATGAGATTGATGCACTTTCTGGGGTCTGATTGCAGGTGACTCCCCACTTCCTTACAGGGTGCTTGGGGTGAGCAGAAGGCCTGCTAAACAGGAGCAGACAAAGAAGATGGCGTCCCTTGGAAGTGGGAGAGAGGAGCTGGTCCTCAGCTGCCGATAGCATTAGAGGCATTGCTCCCTAGAAAGGAGTTATCAAAGTAAAGTCCTGGGGTTGACAGAGTGTCCAATGAATGATGGGGCTCTGTGGAGAGGCTGTTTAGGCTAGCAACTCAAAGCACCCCCTGACGAGACAACATCATCCAAAATAAACTGAGAAGTTTTATTTTGTGAAAAATGGTATGAGTCCTCTCTCACATATCCCTTTAATTGCATAGCTTCCTTAAAGCAACAGCCATGAAGGCATCTGAGACCTACCTTTGAGCATATGTGCTCATGGTTTAATGTGTTCCCTACATATGAGTAGCCACACAGCTAACATCTGCCAGTGAGGGAAAATGGCAGATAGTGTCTGTGAGGCATTACAATATGAACTATGAACTCAGTTTATTCATTAAGGTAGTGCTCCCTAAACTCTAAATTGCACACAAATCAGCTGAGGATCTTGATAAGCTGTGAACGCTGATTCTGTAGCTCTCAGGTGAGGCCTGAGATTCTGCCCTTTTCACAAGTGTACAGTCAGGCTAAGGCTGCTGATCTGAGGGCCACGCTTTGAGTGCTATTGTTATTAAGCACCTTCGAGTTGGTTTTGACTCACAGCGACCCTCCATAGGGTTTCCAAGGAGTGGCTGGTGGATTTGAACTATCAACCTGTCAGCAGTCCAGAGCTTTTCCTGCAGTCACACCAGGACTCCACATTTTGAGTAGCAATAATTTAATTGGCAACTGCTGTTTTCATTGGGCTATTTGGTCTATTAGAAGGGCATTGGCAAAACTTGGCTTCTAGATACATTTATCAATTTAAATTTGTACTACAGAAGTGATTTTGTTTATTTATTCCAAGGAAGGCAATATACACTTTGCTATATAAATAACTTTTTAAAGGTTTGATATATATGAATATGAGAAGTGTCCAAATGTTACCACAGACTGATTTTCTGCCGTCTTAACTGGAAGAAACCTCACTGGTTAAACTCAACCAGACAGCGCTAATTATTATCAACTGTAAGCTTATGGAGGACAAGGGCCTTCACACAAATAAGCGCTTACTAGAAGCTTTCTTGTCATTCTCCCCATTTTCTTAACTTGATTAGGGAGGACTTAGCCACAGAAAGAAAACACTGACAAGACATGCATTTGTGTAAGATGTGGCAAGAAAAATGGAAATCATTCCTTTAGATTTTTGTTGCTTTGTATTCTTGCTAAAATCAGAATTCAGCTTTTTACAGGAGTCTCATGAAAATGACAAGTCAGCAATACATTCCTGAGGGCCTTGGTCCCCATGACTTGCCGTTTTCCTCCCTGAGTCCTACTGAGGCTTTTTGCCAAGGCATGTGTTTAATTTAACATCCCATCTCTGCAGCAGTTGGCCTTGGGCCTTCTGAGACATGATTCTCAACACTGTGGTGTGCTATTTAGATGACTAATGGGGCAAATAAGAGAATTCAGGAAAGCAGACATGGGGGACTGCCACATGGTGGCTGTGGGTGCCAAAGGTGATGACGAGATTGGCAGTCAAGCAGATTTTGATTGGCTGGCACTACTGTTCCTGTTATGATATCATCCTTCAGAAGAGAGCCCAGGACTGACTGGGAACAATTTAACCTGGTAAAGGAAAATAAAAGGATTGGAAGAAGATACCAAATGGGAAAACTTCTGTTCTTCAGTGATCTAGGGAAATTAGAACAATGCATTGAGTTGCATATACCTTACTAGAATTAACATCAAATGATTTATTGCACTGAATATACCTTAAATGTTATTACTGTTAGTGCCTTTGAGTCAGTTCTGATTCTTAGCGACCCCTGTAGGGGTTCCAAGGTGCAGCTGGTGAGTTTGAACCGCTGAACTTTAATTTGTAGTGGTTCCATGGTTGAATGCTCAACTTTCATGCTGGAGACCTGGGTTGGATTCCCAGTCAATAGAGCTTATGTGCAGCACCTTCTGTGTATCAGTGAAGATGTGCAGAATAGGTGTTAGCAGAGCTTCCAGACTAAGATGGACTAGAATGAAAGGCCTGATGGCCTACTTCCAAATACAGATGACGATGCTCTGCAACTGATCATGGCACAGGACAGGGCAGTGTTTTGTTCTAGGGTATATGAGATTGACATGAGTCAGGGGTCAACTTGACAGAAGCTAACAATAACAGTAACAATAATTTGTAGGATTTAATGGTATTAGTCATGGGTATGTTTTTTAGCTTCAATTCAGCCCTTAAATCTCTTGACACTGTTGTTCTCATTTGTGAGGTAGGAGGAAAGCCTGAAGACCAATCTTTCTTCAATTTATGTAGAGCTGAAGATGTTTTTAAGAATCATTGCTTTGAGTCATGTTCTCATTGTGGATGGTTTTTTTTTTTTTAAAAAGCTATTTTTCTTTTTTTAAGGCAGAGAACAGCAAGATTCCAGACATTGCTCATGGTCCCAACCAGTAGGATTTGATTTTTTTTGCTTGAAACAGTGGCTACTGTCTTTGTGATGCATTTATGGTTCTCATTTGCAGGCTAATTACCTGTATCATTTCATCTGTGGTATACTGATTAAAGCAACCACATTGCTGACATTATCTTCTCAGCATACTTGGATACAATTTCCCCTCTGTCCCTTTATGAAATTGTTTTATTTTGGTTCTTCTAAATTAAGATTAATCATAGTCCCCATCTGTTCAATTCAAGTCATCTTTTGGTTGACCTAGTCGACCTTTTCATTCTCTAGCCAACAAAACAAATCATGTGTTAATCAGGACTTAATTGAATTTACTTTTCTTTCTTGACCAGATTATAGTGTTTACAGCTTTAGACCATCAACATTTCCCTCCTTGCAGTGTTTGCATCTCCAAAGTACAGAATGAGAGGTGGTACTTGTATTTTAAAGCAATTGTGTTCTGTCATCCCTAGGACTGATTTTACTGAGTGTTTTGAGTGAATCTAGAAAAGCTTCTTAACATTACTCTGTCTTAGTTTTCTCATCTGTAAAATGGATGGGAATACTATACAGTTCATAGGGTTGATGATTGCAGTGACTTATCAAGATAATAATGTATTATCCATTCTTGGATATTTCTTTAATATATTTGGCATGTCTTTAAGAGGTTACTTACTGTATTTTAGTTATTTGCATAGCATTTCTTCCCACCTGATAATTTTGTTTTCTCCCATTATAAGCTCAGTGAAGTCAGGGATAGGACCTGTGAACTTTTTACTGTTAATCCATAGTCTAACATGGTCTAAAAATAGTTGCATTTAAAATAGTTTTAGACCATTCTATCAACTAAATAAGCAAAATATCTGGTAGGTATCAATTAACATTTGGTGAAGTGAATGTAGAGATGAATAAATGAAATGTCAAATTGCTAGGAATTCATCTAACTTTATTCACTGAGTGCCTTCAGTGCTCACCAAATCACAAATGTATCTGATAGATAAATTGATGAAAATAGTTTTTTAGTGGATCAGAAGCTCTTAAAAAAATGCCTCTCTGGAAGCTCTATGTTTTCCTACCTGTCATAGGAAGGCAGTTAATCCAGTTCTTTACACATACTCAATACCCAGGTTAAAATAGGTCACAGTTGGGGATATGAGACATCTGCTCCATGCGCCTTGATGTCCAGGAAGATATTGCTGGCGGCAAACTAGAAAACACACTTGCAATCTATCATGTGAACAGATTGGTTGATTACTCTGCTGTTCAGTGGCACTAAAATGTATTGCTCCAAATTTGGCTCCTGGCAGTCATCCTGATTAAGGGGTAAGGATGAAGGAAGAAGCACTTACCTTACGGAGTAATTAATATACACAGTGGGGTTAGCATTGGACATGATTTTCTCATCTTGCTTGTGGATTGTTATCCAAGATGCCTGCAGCCACAGCAACAGGGGATCTTTGAAGTTCAAGGGCAAGAAAACTCAGCATTTCTATGCTTTTAGAATTCCTGGTGTGGTAGAGAGGGACAAGAGAAAGAGAGAGAGCCTGGTGATATTTACCTTCAGGTCCTTTCTTTTTCATCCTAACTGACCTTGTACTAGGTAGAATCAGAGAACTGGGCATGCCCATCATGTGAGTTGTGATAGGAGTGTTTCCATGAACCTCCAGAAAAGCAGAACATTTCAGCGGGAATAGTGGAAGGAAGGAAATCTTCCCAGTACTCGATTTTCTTTGCTCAAGCTACTGGTATGTCCGTGTCTTGGGTCTTAAAAACATAAGTATAAAACAAGCAAGGTGGAAGTTACAATAGAAAGTGTGTGCCTGACCTCCAAACCATTTTTCCATCTTTCCATACTCTGCCAAAACACCCAGTGGAGAATGTCAGTTGTTTGGAGAACAAACTCAATAGCTGTCTTCCATTTTGCCTTTCACTGTCAGCTTAACAGTTGTCCCTCCTATCTTTTTCAGGAAATTTTCCTGTTCTCTTTCCCCTTCTTTCTTCCCCTGCAGTGTTCCCCGACTCTCCCTTCTCCCCTATCAATAGAAACTGGGTCATGTTTGTTAAGGTCTTGCTCTGTGTGTAGGCCCTGGGTAGTATAAACAGTTAACATGCTCAACTATTTTCTGATAGATTGGCACCTGGGAATAAAGGCCTGGCATTCTACTTACAAAAACAAAAAACCAAATACATGTAAACCTGATGGAGCATGGTCCTACTCTGAAATACATGGAGTCTCCCTAAGTCAGGGTCAACTCAGTGGCAACCAAGCCATGTCTGATAAATTCATTAGTGTGAGGGAAAGTTAATGGTATTAAGAAAATCTAGAACAGAATATTTACTACTAAGAAGCAAGGAATTGGCCTGGAAGATGAATGGGGGAAATATTTAAAAGCAGAGCACAAGGGATGCTTAGAGACTCATGGGAACCTAACATAGGCATTTTAGAAGGCCCACAATAGACAGATGGAGGGAGTAATTAAATAACTACTTAAAAGAATAATAAAAACTTAAGTCTGAAACTGAAGGTACTCATTCTGAAGAGGATTCATACTAAAGGAAACACACCTGGGCAAATACTTTATCTTTTTTTCTGCAACTATTTGCTGTGAATTGGGTGAAAGTTTACCGATAAGTTTGCCATTCAACGATTAGTTCACTTTTGTTTCATGACGATGATTGCAATCCCTACAATGCAGTATCATTTATCCTACTTCCTCCCTGTGTTTCCTGTTTGGGCATATATTTTTAAATTTTCTGGATAAAAAGAAAAGCTTCCAGACAGCAAGAAGTTACTGACAAGCAAGAAAGCAATCAAACTGGCATCAGACTTGTTATCTGCAACTCTAAAAGCAAGAGCTTAATGGAAATACTACTTATGGAAATATTGGCATTTTATAGCTACTGTTTTCTTTAAGGATGACATTTCTAGTCTGAGACTCTGACTTGGACATGTTAACTGGTTCATTGGGATGAAACGCTGAAACTCTGAGGTTATATCTGAAAACACAGGGCTAGGATTCCAGGACATATTTTAGAGGGACACATGTCAATCCGTAACAGAATCCTTTAATTCTGTGATATACTACATACCTTTTCATTAATTTTCTTTTTAAGTAATTTAAGTAGAATTCTTTTATTTGCACTCAAAGGATCCTAACATTAATGTTCAGCTATTCTGTTTCAATAATAATGAAATGATCACTAAGTTGATATTTGCAGGACTGATTTTACTATCTCAAATTTCCTATGAAGTGTTTTTCCCTGTATGGCTTGCCTACCTTTCAAATTCAAAAGGCAGCAAATCAAACTCACATTATTTATAAACTATTTCTCTAAAATCCTTAGTTTTGCCACTAGTTATCACCATTACTTCAGATTTCTTTTCATGAAACAGCATTCTTATCATCTCATTCTCCTACTCTTGAGCCTCCTTCTCTTTCCTGTCATTTGCAAGATCACATTTGGTTGGTTACACATTTGCCTACCATTCAAGTTCCTGTCAAATCTGGATACTTGATTTTCACCAACACACCACACCTGTGTCCATCTGCATATCCCAACTGAAATGTCTTCTCTCTACCTGTAATAATATCCTTTATATGGTACTATAATGAAGGCTCTGTGCTTGCAATAAAACATTGGCAGTCCTCAAGTTACGATGGGTTCCATCCCAATGACTCTGAGTAAGTCTGTTCTGATGTAAGTTCAACACCTTTTTTTTTTAAGTTTTCATTGTTATTGCCTTTATTATCAGTATCTTTAGAAATCTAATCTCTATTTGTCTTTGGGGGTTAGAAATATTACATATAAACACTGATAAATTTTAATACATAAAGAAATACATAAATCATAAAATTTTACTCCAATGATAAAGAGTGGACAGTGTTGGCATTTTGTCCACAGAAGGTCTTAGGTATGGTTCATCATAACTCAAATGTGTCATTAAGCTGGGGGCTACCAGTCTGCAGGGTTGTGCGTTCATTCTACTAGTGTAAGGTGTGTATCATTGTAACTTCATTTCCTATCTATAAGATACGTACCTTAGCTCTCTTCTAGTCTAGCCCTTTCATTTTACTCTTATTAATAAAAAATAAAAAAAAAATGGGGCACAGATAGGTTTAGGAACATGATCAAGGTCACATAACTTTTAGGAAGCTGGGTCAGGACTGAGAAACATCAAATAAATATTAGATGCTGCATCCTCAAGTTTAAGATTGCCTGTTGCTGATTGTAGTTTTAAGTCTTCAGGAGCTGTCTCTGAAACGGGAAACTGTAGGGACTATTTGGGCAGAAAAGTTGACTCTGTTTAAGGTAACAGTTGGTGTTGTAATGCCTGACAATTGTAATCTCAGATGATTTGTCCTTTACATTGGTTGGCTAAAAAATACCTTATATATAATATATATACATAAACATAAATGTATGCAAACACACATATATTAGGTAGACTCCTAGAGGATTGGTACAATCCAAGATCTTTATAAGAAAATGTTACATCAGAGTCAGCGATAAAGAGGAAGGCCTCCAATGAGATGGACTGACACAGTGTCTGCAATGGGCTCAAATATGACAACAATTGTGAGGATGGTGCAGGACCGGACAGTGTTTCATTGCGCATAGGATTGCTATGAGTCAGGACTGACTCGATGGCACCTAACAACAGGTTACATGAAAACTATGGTGGAGAGAGTCTTCAATACCCTACTCAGATGGAGGTTTTCCTGGTAATAATGCTAATACCACCAGGAATCACACCCCCTCCACCGTAAAGCCTATCCCTGTATCATTACATCCGTGTAAGACCCATTCTCAGCATCAACAAGCCCACGCCATTGCTGTGGTGGTGATACCATAGGATTTCCAGGACTATAAGTATTTATGGAAGCTGACTGCCCTGTCTTTCTCCTGTGGCGTGCTGGTGTGTTGAAACCGCTGAACTTTTGGTTAGCAGCTGAATATTTTAACCATTGTGCTATAAGGCTCCCTCATCAACATGTTGTTCCCATAATCCTTTTTTGGTTTTCTTTTTTGTTGTTGTTGTTCCCATAATCTTTTAAGCAGATGCCCTACACACTTTAGTATACTTCAGAAATGCTAGTGCATACTTTTTAGGTCTCCTAAATTTCTGGACTTCTTCATTTCTGGACAGGTAGACACTTTTTTTTTCAAGGCGATGCAGCCATTTCCTATTGGCACTGTGGATACGCACTGGACCACAAGGCCAGTTTGAAACACAAGGTTGGCAGCTCAAAGTCACCAGTCGCTCCTGGGAAACCCTATACAGGATCTCTATGAGATGAAACCGACTTGAGGACACTTAACAACAACACTGAAAAACTAGTGTGGTGCCGTAGGATCAGCTTTAGACTGCAAACCACAAGGTTGGCAGTTCAAACCCACCAACTGCTCCTTGGAAACACTACACAGGACTGCAATGAGTAGAAACCGATTCAATGGCACTTAAACTGATTCAATGACAACTAAAAAATGAGTCCTGTTGTGGAGCTGTAAGACAAGCACTAGATTGCTAGGTAGTTTTAAACTAAAAGTTTGGCATTCAAACTCATCAGCCACTTTTCAAAAACCCTATACAGGGTCACTATGAGTAGCATCAAAATAAAATAAAATAAATAAAAAATGAGAGCGTGCCTTGCAGAGGTGTGAAAACACAATCCTAGGACACCAGGATTTTCACAGTAACTACAAACTTGTGAAATCTGCTGATTTTGATTCCACGGCCATCAAACAGATCTAATCAATTGCATCTGGTCTTTGCATACAGCTGGCAGCTGAGTGGAAAGTCAGTGATTAAAGGACCAGACCTTAGAAGCTCTAGTTGCTCCCCCGGGCGTGGTGCGTGAGGGTTTTGTTCTATGCTCATCACTGGGCTTTCTCTCCCCTCACCCTCTTTATATCCCCCATTTTATTCTCATATTACTGAGTTAGCTTCACCGTCTAGCTCTCGTTTTTCTCTGCCTTCACTGTGTATATAGTAGATTCCTTTCCTTCCTGGTTTTGACTTTTTCATCTCCAGCCTTTCTGCCTTCCTGCCGGGGTTCATTTTATTTTTAATGGGATTTCTCTTCTGGTTCTCTTCTCTTTCCACCTACTCTCTGTGTTCTCCCACATTCTCCCAACTATAAATAACCCAAGACATCCAACCTTTTGCTCTCATGGAGAAATGAATAATTAAAACTCCAAAGGAAGACACGTGGATTAAATCAGGCCCTTAATTTCTTCAAAACACCGAGAACGTTTTATGGTGCCCTGTGCAAATGGGTGAGTCACAGCCAATTACTTTCGCAGGGAAGAAAGCCAAGGTTTGACTTGATCAGCACCGTATTTATAAAATTAAAAAGTGCGCTAAATGGATAGCAGGTATTTGACAAGACACACTTTTTCCAGATTCAGCATCATGAGGCGTGGAGTTCCAATGGTAACGTTGGTGATAGTGACAGAGTTTACTGACCAGTGGTGGTGTTGCTGTCTGGGTTTTCTTTTACATAATGAAATACTATACGTTACAAGCTTCTGCTTGCTGAACATGCCACAATGGTGATTCATTGATATAATCTGGTTGGCAAACTGGGGAATTGAGATCTTCTTAGAGACTGAGTAGAGAGGTGATGGCCTAGCAAGTGTTTTTAATTGGAGCCCTCAGAAAGCAGCCAGTATGCTTCACAGATGATATTTCAGGATTGGATAGTCCATAAAGGAATGTAGGAAGATTTCTATGCTGCCAAGCTGCCGGACACTTGCTAAGCTTTCCTTATTTGCCAACTCTTTGCAGGCTTTATAAAAACTGGCTAGTTTATTTCAAAAAGTGGTCTTGTATTTTGACATATTTCTTTTTTATTTTAACTTTGTGTTGTGGAAAAACAAAAAATAAAATAGACAAGGTTTAATGGTCAGAAAAAGACTGGAGGAATTTGAGACTGTGGCCCTCAGTCACCCTTTGTGTCTGGGAAGGAACTCATTCTCGTGCCCATGTTTCAGCCTACTGGTGGATGGGTGTGTAGGGAGAATAGCAAAACTAGTAAGGGATGGTGGTTGGTGGTTATGTGACGTGGAGTCAGTTCCGACTCATAGCGACCCTGTCTAGGGTTTCCAAGGCTTTAAATCTTTACAGGAGCAGAAAGCCTCATCTTTTTCCCATGGTAGTTACCAACTGCTGATCATGAGATTAGAAGCCTGACTCGTAACCACTACTCAGTATGAATCTTGGAACAGTCAAACATTCTGGGTTGAGGGGGCAATGTGTACCTAGAGATAGAGGTAAGGGGGGTGGGCAGATGGGTGGAGTGGAAATAGGAACCATGGGGAGGAAGTGGGATAACTGGTGTTCTATGGACAGGATTGCAACCATTCAGATGAAACAAAATGTTTTATTTATTGAATGTAAAATTGATGATCTTGTCTGTGGACCTTTACTCAGTTCACAATAGAAAGTTAAAAAAAAAAATTTTGCTGTGAATTGTGTGAAGTTTTACAGATAAGATCATCAATTTTACATTCAACAAACGAATGATACACATTGTTTTCATTTCAATGATTACATGTAACAACACGTAACATGTAACAATAGTTATCCCACTTCCTCCCTGTGGTTCCTATTTGCGTTCTACCCACCTTCCCATCCCTTCTTAACTTTGCCCTTAGGAATATTTTGCCCTTTTGATTTTGAGTGATTGACCATCTTATGGTGAGCATACCTTACTCATGTTGTTGTCCTCTTCTTTATACCTATCCACTGTTTGACTGGAGTCCTGGTGTGGCACTGTGGGTTAATGCGCTAGACTGCACAGTTGGTTTGAACTGCAAGGTTGTTGGTTCAATCTCACTAGTCGCTCCTTGGAAACCCTCTAGAGGGTTGCTATGTATCGGAACCGACTCAACGGCATTTAACAACAACAACAACAACTGTTTGACTGAAAATTGGGCCAGGAGGGCGAGTTCCTTTCCAGACCCGAAGGGTGGTCAAGGGTGGTAAAGTCTGTGGTTCCTCCAGACTTTAACTGACCAGTAAACCCAGAAGCATATGATATCTCTTGATGTAGTGGCCAAGAAAATACAGTTAAGTTATCCAGTATGTTCCCGTCAGTTCTGTTAATGTGACTGGATTTTCTAATGGAAATGTAGAAGATGTGGTTTTGAACTGAATGAATTCAACAGAACCTTTATATTGTGAGATTTGTGGTGCTGTAGCATAAATGCTGAACAGATCAGAAAACTACCAGCTGTTCCTCAGAAACCCTATGCAAGGTTGATAGAATAATAATAACAATAACAATTCATTCTTTACCAAAGCAAACCAACTGCCATTGAGTTGATTCTGACACATAGCAAACCTGTATAAGGTTTCTGAGTCTGTAAATCTTTACCGGAACAGAAAGCCTTATCTGTTTCCCCAGTTAACTTTAAGATTAACAGTGCTTTGTTTATCCTACAGTGCCTCAAACAACAACAGTCAAAAAAAAAAAAAAAAATCCAGAATCTACTGTCAAGTCCATTCCAATTAATAGCAACCCAATAGGACAGGATAGAACTGCCCCATGGAGTGGCTCATCGGTTTGAATTGCTGACCTTCCAATTAGTAGATCAATGGTTAATCCAATGGAACACCACAGTGCTTCCATACTTAACAATGGGTTGTTGTTAAGTGCTGTTGAGTTGGTTCTGAATCATAGCAGCCCTGTATAGGGTTTCAGAGAAGTGACTGGTGGGTTTGAACTGCAGACCTTGTGGTTTGCAGTCCAATTCTAATTCTACAGTGCCACTCAAGGACCCCTAAACAATGTAGAACCACAGATTTACCTTATTGTTGCTTTTGATTGGGATTATACTGGATTTGCACAACAAATATTGTTTTCCAATCCAGGAAATGGAGGTATATATTTAGGTATCAATGGTTTTAGCTTCCTTTGAGTTTTTTTATTAATGTTTTGTAAGTTACTGCATACAAATTTTGGACATGTTTTGCTGTATTTAGCGCTTTATCTAGATGAAATCTAAATTCCGATTTCATATTTGGGGCTCCATTGTAAATAATACCTTTGTTGTTGTTGCTAAATGCTGTCGAGTCAGTTCCGACCCATAACAACCCTGTATAGGCTTTCTGAGGAACGGCTGAGCTTGAACCGCTTATTTTGCAATTCAAACCAACTTTGCAGTCTATCACATTAATCCACAGAGTAACACCAGGACTCCTTTAAACATTTTAGTTTTAATACCTTTCAACATTTAAATTTTCTAATCGACTGTTACATATATAAATACATGTTATTGATTTTTTAATATTGCATTTCTGTTATGCAATTTTCTAAAACTCACTGATGATTTCTAGTAGCATTTTTATAGATTATTTGAAATGGTTATTGTGTCTAAGGATAGAGACAGCATTTTTCCCCTTTTTAAAGTCTGTATGCTTGCTTTTGTTTTTTTTCTCTTTCTGTTTCTGAACTGGGTAGGATTTCTGGCATGATGCTGTAGGATTAGCACAGGACTTAGGACCACAAGGTCAATGGTTCAAACTCACCAACTACTCCTCAGAAACCCTATACCGAGTCCCTATGCGTTGGAACCAACTCGACAGCACTTAACAACAACAACAACAGATGTTCTAATATAACATTTAATGTTGTTGTTGTTAACTGCCGTTGAGTCGATTCCCACTTGCAGTGACCTTGTATAGGGTTCCCAAGGAATGGCTGGTGAGTTTGAACTGCCAACCTTGTGATTACAAAATGACCTCTTGCTGTCCAGTGCTTATCCTACAATGTCACATCAGACTGTTGAGTAGTTGTTGTCATTTTTAAGTGCCGTCAAATTGGTTCCAACCCATAGTGAATCTGTATAGGGTTTCCAAGGTGCAGCTGGTGAGCTTGAATCGCGGACCTTGTAGTTCAAACCAAGTTTGCCATCCAGCGCATTAACCCACAGCACCATAATGGGTCTTTTAAAGTTTTTGTTATTGTTTCAATCAATGATTAAAGCAAACTTAAGGTTGGCATCTTAAATTGAGGACCCATTGACTATTGTTATATTTCCAGGTGATTTTTTATAGATGCTGCTACAATTCACAATCTTTTCTTTAAGCCAGAAACCTTCTTAAACACTTATCCTCCATGCAAGAGTTTTGTTTCTGCTTCTGCCATACTTTACGGTTGGTTCTGACTCATAGCAACCCTGTGGAGGATTTCCAAGGAGTGACTGGTGAGTTTGAACTACCGACCTGTGGCTACCAGTTCAGTGCTTATCCTACAGTACCAACCTTTTCTCACCATTCCTGTACACAAATTAGGAGTATTTACTGCTTGAGCAACCCACACTTGAACATATCATATAAATAACTCATTCTCTGTGGCCTTCTTTTGCTGCTTTCAAAAGGATGCTGAGCATGGAATAAAAATTGCAAGTTTTGTTGTGCCCTTTTTTTTGAAAGTCCTGAACCTGACTGGCTTTAATAATCTGCTTAGCTTCACACAGCAAAGGAATACAGCAAATGTGTCCTTCCTTTAGAATGTTAGCACCACGCAGGATGCTTCCTTATCAGTGAGGTGAAAGAGAACAAAACATTATTGTACAGACCTACTTCCTTATCACATGGCAATACAATTCCTTATTACTTTCCAGAATCACTGCAAAGGGGGCTGTTTCAGCTCTACCATGTGCTTATCTTCCATTATCATTTCAGCCTCCTTTTTTAAAAAGTTTTTTTTATTGTGAATTGACTGACAGTTTACATGGAAGAATATCGGTTTTACATTCATCCTGTTGCATTGCATTTTATTGCATTGATTACAGTCCTCTCCATGCATCATCATTCAACAGTATTTACTTCTATTCCCTTTTTCTATTCACTCGGGAATATAATGCATAATCATTTAAACAATCAAAGAGCACATTCTGCAAACCTGCCTCCTGGCTGCCAGCACACAGCTTTTTTCTTTCCAGGAGTTTGGAGTCCTCAGCTGTTTCCTCTTGCCATGCCATCATCTCTGCCTTCATCTCTGGTGTCACTGATTCTCTGGATAGGGTCCCACATTCTGCTCATGCTCTTCTTTCTTGCTGGTTCTTGGTTCCTCTCTTTCTGGAATGTAAAATTAACTGCCCCTCCTTTTTTTTTTTTTTTTTTTTAAACAAAACTTACAATTACTATTGAATCATGAGTCTTATCCCTATCTCCTTTCACCAGACCCATCTAGACAAGATGTAAACTATTCAGTGGGTGTTCTACCTTCCCTCACACACTCTTAAACTAACTCCCTCTTGAAAACTTGTAAGCCAGTCACTTTATGCCTTTATTGCCCCTGCCCCCCACACCATTTTAGGTAGCCAATATCTAAGTTGCTTGTCCCTATCAACCCTGTGTGCAGAGGGCATAGGATTGATCCTTGAGGTGAAGACTCCTTCCCTCTCAGTTGGTATTTTGAGCTACAACATCCGTAAGATTGGTCAAGTACCTCAAATTGTAGCAATTTACACTTGTTTACTTTATCAATTTTTTTTTGTCTTCCTCTAAAGTTCTGATCATCAAGTCATTGAGGCTAGGTTAAATGTGTACTGTCTGCAGGTTTGGGCATTCTTACTCGTCTTCCCTCACTTCCTATCAAGTGGATCTTTCATTCTCAGTTCTAGCCCTATGTGGCTGTGTCCTTGTCCATGGGCTTAGGAGTTCCCAGTTCTCACCATACTGGATTAACCAGCCCTTCCTCTTCTCTCTCTCATTTCCTGGTTGATGGGAGTCTATGGAACGTGGTCGAATTCAGCCCATATCTTCATTGCTGCCTTTTCCGTGCTTCCACTCACTAGTAGACCAACATGATCATCAGCAAGCTTACATGCCTGCTCATATGTTCCTTTTGAGTTTCAGTCTTGGAGGGGGGGTTTGTCCTGAAGGGATTTGATTCTTGCCTTGATAGCTCCCCTACGAACAATTTGCTCGTTCTTGTAGTAGCCAATCATACTGCCATTTTTTATTTTGATTTTTCCTGCTGGTCTTTCTCTCAAGAAGTATCTTCTGTTCATCTAGCTGCTCCTGGCTAGTTTGCTTGTCCTTTCAAGTGGGAATGTCCTACCTCAGAAGGTTCTGGATGGGGCTCACGATTCCACCTAAGGTTCTGTACACTACAAAGTCTCCATGAGGAGCCTACATCACTGGGGAAGTTCTAGAACCCCTTTTAGATATTCTAATCAGTCAGAATACCTTTTAGGTATTCTAATCAGTTAGTCATTTTAAGAGTCATTATCCAATGGGCATCCTGGACAAATAGACTATACTAGAACAGAAAGAGAGAAGGGTCACAATGATTATTCTAATAAATTTTGAAGTATAAATGTCGAGATATTTATTTTATTATAAAAGACCAAAGAAATTAAAGAAGCCAACCTCTGTATACATTTCATTCTGTACTTTCATCATGTTGTTGTAAAATCAGATAACATATTCTGTTACATAGTTCATTAAATATTTTCTTGACAAGAGAGCTTTGAATAATACAGCTAGTACTGTGTTTACTGGGGGATTGTAAAGAGAAAAAAGAACCTAAAAAAACATTGATTCTGCATACAAAATGTTTATTCCAACTTTTCAACAGCAGCCATTTGGAATTTCTCAATTGCTTAAAAAAGGATTAAAATTCAAAACTCCTCTCAGCCTTCAAACCAAGAAGTTAAGATAAAAACATATGAAATGCCCAGCAAAAGTAAATCCATAGAAACAGAAAGCAGATTAGTGGCTGCTCAGGGCTGGGGAGCTCTGGTATCATAATGGTTATGAATGAGGCTGCTAACTTCAGGGTCAGCAGTTCAAAACTACCAGCTGTTCCACGGGAGGAAAATGAGGCTTTCTGCTCCCGTAATGATTTACAGCCTTGGAAACCCTGTACAGGGTCGTTATGAGTCAGAACCGACTCCACGTCACATAACAACAACAACAGGGCTGGGAAAGGGGTGATAGGGACTGACAACTATTAATTGGCACAGGGTTGCCTTTTCAGGAGTTGAAAATATTTTAAAACTAGAGTTGATGGCTGTACAACATTGTGAATATATGAAGTGCCACTGTGTTATATACTTTACGTGTTAATTTTATGTGAATTCACCCTCATTTTTAAAAAGCCTATAACATCTACAATGTACTTTAGATTCAGAAATTATTCTTTCATAAAACAAAACCTAATTACTGCCATTTTGTGTTGTTGTTTAAGAAACTTAAATACAGATTTTGTTTTTGAAAATTGTTAGGGTTGTTGTAGTCATAGTACCCTATGAATCTTGTGGACAAACAGAAAAGGAAAGAGGAAGCTATGTAATTTTAAATGTCTCTGACATACAGAGTTGGCAGTGAAGCCAGGCGCTTCATCACTGATCTGGAGAGAATGTGGACTTTGACTGCCAGTTCCCAATAATCTAGTATTTGTATTATTCCCATTGTCCAACAACTCTCCTGCTCAAAAACCTTCCATGGCTCTCTAGAACCCAGGCATTAAATTTCTGTCTTTTTAGTCTAGAATTCTGGACTTTCCATCCTTGGTCCGAAACCAGGCAACCCTGGTGCGGCCAGACTTCATTCACTCCAGAATACTACCATTTTCCCAAAATCTAACTATAATTTTACTTCTTGATGCTTTTGACACAGTATTGTCTTTGGCTGGACAGGCTTTAGCTACCTGTAGAAGCTTTCTTAATATAAACAATTAAGATTCTTGGCTGTTAACTGAAAGGTTGATTGAGTCCATTCAGAAACACTTCAGAAGGAAGACCTGGATATCTGCTTCTGAAAAAAATCAACTGTTGAAAACCCCATGGTGCAGTTCTACTCGGACATACATGGGGTCTCCATGAATCAGAATCGACTCATTGGCAACTGGTTTGAGTTGAACTGTAGAGACCTCAGTGAACTCTGTAAGTTCCCATGTTTTGGCAGTGAGCCTAATCTCAGTAGGCACCAAAAGGTTTCATTTCCTCTAGAAGTGCTTCTGAGTTTGCTGCTTGTCGCCTAAAGGTCATGTTCATTTCTGGCACCCTTTGTGGGCCTCCTAGAGTCATTTCAAGTAGGTGGTTTCTGAATGCACTTTTAAAATATATTACTCTGAGAAGCAAAATCAACACACAGCAAGCCAACAGAGCACACACAGTTATAAACTGTTTACTATATATAGAGGCATATACTTAGTAAACAGCTTATAATTGTGCCTCTATATATAATAGTCAAGTATTGATTTATAAGGAGTCCTGGTGTGATGCTATAGGATAAGCACTGGACTATTTGAACTAACAGGTTGGCAGTTTGAACTCACCAGTTGCTCCTCAGAAACCCTGTACAGGGCTGCTATGAGTCGGACCTGTCTTGATGTCACATAGCCACCACCACCACCAATATACCATTATAGTGTATAGTATTATATCTGTTGAACTATAATTTTTTTTTTGGAAAAGATTAAAAGTGCATGAAATTAGGATTATTCTGGCAAGCCTGGATAATATAGAGACACCAAGTGCAGCATTGCTCATCTTTGTTAATGGACATCCCTATTTTTACAGTTGTATAAATGAGACACTTCTGAGTCATCTTTGACACCACCATAGTTTAAGTGTTATAAAGACCTGTCCAAATTCCCTCATAAATACCTGTCAACCATGTCCATCTCCAACTCTATAAACTTCACCCTTGCCCAGATTAAGGGCATCTCTCCTTTGGTCTGGGAGTGCGGTGACTCTGTATGATAAGTTCTGGGCTTGGAGCCACAAAGTTGGTGGTTCAAAGTCACCAGCCACTCTGGGGGAGAAAGATCAGGCTTTCTGTTTCTGCAAAGATGTATGAGGTATAGCCTTGGCACTGACTTGAAGGCACTTAACAACAACTCCTTTGGTCTATTACACTAGTCTTCTTTTTGGCCCCTATCCAACAGGTTTTCCACACAACAGTTAGGGTGATCTTTTTAAAAATGCAAATCTGATTATGCCACCCCCCTGCTTAAAACCTTTCAAAGGCATCCCATTGCTCTTAAGATAAAGGCTGGGATGCTTAGCATGCCTCAGAAGGCCCTGGCTCCACCAGCTTCATTTCTTATGACTTCCCATCACTCCTCATTTCCAGCCATGCTGACCTTCTTTCTGAAACACTGTTTCGTCAGCTCTTATAGCATGTATCTCAGTTAAGATGAATGCATATTTGTGTACTTTGTGGTCTAACATCTAAAAACCCTGAGGATGGGAAAAGAGACACCTTCGTTGATTTACTCATCCCCGAATCTCCAGATTATAGCACATGACAGAGACCCAGTAAGAGATTCTAAATAATTAAATGATTGTATTATAATAATTATATGACCTTAAGGGTGGTGCATTCCTAAGGCTTATTCATGCGCCCCGTGTTTAGCACTTAGTAAGCCCCACCTGGTATAAGCACATTATAGACACTGGGTAAACCTCTGTAGGGAAGTGCCTCATTAGTCACACCTAGAGCCTGAGATGCAAAATGTCATCAGACCAACAGAATCGGCATTACTTGTGAGTGTATTAGAAATTCAGAATCTCAAGGCCCATCCAAACCTATGGAATCTGAATCTGTATTTCCACCTAGCACCACTATTTTCAGACTCCTGTTGTAGCACCATAGGATCAGCACTGGACTGGGAACCACAAGGTCAGCAGTACAAACTCACTTCAGAAACCCTATTGTTGTCAAGTGCTGTGGAGTCGCTTCTGATTCATAGCAATCCTGTGTAGAGTTTCCGAGGAGCAACGTGTGAGCTTGAACAACCAACCTTGTGGTTCAAACTGACCTTGCAGTCCGGTCCATTAACCTGCATCACCACACCAGGACTTCCAGAAACCCCATGCAGGGTTGTTATTAGAGCCAACTCAACGGCACTTAACAACAACACTGTTTTCAGGTGCTCTGGTGGCACAATGGTTAAGCGCTTGGTTGGTAACCAAAAGGCTGGCAATTCAAACCCACGCAATGGCTCTGTGGGAGAAAGACTTGGTGCTCTGTGTATGTATAGAATGCTGTTGTTGTTTTTAAACCCAAACCAAACTCACTGATACCTGTCGAGTTGTAGACTCATAGCAACGGTCCAAGACAAAACAAAACTGCTCCCTAGGGTTTCTGAGATTATAAATATTTATGGAAGCAGATTGTCTCATCTTTCTCCCATGGAGTGACTGGTGGGTTTGCAAAAACCATATGGGGACTGTGTCTGACTTCCCCTGACTTCATAAAAGGGAAAGAGACTCAAAATCAAAATCAGTCCAATGTCAATTCCTATGAAGCATTGGTCAGACATGCGTTAACCCTACAGCTTTCTTTACCCTATTCTGACACCAACTAGCCATACCACAGCACTCTCTGCTTCGTATCTGGGTCTGATAATGAATTCCAACAGCCACACAGAGCTCACAACAATATTCAGGAGTATTGTTGTTGTTGTTGTGTTGTGAAGTGCCGTCGAGTCGGTTCCGACCCATAGCGACCCTGTACAGGGTTTCCAAGGGTGTAAATCTTTACGGGAGTAGAAAGCCTCATCTTTCTCCCGCGGAGCGGCTGGTAGTTTCGAACTGCTGACCTTAAGGTTCGCAGCCCGATTCGTAACCACTACGCTACCAGAGCTCCTTTAGAGAGATGCAAATCAAAACAATAATTAGGTAATAATTCAGGAGTATTAGCAGGGTATAATTCAGGATCAAAAAGCTGAGGACACAGCAGTTCTTCAGGCAGGAACACATATTGTCTGCCATACTGCAGGCATGCCTCACTCTTGTCTTGGGCCTCTCAGCCATGTGGTTTCTTGGCCTCTGCCCAGCTCAGGCACATGTTAAAAAGCTCTTCTAGCCAGTCTGTGAATGCCCAAAAGGCGCATTCTTCCAGCCAGTCTCCTGTCTGTAGTAATTCAGCTCTGCTGAGTCCGTGGGTTTAGAGGCCGGCCAAAGCTGCTTTGTCTGTCCATGGTGCTGCCTCCCATTGCCTCCTGTCATCATTTCTTTAAGTAGAGAACTCAGGCTTCACTCATGCTCTTCCTTCTTGATGGTCCTGTTCTCCCCCCTCTGCTTCTGAGATAGCTTCTTTTAAGCCTGACTGGAGGGCAAAACTAACCAATCCCAACCTTAGTGTCCTGTATACCTATTTGCGTGGTCTCTACCAATCAATTGATAGGAATTAAGAAGACTTTGGATAGAAAAGTCTTACCAAATAAATTCAAGGCACTACAGGGTTCACCCACTACTCATCTGTCAGTTTGTCATACTGTGGTGGCTTGTGAGTTGCTGTGATTCTGGAAGCTATTCCACCGGTATTTTAAATACCAGCAGGGTAACCCACGGTGGACAGGTTTCAGATGAGCTTCCAGATGTAGACAGACTACTTCTGAATATTTAGTCACTGAAAACCTTATGAATAACAGAGAAACACTGTCAAATAGAGTGCCGGAAAATAAGCCCCTCAGGTTGGAAGGCACTCAAAATGCGACTGGGGAGTAGAGCTGCCTCCTCAAAGTAGAGTAGACTGTGATGACGTGAATGGAGTAAATCCCTTGGGATTGGGCAGTGTTTTGTTTGGTTGTGCATAGGGTCACTATGAGTCGGTACTGACTCGATGGCACCTAACAACAACAACAACACAGGGTTCATACTGCTGAACTTTTGGTTAGCAGCCCAATGCTAAAGCCACTGTGCCACCGGGGATTGATTGTTGTTAGGTGCCTTCAAGTTGGTTCTGAAATCCACCAGCTGCTCCAGAAAGATGTGGCAGGCTGCCTCCGTAATGATGACAGCCTTGGGAATCCTCTGGGGCAGTTGTACATTATCCTACAGGGTCACTATAAGTCATAGTGAGTTCAACAGCAATGTTGTTGTTAAGTGCTGTCAAGGCAGTTACCACCCATAGAGACTCTGTATAGGGTTTCCATGGAGCGACTGGTGAGCTTGAACCACTGACATTGCTGTTCAAACTGACTTTGTAGTCCAGCACTCCTGGTCTGGTACTGTAAGATAAACACTGGACTGCTAACTCCAAGGTAGGCAGTTCAAAACCACCAGCTGATCCTCAGAAATCTTATACAGGGTCATTATGAGTCAGGACCAGCTCGCTGGCACTTAACAACAACAAAGTACATATGGGAGTCCTGGTGTGGTCCTGTAAGATAAACACTACAAGGTTCAGTGAGTCAAACCCTCCAAGTGATCCTCAGAAACTCTGTGTTGGAACTGACTTGATGGCACCTGACAACAACAAAGTAATACAGTGTGATGTGTAAGGCTAATAAATTTAAGTGTATAACTTGATGTATGTTATCTGTTACCACTTCCCAGATCAAATACAGAACATATCCAGCACCCAAGAGTGTTTTCTTCTTCTCTTTTCTGGTCAGCATCTGATCAGAGTCTTACATCTATTACTACTTACTAGTTTTTCATGCTATGTACCAGTGGTTTTTTTTACTTAATATTTTTCAAAACTTGCATTTTCACAGAATCCCCAGGTGAATGGTACGCACATTCAATTTTGAGGAGTGTTGCTATGGAACATTGGTTCTCCACCATGGTTGAATGCACATTGCTGTCAAGTAATATCTGGGTTCCACCCTAAGAGATTCTGATTTAGGTGAGGCTTTGGGCATCAGTATTTGTTTTTCAAGTTTCTAGGAGAGTCTAATGTTTAGCCAAAATCGAAAAACATTGGTCTGTGTCTAAGAGCTATATTGCTCAGCTCCCCTATCTCTGCAATCCATAAAAGGAATGATGGGTAGTTACCTCTCAGAGTGAAGCAGAGATTGACTAGAGAAGATGATGCCTGCTTTGTCAGTTTGCTTCTATTCTATTGTCCACGTCCCTAGAATCTAGAGGAGAGGTGCTGAAGCCTTTTGGCGTCTATGCCTCTCCTTCTGGCACTGTTGGATAAGCACTGGATCCTATCATGCTTATCTTAAAGCAGTGCTTATGCTGATGTACCAACTGCTCCTTAGAAACTCTATACAGGGTCGCTATGAGTCGGAACCAACACCATGGCATTTATCAATAACAACACAGAGGCAGTGGTATGCTGGAACTGGTTCAGATTAATTGGTGAAAGCCAATTGTGTGCTTTTAAACTATACATTTTTGGACTCCTGGTGTGGCTGAGTAGTAGACCATAAGAGAAGTTTGAACAGCAAAGTCATTTAAACTGTCAGGTCTGTGGTGCAAACCCATTAGTCACTCCTTGGAAATCCGATACAGGAACCAACTTGATGACACTTAACACCAATAACAACAAGCTGTACATTTAAAGAGTCATGTTGGCAGTTTGAAATTGATCTCAGAAATTGGCAAGTCAGGTTTGGTTTCCACTCCCCACTCCCGACCCTAACTCCTGGAGAGATGTTGTAATATCACCCACTCCCTATAGGTAAGTACTGTTAAGTAGAACTTGATCTGGTCAAAACAGTTGTAAAGTGGTTCTCTCTACTCTCACTTTTGCTAATCTCTGACTTTGTTGTTGTTGCTATCAACTCAATTCAAACGCATGGCTACTCTATGCATGCAGAGGTCTGTCTTCCATGGCACTTCTGAGTAGGTTTGAACCACAAACCTTTTAGCTAGGAGTCAAGGGCTTAACCATTTGCATCACCTGGTGACATGCTTAAGAAATGTTGGTAATGTATTCACTCTTCTGAGGGATATAGAAAGATGGATAGGATTATCATGTTTCTTCCATCCAGCTTGGTTAGAAATTCTTAGAATCATGTGTCCAGTCACTACTATTATCTTTTGTTGCTTAAACATTTTGGACACAGAAAGGTTGAGATATCAATGATGGACTTCATTTCTGCGTCTCCTTTAAGGTTTTCCATTGAGCCTACTCTTCTCTTGGATGGACTGGCATATGTGTAGTTTGTATTTATTGATTATTGGGTTCTACTGATTACAGAATGATTCAAGATATTTTATGACATTTTGTATGCAAATATATGGGAAAGAATTGATTAAAGGACTTTTTTTTCTAATTTATTTTTTGCTATTGAGAGTAAAAATGTATGCAGAGCAGATTATACACCAATTCATCATTCTCACCTTTGGTTTCTGAGTTGTTCCTTCCCATTAACATAACTTCACCGCTCCCTTTGTTTTCTATCTGATGTTTAGGGTTGGTGTTGTCAATTTAGCTGCATAGAGATAGATTTTAGAAGAGCACAATGCTTAAGCCTAAACTATTGTTTGGTTGTACAAAGACTTAAGGATATTTTTGGTCTAAAGTTTAAAAATTATCTCAGGGCAATAGTTTTAGGGGCTCATCCAGGTTCCATGACTCCAGAATATCTAGCTTCTGTGAGAATTTGAAAATCTGTTCTCTTTATAGCCATACCATCCTGAATATAATACCTAGTCTTATTCAATCTTAGAAAAGTTAATCAGGGTTGGATCTGATTAGTATGTAGATGATGGTCGTGGTGGTTGGTTATGTGCCATGGAGTTGATTCTGAGTCATAGCACCCTATGTAGGATTTATGAGGCTATAAGTCTTTATGGGAGCAGAAAGCCTCATCTTTCTTCTATGGAACTGCTGGCAGTTTCAAATTGTTGACTGTGAGATTAGAAGCCTGACTCCTAACCACTATGCTACCAGACTCTTGATGATTAAAATAAGAGCTTGTAAGGCTCAGTGGAAAAACTGTAGTTAAAGAGTTAGAACTTTCTGAATTCTTGGCTTCATCACTTCCTAGTTAATGGCTTTTGAAAGAAGCATTCTGAGTCTCCACTGAAAGGGGAAAGATATTTGCCTCGTTAAATTGTTGTGCTGAAGAGCAAGGGTACAGTGCTTTGAGGAGTGGTCATCTCAGATGCTGATGCACATATGGAAGTAGCCACGTCTCTAGATCAGCTACCAGAGCTCATGGTAGCTACCAGAGCTCATGGTTGTTCTTGGTAGGATTCCTGAGTTACCTATAGGGCTTGACAATTGCTTTGCACTTCTTCATCGACAGCACTATAGTAATTAATGATCTGAAAACTGGACCATCCAGGGGCGCAGTAGACACAACTGATGTAAATCAACTGGTTCTAGGAATTCTATGCAGCTTTTGCTTTCATTGGAGAATTTGGCTGTTGATGCCTTTTTCGCTTTCCTCCAGAAAACAGTGTTGATAACCATATATTTTGACATCCAGAAATATTTACTTAGTTACCCAGACATGGAGGAAAACAGTTCATGGCAAAAGTCTGTGTAACTTGATTCTTCCTCATTCTCAAATTCAAGGGAGGATTACTTCAAACTTGGGAGTGGTGGGTCTCTACATGACTGTACCTTTCTGTGAGAATAACTATAAGTGAATTAAGGTCTATTCAGATACAAGTTATTTGCAATTGAATTATTGAACAAATTATAACTGAGTAAATTTTAGGTGGAAGATTTTGGCATTTCAAGACTTTATTGCATATTCTAAACTCTTTAAAAAAGCTTTTTTTTTTTTTTTTTTGTAAGACATAAGAAACATGACCGCTTATGCAACATAAAGAGCAAGGCATTTATCTTATATATCTGAGTATAGGAGCCCTGGTGTGGCGCTGCAGGATAATGTACTGGACTGCAAGGTTGGTTTGAACCTCAATATTAGTGGTTCAAACCTACCAGTCGCTCTTTGAAAACCCTATGCAGGGTCTCTGTGAGTTATCTCTGACTCATAGCGACCCTGTATAAGATTTCTGAGGAGTGGTGGGTGGATTTGAAATACCCACCTTGCAGTTCAAACTGACCCTGTGGTCCAGTGCTTATCGTACTATGCCACTGTGCCACATCAGAACTCCATGAATTAATATATATATATATATATTTGTTGTTGTTGTTGTTAAGTACTGTCAAGTCAGTTCTGACCCATAGCGACCTTGTATAGCATTTCCAAGGAATGTCTGGTGAACTTGAACCACCGACCTTGCGGTTCAAACCAACTTTGCAGTCCATTACAGTAGCTCACAGTGCTATACCAGGAATTCATATATATATACTCATACATATATGTGTGTGTGTGTGTGTGTGTGTGTGGTGTATAAATATATTTTTTTTCTTTTAGGAGTACTGGTGTGGTGCTGTGGGCTAATGCGTCAGACTGCAAAGTCATTTGAACTGCAAGGTTGGTGGTTCAAACTCACCAGCTGCTCCTTGGAAATCCTATACAGAATCACTATGGGTTGGAATTGACTCGACAGCGCTTTTCTGTGGGAGAAAGATGAGGCGTTCTGCTCCCGTAAAGATTTACAGCCTCGGAAACCCTGTACAGGGTCGCTATGAGTCTGAACCGTCTCCACGGCACATAACAACAACATATATTTATATTTAAATATTTATGGAGCTCTGGTAGAGTAGTCATTATGAGTCAGGCTGCTAATCTCAATGTCAGCAGTTCGAAACTGCAAGCTGTTCTATGGGAGAAAGATGAGGCTTTCTGCTACCATAAAGATTTGCAGCCTTGGAAACCCTATGCAGGGTCACTATGAGTCAGAACCAACTCCAGGTACTTGACAACAACATATATAGAATTGTATGTATACATCAGTATATATATGTGCACACACACATATTGGTATAGAAAAGAATCCACTTGGTCTGAGAAAAATTGAGTTTTTGGCTTTGGTCATAAGCAGGATGGGTTAGGGCTATGGAATATGCTTCTACTGGATGATTACATATAAAGAGTTACAGCAACTGATTTCAGGAACCATTTACAGGCCCACCACTCATCTATCAGTTTATTGCACTGTGGTGTTCGCAGGTTACTATGAAGTTGGAAGCTATGCCACCGATATTTTTCATGCCAACAGGATCACCCATGGTAGACAAGTTTCAGCTGCTCTTCCAGACTAAGACAGATTAGGAAGAAGAAGAGGCAGACTACTTGTGAATCTTTAGTCACTGAATATCTTATGAATAGCAGTGAAACACTATCAGATAGCACCAGAATATTGAATATTGAAACAAGATGAATAGCACCAGAATATTGTTAGATAAAGTGCCAGAAGATGAGCCCCTCAGTTTGGAAGGCACGCAAAATATGACTGGGTTCTCCTCAAAGTAGTATTGACTGTGATGGTGTGGTTGGAGTAAAGCTTTCAGTACCTTCATTTTGAGAAACAGCTGCAAACATCCATTAATAATTGAAAGCCAGTGATGATTAAATTGAAGAATTCTATCAGCTTCTACTATCTGAAATTGATCAAACATGCGATCAAGATAGGAATGCAAAGGTTGGAAACAAAGAAGAGCAAGTAGTTGGAAAATATGGCCTTGGTGATGGAAGCAATGCTGGGTATTGCATGACAGAATTTTGCAAGACCAGTGACTACTTCATTTCAAATACCTTTTTAAAACAACATAAAAGATAATTATACACATGGAATTTACCAGATGGAATATGCAGAAATCAAATTGATTACATTTGTAGAAAAAAATGGTGGAAAAGCTCCATATCATCAGTCAAAACGGGGCCAGGAACAGACTGTGGAACAGGCCATCAATTGTTCATATGCAAGTTCAGGCTGAAGCTGAAAAAAATTAAAACAAGTCCACAAGAGTCAAAATATAACCTTTAGAATACCCCACCTGAATTTAGAAATCCTCTCAAGAACAGATTTGATACATTAAACACTAAAAAGCAAAAACCAGAAGAGTTGTGGGATGGCATCAAGAACATCATACCTGAAGAAAGCAAAAAGTCATTAAGAAGACAAGAAAGAAGTAAAACACAATGACGTGGAGAGATGGAGCGGCTGGGGACCTTAGACCCAGAGAGGTTGAGGGGCTGTGTACTGACCCTTTGGTTAGTTGTTGATTCATGGAGGGGATTGTAACCATGGAAATGAAGTTATATACAATAGGATGAATGTAAAGTGAATGTTCTCCCATGTAAACTATCACATAATTCACAATAAAACGTTAAGAAAAAAGAAAAAGAAAAAGTAAACACCAAAACGGTTGTCAAAAGAGACACTGAAAATTGCTATCCAGCATAGAGATGCCAAAGCAAAAGGAAGTAGTGAGGATGTAGAAGAGCTGAATGGAAAATTTCAAAGGTTAGCTCAAGAAGACAGAGTCAAATATTGTAATGAAACATGCAAATATCTGGAGTTAGACAACCAAAAGGGAAGAACATGCGTAGCATTTCTCAAGTTGAAACAATTGAGGGAAAAATTCAAGCATCAATGGTTGATATTCAATCATTTCAAGAGGTTGTTGTTGTTGTTAAGTACCGTGGAGTTGGTTCCGACTCATAGTGACCCTGTACAGGGTTTCTGAGGCTGTAAATCTTTATGGGAGCAGAACCTCTCATCTTTCTCCCACAGAACCACTGGTAGTTTCAAACTGCTGACCCTGCAGTTGGCAGCCTGACTCATAACCACTGCACTAGCAGAGCTCCATTGCTAACAGAGGTAGAAAATGATAAAGAGCCAATGATAATGAAGGAAGAAGTCCAAGGTGCATTGAAGACGTCAACAAAGAATGAAACTCTGGGAATTGATGGAATACAAATGGAAATCTTTCAAAAAATTAATGTAACACTGGAGGTACTCATTTGTCTCTGCCAAGCAATTTGGAAGACAGCTACTGACTGGCCTGCTGATTAGAAGAGATCCATGTTTTTTCCCACTCCAAAGAGAGGTTACCCAATGGAATGCAGAAATCATTGGACAATATCATTATTATCACATGCAAGTAAAATTTTGCTTAAGATAATTAAAAAATGGCTGCCACAATACATTGATAAGGAATTGCCAGAGGTTTGAGCTAGAGTCATACGAAGATGCTGAATAAGGGATAGCACTGCGGATGTCTGATGGATCTTGGCTGAATACAGATAGTACCAGAAAGGTATATAGCTGTGCTTTATTGACTACACAGAGGCTTTAAACTGTGTGGATCATGGCAAGCTATGGACAACATTGTAGAGAATGAGTATTTTGGAACACTAAGTTGTCTTCATAAGGAACCTGTGCATACACCAAGAGGCAGTCATTTGAACAGAACAAGGGGACACTGGATGGTTTAAAATAAAGGGTGTGCACTAGGGTTTTATTCTTTCACCATTGTATTCAGTCTTCATGCTGAACAAATAATAAGAAGCTTGATTATATCAAGAACAACATGGCATGAAGATTGGACAAAGACTCATTAACAAACTGTGTATGCAGATAATCCACCCTGCTTGTTGAAAGAGACGAGGACTTAAAATACTTAACTGATAAAGATCAAAGCCCAGTCTTCAATATGAATTGCACTCAACATAAAGAAAACAAAAATCCTCACTACTGCACTAATAAATGACATCATGATAAATGGAAAAAGGATTGAAGTTGTTAAAGAATTATTACTTGGATCCACCATCAACACTCTTGGAAGCAGTAGTCAAGAAATCAAGCAATATATTACATTAGGCAAATCTGCTGCAAACAACCTCTTTAAAAATGTTTATGAGCAAAAATATTTACTTTGATGACTAAAATGGGCTTGAACTGACCCATGGTATTTTCAATAGCCTTATAGCCATATGAAAGTTGGACTATGAATAAGATGACCATAGAAAAATTGATGCATTTGAGTTACGGACTTCCAGAAAAACAAACAAATCTGTGTTGGAATCAGTACAATTAGAATGCTCTTCAGACACCAAGATGGCCAGACTTCCTCTCTATATTTCAGACATGTTATCTATCAGTAGGGACCAGTCCCTGGAGAAGGACATAATATTTGGTGAAGTGGAGGAACAGTGAACAAGAGGGAGACCCTCAATGAGATGGATTGTCACAGTGGCATCAGCGATGGGTTCAAGTGTTTCAGCAATTGTGAGGATGGCACAAGGCTGGGCAGTGTTTTGATATGTTGTGCATAGAGACTATTACAATGGTTCTGTGGGTTAAGCAGTAAATATGAACCACAAGGCCACTGGTTCTAGTCCATAGGAGAAAAGTTCTGCTCCTGTAAACATTTATAGATTCAGAAACCCTATACAGGGTCACTATGAGTTAGAACTGACTTGAGGGCACTTAACAACAACATAGTTTTAGAGCTTTCATGTGGAATTTAAAACATCACTGTTGTTATTATTAAGTGTCATCGAGTCCGTTCTGACTCATAGTGACCCTGTTTCCAAGGAGCAGCTGGTAAATTAGAACCTCTAACCTTGCTGTTCAAACTGACCTTGTGATCGAGCTACTTATTCTACATCCAGACTCCATATACATCTCAGGAGTGTGCAAAGATTCCTCTTGCTACCAGAGAGAAACAACTTGTTAAAAACTTGTAAGTGATCTGGGAAAGTTCAGACAAGGTTAGCTTCAAGATTGTTTCAAGCAATTCTCTGATTACATCTCATCTTTGTCATGAAGACATATTCTTTTGGCCCACTCAATAAAAAAGGCAGAGTCCTGGTGTGGTACTGTGGGTTATTTCACTGGACTGCAAGTTCGTTTGAACTGCGAGGTCAGCGATTCAAGCTCACCAGCTGCTCTTTGGAAATCCTATACAAGATCGCTATGAGTTAGAACCAACTCGATGGCACTTATCAACATACAAAAGACAGTTGAGTCAACATTCTTTTCCTTAGAGTGCATTTCCTTCACTTTCTTTCTTAACCAGAGAAGGAAATTGCCTTCCCAGTGTTAGGTTGTTGTTAAGTGCCATAGAGTCAGTTCCAACTCATAGTGGCTCTGTGTTGGGTTTTTGAGGAACGTCTGGTGAGCTTGAACTTCTGATTTTGCAGTTCAAATCGACCTTGCAGTCCAGTGCTAATCCTGCAACGCCATACCAGGACTACCAATTTTATGGCTCCTAGCAATTAACATATCCAGATAATGGGAGCATGTCTGGGGGAAAGAACATGGATTCTCAGAAAGGTGGTTAAATAAAAAGAACAATCTAATTAAAAAGCACTGAGTTAAATTTAACCATGCAATTTTGGTTAAAAAAAAAAAAAAAAGCTTTACAAATTTCTCCTTTATTATTATATAGAATATGATACAATGTGACATTCTAGCAATTTAACAGTCAGTGTAATAAAAATGTAAATTAGTTCTCTCAGTTCTATGTTTTAAATTGCAGTGCAAAATTATACTCGTTTTAAGAATGGACTTGCTGTAAATATAAATTTATATTCTTATTAATTTAGAAAAATATGCTTGAGTTGTTATTGTTGTTAAGTGCCGTTGAGTCAATTCTGACTCATAGGGACCCTGTGTAGTGTTTCCGAGCAACAGCTGGTGGGTTTGAACTGCCGACCTTGTGGTTTGAAGTCCTGTTTTGATTCACACTAACAAATTAATTTTCCAGTCAACAATGTATACACACTTTGTTTGCTGAGATCAGTTGTAAACACTTTAATGTCATAGGACTCTTCCTACTTCCAGGGTTCCCCATGTCCATTCATCCTTTTTACTTGCCCCTTCCTGTCTTCTTAGCTTTATTTTTGGAGAAAAATGCTGCCTTTACGGTCCTGCATGATAGATTTTACTGAGGAATCCTGTCCTCCTTAGTGTGATTATTTACGTTTTAGACCTGTCTCTTGTTTGCCTGAAAGTTGATCCCTGCGGGTGGGTTCAGTTCCAGGCTTGAAGTGTCTCTAAGGACCACAGTCTTAGGGGGTTCACTAGTTTCTATCCGACCAGTCCAGTCTGTTTATAATTTTGAATTTTGTCCTACTTTTTTCCCTTCCTCTATGTCAGGACCTTCTATTGAGATCCTGATCAGAGTGGTCAGCAGTAGTTAACTAGGTACTACTACTTCTGGCCTCAGGATTTTCATGTGTAAATAAAAACACAATTCATGCAAACAAAACTCAATAATGTACCACCAGTGATCATGGTAATAAAGTGCACAAATGAAACAAAGGTTATGAACTTCCTTTAATCATAAATTCTAATTGCAGTAGAGGGGATAAAAGGTTGTTTGTAATAACTCAGCATATAACAATTATACTCTCAAAAACAATGATTGCATTTGTATGACCTCAGGTTCTAAATTGAAAAGAAATGTTTTGTTTTGGCAAGTTAAAAGCTCTGCATAAGCTTGCATCCATGATGTAGAAGGTGTGCAGTGAATAGCACCGGATTGATTCATTGAACTCTATTGAACTCTGACATTGTCATTAACTTATCTGACAATCTATGTCTTTGCAAGTGATTTTACTAAATTACTAAGAAAACATCATATATTTCCCCTAGCTTAAAATGAATTCATCTGAATGGATAACAATTAATATTAAGAGAATTTATTGCATAGGCTACATTGGTAAATGAATCTAAGGGACCGAGATAATAGCAAGTTTCCAGAGCTTTTTAGTGATCTTAAAATGAGCATTGTAAAGTAACTATCTAGAAGAGATTGTAGTGATGTTTGTGTGTACATGTTGGAAAAAGTGGAGGAGTACATTCTTCCATATTGTTAAGTGTGAATTTTTCTGGTTTTCAGCATAGGGTGCCACTTTAGTTGCAAGAGCCTTGTGAGGTGTGAGTTTCTTTTGTGTTGCTTCTCCTTAAAGGAGAAAGTGATTGCTGTATCCAATTTAAACCCACCAGCTGCTCCTTGGAAATACCATACAGAGTCGATATGAGTCAGAATCCACTTGATGACTGTTAACAGCAACATTCATTATTGTAACAACACAGTGGGTTCTTGCTTGGGCTCATCATCAGCCAGTGCAGTGAAGAGATCTTTCCAGTGACTTGCTAGACTCTTTGAACAATTTAAATGCAACTTTGGGGAAAGTGGCACTTTTCACGCATTCTCTTTAGGACTCTTGTATTTAATAGAAGAATCTGCTCTTCGTTTCCCTCTCATTTTTATTCCACTTTACCTCTTTTGCTTCAACACACTAAAATATTATTGTGTGACAGAATGAGTACTTTTAGTTGATATTTGCATTTTTACAGTTACATTTTGGGAAAAGAATGAAGCTAAGTTTAACCTACAGTGGGTTTATCAGAATTATACTGCTTTTCCTTTTCCACATATTAATTTTTAAGTTTTGAATGTTTATCCCATTCAGATATTTAGAAGCTAGTTGCCAATTCCTTCACCTGCCATTATACATCCAGGCCATTTCCTTTGATTCTAACTCAGAAGTAATTTCCTTAATCATTTATATTATTTTTCCCACTGAGCTTTCTTAATTACTTTTTCTCGTGGTTATCATGAAGATTGCTGCTAGACTTAATTTTCTGACATTTACCCCTGGAGATTACTTTGTTTGTTGTTAAGTACTGTGGAGTTGGTTCCTACTCATAACAACCCTGTATAGGGTTTCTACTGAGTGGCTGGTGAGCTTGAACTGTGGGCCTTGTGGTTTAAACCGACCTTGTGGTCCAGTGCTTTATCCCATAACCCCACAGGTGATTTTTCCTTTCTTCTTTGTTACTTTCCCACTCTTTTTTCCTTTAATTCTTCTTTCTCTAAGAGCGTTCCATACTTGAATTGTCACGTACAAAGTATATTTTCTTAAAGGAAAATCGCTTAGTGAACTTAGTCAACATTTTCTGTAGTTGTTGGTATTTTCTTTTGTTTGATCATTTTTGCATGAACCAAAAAACTTTTTTATTTGAAAAGTAAACCTTACTAAGTGAGGTCTCCCTCCCACTCCAAGCTTCCTATCCCTTAGCCTCCTTCCTTAAGTTATTCCACTCTTACCAGTTATTTATGACCCTTCTAGAGATGCTCAAAGCAGCGTCATAGTGGATTATGGACTGGGTTGCTTACTGCAAATTCAGCAGTTCTAATCCACCAATCGCTTAGTGAGAGAAAGATGAAGCTTTCTGCTCCTGTAACGATTTCTAGCCTCAGAAACCCTATTCAGGGTCACTATGTGTCAGAACTTTTTGTATGGCGCTGTAGAATAAGCACAAGACTTCAAGGTATGCTTGAACTATGAGGTCAGCAGTTCAAACTACACAGTTGCTCCTCAGAAACCTTTTACTGGGTCACTGTGAATCGGAACTGACTTGAAGACACTTAACAACAACAACAACAACGCTAACAACAACATGGATGAGTCAGAACAGACTCGATGACACACAGCCACCACCTCCACCAGAAATGGTCCAAGGGTGAAATGTTTCAAAGAAGAGACCCTAAGGGAAAGAGAGAGACTGCATACTTTTTTTAAAAAAAGTACTAATTGTGACGGAATATGAAGGATTTTTTCACCTAATATATTTCTTGGAGATCTTTTTATATTAGCATCCAAAAAGTCTTTATCACAGCTGCATTGTGTGGTTATGTTATAGTCTATTTTACCTGTCCCTAACCAAATGAACAAACATACCTGTGTTGGAAGAAGTGCAGCCAGAGTGCTCCTTGGAGGCCAGGATGGCCAAACTTCGTCTTTCATATTTCGGACATATTGTCAGGAGGGACCAGTCGCTAGAGAAGGATATCATGTTTGGTAAGGTGGAGGGTCAGAGAAAAAGAGGAAGACCCCCAGTGAGGTTGATTGGCAAAGTGGCAGCATCAGTGGGCTCAAGCGTGGCACCAGTTGTGAGGTTGGCCCACGACCGGGGAGTGTTTCATTCTCTTGTGCATAGGGTTGCTATGAGTTGCTACCGACTCGATGGCACCTAACAACAACAGTCAGTGGACAGGAGGCTTGGTGTGGCGCTGTAGGATAAACACTTTACTCCAAGGCCAGTTTGAACTAGAGATCAGTGGTTTAAAGCCACCAGCTGTTCCTCAGAAACCCTATACAGGGTTGGTATGGGTCAGAACTGACTAGATGGTACTTAGGAACAACAATAACAGCAGTTATCTAAATTATTCTATTTATTTTGCTGTCATTCTGGAATGAACATTCTGATTCATACGCCATTTCCTCACAATCAGGTATATTTATTTCTTGGATAAGTCCTATGTGTACTAGCCATAAATGTCTGTACATATGAACGAGCTTCAAAAAGTCTGTAGGAAAATGGAACTGAGAAATAATAGAATTCTTCCATGAATGTTTTGAAGCCCCCTCATATCTCAAGATCAGCAGTTAAAAACTACCATTGGTTCCATGGGAGAAAGAAGAGGTTTTCTGCTCCCATAAAGATATATAGCTTTGGAAACCTATGAGTCGGAACAACTCTCCGGCACACCATCACCACCACCATATAGGTATGTTTATACTCATCTGCAGAAACAAAACACTAAAATCATGCATTCTGCACTCTGATTTCCACCTACTTGCCTTCTAAAGTTATGTAAACTTGACCTGACTTTGCTACTCACAACAAATTCTTCACCACAATCACTATACTTGGGGCAAGAGAAGCTTTTAAATCATTGAAAAAGCTTTGAACCCTTTCTTGCACTAAGTAAGACTAAATAAGAACTATGCCCTTGCTCCAACTTACCTACAGGCTCTCAAAGACACATGTAAGAATGGACCTCATTCGTAATCTGGGAACTGCCCGTACCTCAGGATATCTACATACACAGAGTCACTTCATTCTTCCCAGGACACCATCTCTAGGTGTGCATGTCAGATGTTTATTTCGGCAGTGTAGGCATTTGGGAGCTGCAGAAGCAGTGTTAGTAGATTTCCCTGGGAAGGAGATGAACTGCTCTCAAATATTTGCACAGAAGCATTGACTGGCAGCCCTGGGAGAAGCCTGGGGTAATGGAATTCAACCCTCTCACTCTAAGTATGGGGATAGCCCACCTAAAGGAGGTCTGTCTTAGTCTCCTGCCCAGGGTCATTCACACCAGGGAGGGGATGAACCTCCTAAATCATCCAGGGCTTTCCCCAGTGTTGATTTTGACTCATAGAGACCCTGAATAGGGATTCCGAGGCTGTAAATCTTTGTGGGGACCAAAAGGTTCATCTTTCTCTCACAGAGCAGCTAGTAGATTCAGTGTAGTGATCTTGTGGTTTGCAGCCCAATCTGAAGCTCACTATGCCAAGAGGGCTTCTCCACCATCACATTAGTCTCTGTATTTCCTGCAGACTGTTCTGTCCTTTGTTAGTGCTCCTCATAACCTTGACTGGGAGACTCAGAGTTGAAAGGGACTCTTAAAAGCCGTCTCATTTTACCCCCTGCTACTGTTGAATGCCCTCTGTTTGGTTCTGACTCACATTGACTTATATAGAGTTTCTGAGGCCAGAAATCTTTTTCAGGAGCAGAAAGACTTCATCTGTCTGTTGTGGAGTGGCTGGTGGATTCGAACCTGACCTTGGGGTTAGCAACCCAATGCTTATGTAACCTACTAAACTACTGTGGCTCCTTATTCTATCTCCCTCCCCTGGCCCCAGAATCTAGTTAAAACTTGATAGGCAATTCTCATTGCAGGAGAGGTATTGCCAACATCTATTAGGCTTCAATCTTAAATAGTTTCAAAACCATGGTTGAAATTAATGATCCGTAACTTTTGGGGAAAAAAGAGACGGTTCTTTCTCTCTGTCCCTTGTATCCTTTTTGAGCAGGCTGAGATGACAGTGGGAACAATAGGCAGGCAGGTCTGACCTTGTTGATATAACGTTGTTGTTGTTGTTAAGTGCTTTAAAGTCAGTTCCAGCTCACAGTGTCTCTTTCTGAGAAGCTGCTGGTGAGTTTAAACTGCCAGCCTGGTGATTCAAACAGACCTTACAGTCCAGTGCTTTGTCCTACAGCACCACACCAGGAATTTCCCCCCCTCCCCCCCCATGAAACAGTAACCTTAATGTTTCAGACCATATCTGAATTGCACCCTTTCTCAGTAGAAGCAGGGGAGAGAGATGCTGCTTGGTAACGTATCTCAGCTGACATTACTACTAGCTGAGCAGGTCATCTGTCAGAATTATTTGAGCTAAGAATGCACAAATAATTAGGTGAGGAGGGTGTAGGAAGTCATGCATGTTGTGTGTATATACAGGTGTGCATTTACTGTATATGTATATATACATCTATAAACATATATGCATGTTTGAGAGTAAGTAAAAAAAGTACTGCTTCAAAATCATAGAAACATTTATTAAACAAAAATATCAAAATGTGGAGCTATTATTACTTACCATATCCTCTTTCTACGTCTATATACTTCTAAAGACATGTATCTATCTCTCTAACCCTCCCCTAAAGGATTCTGTGCTCTTGGATTTACAGCACTTCAAATTGGCAGGTTTTGCATACTCAGGGGTGTGAATTGTGTTCCTTTTAGGTGTTCTTTGACCTTTGAGAACAAGAATAAGCCTGAAGGAGTATGATAAGGGCTGTCAAGTAGATCAGGTAATGTTTCCCAATGAAATTCTCATGGGACAGCTCTTGCTACCCTCAAAAAGTGAACAGGTGCATTGTTGTGATGGACAAAAATAAAATTCCTCAGCACAAATTTGCTGGACTATTTCTTAACAATGTCATTTTCTTAAAACGTCTTGATAATTCTCCATGCTCATCCTGTGTCCTTTGAGAAACTCTGTTAAGATTAACCCTTTGGAATTCTAAGAATAGTCACCAAAAGCTTTTGAGCTGACCTTACTGCCTTGAATTAAACTGGCCCAGCAGATCCCTTGAAAGTCACTGTTTTGACTGGACTTTTGTTTTAAATGCACCTTGATGAGACCAAGACACGTATATAACTTGTCTACAGCCATCTACTGATCAGAGACACATTTAGACACATTTTTCTTGGAATAAACCTGCATATGTATGAACTGGAACCTGAGTAGCAATATTTTTTGACTTACACTTGTTTGTGCATGTTGTTGTCGTTAAGTGCTGTCAACCTTTTATAGGATTTCTGAGAAGCAGCTGGTGAGTTTGAACAGCTGACCCTGTGGTTCACAGTCCAGTGCTGATTCCACAGTGCCACACCAGGAGTCACATGTGGGTATAAATGTAGGCACACACATACACATAGGCACACACATGTACATATACAGTGTGAATGGGGCTTCTAACTGTGGAAAAATTCCATTATCTTTTTCTTTTTTAATGTTTTATTGTGAATTATGTGATAATTTACATGAGAGAACATTAGCTTTACATTCATCCTATCTTATATAATTTCATTGCCATGGTTACAATCCCATCCATGCATCATTAACCAACCAAAGGGTACACCCTGCAAGCCTGCCCCCTGGTCATCAGCACACAGCCCTTCTCCCTCTCTGGGTCTAGAGTTCCCAGCCCCTCCATCTTTCCACATCATCCTCTCTGCCTCCATCTCTGATGTCACTGCTTCTCTGGGAAAGGTCCCACTCTTCACTCTTGTCCCTTGATGGCCCCAGGGACCTCCACTCCTAGACTGCAAAGTCAACCACTCTCCTTCTTTTGCTACAAAATGTCTACCTTTACATTTCCAACCCTCACAGTCAGTCCTGATAGCAATTATTCACTGTTGTGCCAAATGAATGGTATCCCTATCTCCTTTCATCACCTGATTATATACTACTCATTGGAGATTCTACCTTCTTCCATGCCCTCTGGATCTAGGCTCCCTCTTGAAAGCTTGTAAGCCAGTCACTTCTTGCCTTTGTAGCCCTCCATTTTGGGTAGCCAATGTTCAAGGTGCTCATCCCTGTCTACTCTGTGTATGGAGAGGGTGGGAATGATCCTTGCTGTAAAGATCTGTTCCCTCTTTTGAGCTACTGCATCCATAGGTGTAGGCCAAGTTCATCAAATAGTATCAGATTACTCTTTTTTTCGTCTTCTTTCTTCTTCTAGTTGAGTTCTCATCATCCAGCTATTGAAGCCAGGTCAAGGGGGGTATTATCTGCAAGTGTGGGTGTTCTTGTGCATATGCCCTCTCTTCTTATTAGATGGACGCTTCACTCTCCAATGTAGTCCTCTGTGGCTATATCACTGACTCTAGGCCCAGGAGTCCCCAGGTCTTGCCATACTGCTGGCCAGCCAGGTCTCCACCTAGGTTCACAGGAGTCTGTTGAATGTGGTAGGGCTTAGCTTGCAGCTTCATTGCTGTTTTTCCTTCACTTCCCCTTATCTGTGACAAATGTGGTCACCAATCAAGATGCATGTCTGCTTGTGTATTCTCATTGAGGCTTAGTCTTGGAAGGGGGTTTATACTGAGGGGACCTGACCACTTACTTGCCTTGATGTGTCCTGGGCGAGCAACTTGCTTGTTGCATTATCTTTTAATTTCATTTTCCACAAACTTTTTGAAGCCCCACTCATATATATTACAGCTGGGAGACATTAAGGATCCTCTTAAACCTCACATAAGGGTAATCAAGGAGTCCTGGTATGGCGCTGTGGGTTAATGCACCAGACTGCAAAGCCATTTGAACTGCAAGGTTGGTGGTTCAAGCTCACTAGCTGCACCTTGGAAACCTTATACAGGATCACTATGGGTCGGAACCGACTCGAAAGCACTTAACAACAGCAAGAGTAGCTCAGTAGGATAAGAATTGGACTGTGAACCACAAGCTCAGTGGTTCAAGCCTAACAGTTGCTTATGGGAGAAAGATGAGGCTTTCTGCTCCTGCAAAGATTTATACTCTTGGAAACCCTTTATTGTTGTTACTGAGTGCCAACTGGTAATTTGAATCCCCAACCTTGTGTTTCAAACTGTTCTTGTGGTCCAGTACTTTATCCCACAGTGCCATACCAGGATTCCCTATACAGGGTCACTGTGAGTTCGAACCAACTCAATGGCACTTAACAAAAACAGCCATATTAAAAAGACCAGAGAACAGAAAGTTGTGACAAAAGTAAGGGCATCTGTCTTTCCAAAGTGAAGGATATCTGTAAACACCTCTTCTGATCCTGGTGTGGAATTATAGGATCAGCACTGGATTGAAAATCACAAAGTCAGCAGTTCAAACCCATCAGCTACTCTTCAGAAACCCTATACAGGTCACTATGTGTGCGGCTCTGTGGGTTAGTGCGCTGGATTGCAAAGACAGTTTGAACTTAAAGGTCAGTAGTTAAAACTCAGCAGCCACTCCTTGGAAGCCCTATACAGGGTCACTGTGGGTCAACCAACTCGACGGCATTTAACAAGAATGTGTCGGAACTGACTGGACACCACTTAACAACCACCACCACCACCACACACAGCTTTGAATGACAGCCCTTCTTCTATCTGTTTACATGGAGACGTATTGATTCTGGTTGCCATGGTATAGAACTATTCGAAATAGTTGGGTAAGAATCCCAGAGAATGCACATCTTGTGGCTTTGCACCTTTTTGGCTGAATTCTAAGGGTGAAAAAATCAATGCTGTGCTTAGTGAACCAATTTCTCTTGACAAGATAAGTGCTTTTGACATCTGTACTTTTCCAAGGTAATTGTTAAATAGATATATACAGATTAAATTGACCTTAGAAATAAAAATTCATGCTTGTTCCCTATACTGTTGTAACTATTCAAAACATGTATTCCAGGTTTCTTTGGAATGAATGTATTCCCATGTGGGGAGAAGCCATTTTGCATAGCTGTTTCAAATTGCCTGAGTTTGAAATTGGATCCCAGCTCCGCTACTTACTATCTGGGAGACATTGAGCAAATTCCTTAACCTTTTTGATCCTCAATTCTCTTGTCTGAAAATGTCTACTACTGGGGTTGTGTTGGAGAATAAATAAATTAATATGTATAAAGCACTTACAATCATGATTCACCCATACCAGGTACCATGTAAATGTCAGATGTCATCATCATTATCATCATTGCTTATTTCTTATTTCTAGTAGTATTATGATATTATTGGTGGAAAAAAGTGACATTAGATGGATTCAGTGGGTAGAAGATAACAGTAGTCAATAGAACAGAGGATGAATTGAAATTTGAAATCACAGAAACTCTTTCAAGGGCACCTAAAACTCTTGCATGCCCCTAACTCTTTCCTTGTCATGTAATTCAACTGAAAACACTGGTACACCTAATTTTCCTTTTCTTCTACTAAATACAATTTTTAGTAGCATTTGTTCCAGCCATGACTGTTTACATTACCTCAAAGGAACTCTGACTTGAAATTCAGTGATATGACCCCTGGTTAGCCAGCTGAGCTTGGAGACTTCATCATGCAGAGTTATAGGCATGTCTGTCACATGAGCACATGCACTTGTTGGTGGCAGTGAGACCTTTGTGTGCTAAGGGATTGTGTGCTAAGGGATTGCTCTTCTGTACCCCTTAGAATTTCCACTGACGTCAAAGTCTCTAAGATGACAGCACTTAAAGTGTGTCAGGTATTTTATTCTCACTGGGCTAGGAGAAGATAAACTTTCATTAGCATCAGTTCTGACTTTTGATTTTCATGTGGTTTTCTTCTCCTGAATGCAGCTTCACTTAAATGTATGTTCTCTGCCATTTTCTCATCTCATCCATCCACTCATACTACAAGCATTCAGTAAACATTTGCCAAGTGCCAGGCACTGAGCTACATGCACAGGCACAAAGACAAATAAGAGATCATCCTAGATCAAAAGAAATCCGTAGACTAGTGGGAGAGAGGTAAATAAGTGGTTCTCGTGAGTATCCTACCAGAGTAGAGAGCTCTGGTAGTGTAGTGGTTACGAATTGGGCTGCGAACCTCAAGGTTAGCAGTTCAAAACTACCAGCTGTTCCGCGGGAGAAAGATGAGACGGTCTGCTCCAATAAAGATTTACAGCCTTGGAAACCCTGTACAGGGTCGCTATGAGTTGGAACCGACTCCACGGCACATAACAACAACAACAACAACAACAACAAGTGAGTATCCTCAGTACTGACACATAGTAGGTGATTCATAAACGTTTACTTAATTAAATTGAATAGTCAAAGCTGAGATTTAGGAAATGCTTGGTAAGAGACAGTAGCTCTGTAGGGTAATTAAAGGAATAGTGCAACTCTTCTAGTTCAACTGAGGGGATATTTCAAATTCTAGTTTTGTTAATGAGCCATTTTGTGCGTATTTTTTTCTTGTTGTTACTTTTTTACATAAGTGTCAATTCAAGACATGATTCCAATAGCAAATTTCTCTTAAAATGAACACGCTCTGATGTTGGAAGGAAAAAAATGATTATAGTTTTAAGAATGTCATTTTCACTTAAAATTACCCCCAAAGGGGCCTCAATTAAGATATTTCATTTTGAATTAGTCTAATGAAGCCAATTCTGGCATGTGGTTTTATTTTTTTCGAAGTCTTTATCACATGTAGGTCTAAGGGACTAGATATAATCATCACTCTAGAAGGAGCTATTTGACAGAGGTGTGGCTTCAACTCAGCTAGAAGAAAATGACCAACCACAATGATCCAGAAGGGAGGAAGATGGTCAGTAATGCCTGTCCCCCAACTCACCACTTGTCCTTCAGTCTCCTGCCAGTCCTTCCTATTAACTATGTGGAACTGACCCCATAGCACATAACCACCACCACTACCACTGACTGGAAATTAGTGCTCTGTTTCTCAAACTATACTCGATTTTTCTGTAGTAACAAATATCCCCCCCAAATCTCAGGGAACTTATACCAAAAAATCTTTCTCTCTTACTCTTGCTGCTTGTCCATCTCGGGTTGATGTGTGCAGGAGCTGGGTGAGGGGTATAGGTGGCAGGGGCAGAAGGTTTCTCGTCACCAGAGCCATTCAGAACCACATACTAACGCAGGTCTCGCCGCAACAAGTCCACTTCTATCTCCAGAGCCCTGGGAATGGTATAGCAACTCATATACTGATTTTTTTAAAGCTTCATTTAGAGTGAAACAGATGACCTCCATTCTCATTTCATTGATCAAAGCAATTCATCCAATTTGAAGAGAGCAGGAACGTTGTTTGAAAGAGGGAGAAACTGGAAACCTTTGCTTAATAGTGCCAGTTATGATCATAAACATGTGTTATGGGGCAGATATATGAGGGGGCTGTGTTAAAAAATGGAAATTTTCTACAAACTGTTTGAACCCCCCTCATACTCTGCTAGGCATGTCTCATTGAGTTCTATCAGTTATGTTTTATAGGAAGAAAACTGAGACCCATAGAGGTCAAGCAAATTGTGTACGGTCCCAGGGCTGGTACTTAGAGAGGAGAGACTGGAATTGAGGTCTGTAGGTCTGACACCAGTGCTGATGTTCTTTGTTTGACATGTTTATGAAACATATCCATGTCATCTAGGAAGTCAAAAGAGCAAACCGCAATAAGGAGAATTTGGTAATTGCATTTGTATTGGGGGTCACTTTCATCATAATAAGGCACTATACTTTCTCTTAGACCTATATTCTTAAGCGCACTAAAGTAGTTGATAAGAGTTCCTACTGTGTTTGGAGCACTAATTTTGGCCTGTGAAAAGAAAGGGCAAAAACCAGAAAAGAGTTACCAGTGTTCTTTGTGAGTTTATTATATACTTACAGAATCTGCTTGTAATTGAATCCACAGTGTTCCTCTTAAAGCTTGAATGAGGTGTTCTATAAAACAATAATGATGCTTCTTATTTAGTAAATAACACTCTTGGAACTTGCTCAGGTATAAATATATATTGTTTCAAGCAGGATGTAGAACAGTGTTTTCTCTAAATTTTTTGAAGTAGGAACTCTTAAGATTCTGTTGAAATAGCCTCCCTTAGGAAACACACTTGAATTTTGTTTGTTACTTAAAATTCAGGAACTTCACAGATGTATTCTCTACCAGAAACCCATCCATTTACTTAAGACTGCCTGGCTTAGATAGACTTTTCATTGTAAATTTTTAAGTTCCCAGAACAGTATTTATTAGGAGCTCACTAAATATTGAGCAGATTGAATGAATGGAGAAGGGAAGAAGGGACTGTCTTTAATTTTGTATCTCAGATATACATCCTTCTATTATCCACTATTCACCAAATAAGTGGTAGGTGCTCTGTTAGAAACTTGAAACTTTATAATTGGAAGTAGAGCAGGTATGACTTGACAGTGTGTTTACAATGGCAGACTTGGAGTCGGGTAGAAAAAAGGAGTCCAGAAAAGGCCTAGATATGTTTTGCGATATCTAGTTTTGTGACTCCAGGTGATGTCACCTCCATGGTCTCTACTATTTCAACTGCTGGTCTTTCATTAAGGTCATGTTTTGAGGGTTGTCATGAGAGACCATGAACCCTCTTCTATATATTCTATCTTCATACTTCCAGATACAGACATTAAAGGTCAGGAATCAATGACAGAGAAGGAATGACCGGATACTTTTGGAAAAACAAGACATGTTTGCTTCTAGTAAGGTAACAATGTTGAATGCAAAATTTAATTGGGCATTGAATACATATGTAATACTTGTTGATCAGGTGATTGGCTGATTGTAAGTTAGCACACTAGGTTAAACACTGTTTTCTTTACTCTTATAAGGATGTGTATTGGCTGAATGAACACTACTTAGGGTTGGTTTCTGGGTCAGCAAAAACACACATGTTTATTCATTAAAATACTGCGGTTGAAATTAACCAGTTAATTCTATTTAACTGGTGATAAAATTAAGGTTCAGAGTGATTAAATTATCTGCCAAGGGCCACAAAGGGGCTACTGAAACTCAGTCCTTTGGATTATAAGGAGGTTTAAATTTTAGTATAGTAGCACTCTGAAATTAGTCCTTACGGTAAAACTTCATCTGATGAAGCATAAGTACAGGCAGGCATCATAGTGCTTCATTGTAACAGGCAGTTACACAAATAAACTGGATAGGGTGGAGGACTCATATGTGATAAAAATGGGATTTGTCAGTTTCTTCCTCTGATGGATTGAATTGTGTCTCCTCAAAATATGTGTCAGTGTGGCTGGACCATGATTATCAGTGATATGTCAATTTTGTGATGATATACCATAGTTTGATTTGATGCAATAAGCCTGTAAAAGAATTAAGGGTGGCATTTGTTGTTACGAGCCATGGAGTTACTTCTGACTCATAGCAACCTTGTATAGGGTTTCTAAGGAGCAGCTGGTAGTTTCCAGGAAGCACTGACCCTGCTGTTAGCAGTCCATTGCTTATCCTACAGTGCCACCCCAGGATTCCAACACCATCCTTAATCCCACCACAACCTTTATTTGATGTATAGGAAGTTCCCAAGGGTGTGTCTTGCAACATCTTTTATCTTACAAGAAATTGGAAAGGAGCCTTGGGTGTGGCACTGTAGGATAAAACAACTGGACTGCTAACCTTAAGATTGGTGATTCAAACCCACCAGCCACTCCTTGAAACCCTGAACAGGATAGATGAGTTGGAACTGACTAAACAGAACTTAACAGTAAACAACCACCACCGCCAAGACAGAGTCCTGGTGTGGCACTGCAGGCTAATGCACTGGACTGCAAAGTTGTTTGAGCCACATGGTCGGTGGTTTAGGATCACCAGTTGCTCTTGGAAGCCCTATGACAAGGTCGCTATAGGTCGGAATCAACTCAATGGCACTTAACAACTATAACAATACCCAAAAAAGAAGAGCCAGGAGTGGAGTGCATCCTTTGGGCCTAGGTTCTTGGCTGCATTGTGAAACTCATAGATCAGTGCATGATGGATGCCAAGACACCTGGAGACCTCCAAGGAATGCTGGGTCTACAGGTGCATAAAGGAGACAAGGACCTTTCCCCAGAGCCCACAAAGAGAGAGGATTCCCAAGAACTGGCACTCTGAATTTGGACTCAAATGTGAATAACTGAATTTCTGGCTATTAAAGCCATTTACTTGTGGTATTTCCACTGTATCCGCAGTAGGTAACTAAGGCACCTCCTTTCTAAAGTGAACTCAGTGACAAAAAAGTTTCCTTTTGGTTTTGTTTTTAATATAGTCTGATGGCATATTCCATAGAGTTGCACAGTGACCCTTGTATAGGATGCCAGTGTCTGCGCCTTTGCACTACCTCTGACACTCTTGTTCTGCTCAGACCTATTGACCTCGATGATTACCAATATCTTAAAATTAATCTGTGAGTCCTAGACTTAAGAATTTTAGGATGCTCTGATTTTTCTTTTATGATTTTTGATTTGAAGTAGTCTGTCCCCTATCCCTGTCCCCGCTACCTAGATGTTGCAATCACTGTATTATTTCCCCATTATTTGATGTTTTTGATGTCTTTAACGTCATGGACAGTTCCTTTGGACCTGTGGACCTTTGGACTCATCATATCTCTCCAGTCTTGTTTTCTAAATTATTGGTCTGTTTGGTTTAGGTCAGAGAACTCTAGCCTGACTCACAGTCATTAGCTAGTTTGCAGCCAGGGAACTGGGCTGCCAATTTTATTTATGGAGTTACCACCACACTAGATACTTTACTTTCATTTATTCACTTTTATTAATTAAAAAAGCTCCAGGATTGGAGATGTATGTATCATTAACTCAATTTTCTATATAAGGGGAATAGAAACTTAGAAAGGTATATAAATTGCCAACGTTTACACAGTTGGTGCACATGTAGTAGATAGAGCTGGACTTTCACTCCAGTACTTTGATTCCAAAGACAGTGTGAGTAGTGCAGTGTTTCTCAAATGTCAAGTGTATCAGAATCTCCTGGAGGACTGATGAGAATATTTCACAGGGTTCCATCCACAGTTTCAGATCCAGCACATCTATGATAATGTCTCAAAGTTTTTATTTCTAGCAAGTCCCTGTGTGATGCTGATGCAGCTGGTACAAGGACCACACAGAAAACCACACTGGTACAGGGCATAAAAATGGATTTCTCAGATCAGTTTGCCTGGATTCAAATGCCAGCTCCATTACTTATGAAGGGCAAAAACTGGAGCACATCATTTTATTTCTGAGTTACTTTATCACTCATCTAGAACTGCCTCATAGAGTTGCAGTTAGGGTTACATAAGATAAAGCACTTGATACGCTTAATAGAGTGCTTGGAATCTAGAAGTCAATTTATACAGTTGCCTATTGTTATCATTCTTACTAATTTATACTTCCAAGAGTTCGCTGGTCTTTCTCATGCTCTGTGATGTCTTATGCTCTATTTTTGAAGTCCTTTGATTCACTTTTCCCACCCTCGGTGTTCCCTGTCAAACTCTGAGCATGCCCCCTGCCCCCTGTCTTTCTCCTCAACAACTGTTGCCCCTGGCTTACATCTTTCTCCTCAACCAAAAGTGCAATATTTTGAAGCCTCCGTATCTGGGTGGATATGATAGGACTTTGGGGTTTGGGATTTATGTACCTTAACTCCAGTCACCTCCAGTGGTTTTCTACCTCATTCACCTTCTGGTACAGAAGATGCAGTAGAACTTTTTAGCTTCAGAGCTTCTCTTCTGGAATATGGTCCTGAGGACAAGGAATGAGTTTTTTGATACTCTACCAGGTCCATCATGGTGAGGCTTTCATCCCTTTGTGAAAAGGTAAGAAGACTTGAGTTCAGAACATCTTTGCCACTGAGGACAGATTATCTGAGCTCTGTGGGCTTTGGTTTCCTCAGTGAAAGTCTGAAATTAGAATAAGAACAATTTAAATGCATTCCTTTCCGTTTATCATCTTCACACTCCCCTGGTCCAAGGATTTCTTATTCAAGAGTTAGATAACCATGCTTATAGCTGAAGGCTCTATAGTTGCTTTTCTAAAGCTTATTTTATAACAAAGGTCGTCTTTCCTTTTGCAGACATTTCTCGCTTTACTGCACTTTGCTTTATTGTGCTTCAGATCCCTGTGTTTTTTAAAATTAAAGGTTTGTGGAAACCCTGCATTGAGAAGTCAGTCAGAGTAAGTTTTTCAACAGTATGTGCTCACCTCGTGTCTCTGTCACAGTTTGATCATTCTGACACTATTTTGAAACTTTTCATAATGCTATTGCACAGTTTAGGGTAAACTTAACTGGGCACCTCAAAACAAAATTGTGCTACTCTCTTTACTGTGGTGTTCTGCAACTGAACCCGTGATCTCTCCAAGGTCTGCCTGTATCTGATGCCAGTTGGATCAGCTAATATATGCTGTGGAAACTGAGTTTGTCAAAATCCCCAAAATTCAATTCAAAAAGCTATTATATTTGTCCCAGGACTGAGCTAATGGTCATGGAGACATGATTATCCTTGGTTGGTGTTGTTTTCTTACAGTTTAGAGGATGCCCTAGATTTATTCTGACAAGAGTAAAACTCCAGTGGGGAAGTGCTCTGATAGCAATCATAGATGCCAGCAGCTTTCCACTGAGTTCAGTGTAGCGTTATTTTGCATCCCAACTCAGTCTAAGTAGGACATGGCACTGAACTAGGAGAAAATGCCTTGCACATAGGAGGATTGTTTCACACCCTGCCTTGGATCAGTATTACTAGAAAACAAGCATAACTCGCAAACAGTATTATAAGATGCAAGGTGAACAGCTGTGGGAAGAAGACTAGGATGATATGGAAGAACATATATGTGTATGTGTATATATATATATTTAAACAGAGAATATTTCCACATATGTATTTACCTATTTTGCAAATATATCCATAAAATGTAATAGAGCACTGAGGGGTAAAGTTAAGAAAACATCATAATCATAACCACATATCTTGCAAGAAACAGTTCGTGGTCCTGGAGGTTCAGGTCAATTGACCTAACATAACATAGTCCATAAAAACAATGCTCTAGATCCTACTAGTGAGTAGGGACTAGTGTCTTAAAAGTTCATAGCAGTCATCTTAGGTGCCATTAATGCTCTCTATCCATACAGAGGAAAGAAGTTTGAAAAAAGTCAAAGACACATAGAAACAAGTAGTCCAGTGGACTTAATGAATCATGAAAACCTCAGCTTCCATGACACAGAGACCATATGAACTAGATGGTGCCTGGCCACCACTACTGACCACTCTGAAAGGGGTCAAAAGAAAACGTCCTACATAGGATTGGAGAAAATTGTGAAACAAAGCTCAAAATCATATAAAAGACTAGGCTTATTGGTTAGATAGAGACAAGTGGAACTCCCTGAGATGATAGCCATTAGTCACCCTTCAGATCTGAAATTAACCCTTGAGGCTTAATTTCAGCCAAATAATATATAGGTCTATAACAATGAAGTCATGGTATGGTACTGTGGGGTAATAAGCTGGGCTGTGAAGTCGGTTTGAACTACAAAGTTAGTGGTTCAAGCTCACCACCTGTTCCTTGCAAACCCTGTACAGAGTCACTAGGGGTCAGAACTTACTCCACGGCACTTAACAACAATGGCAACAACAACAAGGTAAACAATAACTCTACAGGAGATATGCATTCCCTATAATAACTAACCATTTGAGATCAAAAGAGCAGTGGTTGCCCTAGGACAGTTCAGAATGCAGGAAGGGTTACGAAAGGAAGAGGAATGGAAATGTAAAACACAGAGAGAAAGTGGAATAAATGATGTCACTTTGTGTAGGAATTGCAATCAATGACCCGAAGCAAAATGTGTATGAATTATTGAGTGGAAAACTGATTTTCTTTATAAACTTACACTCAATTCACAATAAAAAGCTTTTTAAAAGTTATATAATTCTTTCTAATGATGACAGTGTCATCATGTTCATGATCAAATATGGAAATTTTTAATGAAGAGTATAATAGGATTACAAATTTGGGATACATCCTTCTAGTCTTTTATTTTCTCTTGTGAATGTTCTTTCTTAACATTTGTAAACAAAATGAAGTAGCAGAGCCTACTGATTTTCTCACTTACCAACACAAAACATTTTCTCAATCTCTAAATATGTGTTGTTGTTATTTTTAGGTGCCATCGAGTCAGTACTGACCCATAGTGACCTTACGCACAGCAGAACAAAACACTGCCCGACCCTGGGCCAACCTCACTATTGTTGCCACGCTTGAGTCCATCGATGCTGCCACTTGGCCAATCCATGTCGTTGGGGGTTTTCCTCTTTTTCTCTGACCCTCCACCTTACCAAATATGATATCCTTCTCCAGGGACTGGTCCCTTCTGACAATATGTCCAAAGTATGAGAGACGAAGTTAGACAGCCTCTAAAGCTTTTAACTTAAGGAGTTCTGGTAGCATAGTGGTTACATATTGGGCTGCGAACCCAAAGTCAGCAGTTCGAAACTACCAGCTGTTCTGCAGGAGAAAGATGAGGCTTTCTGCTCCCGTAAAGATTTACAGCCTCAGAAACCCTGTACAGGGTCGCTATGAGTTGGAACTGACTCCAGGGCACATAACAACAACAATGAAAGTCTTTAACTTAAATTTACTTATATTCATTTTTTTGAAACTGTTTTAAAAGTACCATAGTACACTTACCAATTCAACATTTTTACTTGTACAATTTGATAAAACCATTGCAATGTTCTTTTCCAAATGTATTATCCCATGAACAAAACCTGCATTAGGTTTTAAGGAGAACAAAAGTCTTTCCATGTCAAACAAGGCGTTATTGTGACATTGCATATCTATTCAGAGTAAACACAGTAAAACCAGACTGGGGCAGCCAACACAAGTTTTCTGGGCAACGTGTACAATATGGCAAACTAAAGGGGAGAGATTCAGAATTTAAAAAAATACTAATCATAAAGCATTTTTAAATCATAGACATGTTTTTGTTGAACACCTAATTTGTGTAAAGATGATCAGGGAACTCTTAGAAAGTGGTAAATCTGATCTTGAATTTTAAAATGTGTCTTCTGAACCTTAATGACCTTTATCATATTTTGCTTTAAAGAAATAGAAAATAACCATAGGATTACTGTATGACTACTTCAAAGACAATCTTTTGGGGGGCTTCAGTTGTCACTTGTGCATTGCTATTGTTGTTGTTAAGTGCTGTTGAGTTACTTCTGACTCACAGTGAGCCTGTATAGGGTTTCAGAGGAGTGGCTGGTAGGTTTGAACTGCTGACTTTGTGGTTAGCAGTATAGTGCTTATCCTGTAGTGCCACACCAGAACTGTTCTATGTTGTTGTTGTTGGGGGACCCTGAGTTGGCTCCGGTACATAGCAACCCTATGTTGTTGTTGTTGTTAAGTGCCATTGAGTCAGTTCCGACCCATAGCGACCCTGTACAGGGTTTCCGAGGGTGTAAATCTTTACGGGAGTAGAAAGCCTTATCTTTCTCCCGCGGAACAGCTGGTAGTTTCGAACCACTGACCTTAAGGTTCGCAGCCCGAGTCGTAACCACTACGCTACCAGAGCTCCTTAGCAACCCTATGAGCAGAATGAAATTCTGCCAGTCCTGTGCCATTCTCATGCTCATTGTAACCTCTGTGGCAATCTATCTCATTGGGGATCTTCCTCTTTCTCGCTGACTCTACTTTACCAAACATGATAGAGGTGAATGAAGTGATCCTCTGGTAAATGTTTAACAACCAACTCTCAAAAAAGAAAGAAAAAGAAAAAAAGAGCTTTGATTTGTAGCATTTCCTGTTTCCTTGATGTTTAACAACAACAAAAATATTCTCGCTGTGACTGATTTCAAACTACTAAAACAATATCACTGAATTGGAAGAGAAGTATCGATAACAGTAAAATGTAGTCAGATAATTAGGGAGTGATGAGTTTGGAGTACTTATTACCTTTGTTTTTAATATAATTTAATTTTAATATAAAATTTTGTTTTATTGTTGTAAAGCATACACCAATTCAATAGTTCCTACATGTACCATTTAGTGACATTGCTAATATTGTTCAAGTTGTATAATCATTCTTAGCCTCCTTTCTGAGTTGTTCCTCCCCCATTCACATAGATTCCTGACCTCCTAAGATTTTTGACTAATCTGTTGGGTTGTAGCTATCAATTTGATCCTCAATAGATGATTCTTAAAATAGGATAATACTCACGGCAGACAGTGTTTACAAGTTAAACAAAACTATTGTTTGGTTTTAATAAGATGTCAGGAGATATTTTTAGTTTAATGATTATCTCATGGCAAGAGTTCCAGGGGTTACTCCAACCTTTATGGATCCAGGAAGTCTGAAATCCATGAAAATTTCAAATTCTGTTCTGAATTTTGCCCCTTTTTATCGGGATTACTCTATATAATGTTTGATCAAAATGTTTAGTAGTGATAGCCGGACACCATCCTGTTCTTTTTGGTCACATGACAAATAAGGCTCATTGATGGATGGATTTAAGCCACGCCTTTCATATCTTCATCCTTGTATATATTCATGACCCTCCTTCTATTGTTCCAGGTGAATGTGCTTTGGATGACTGCTTGCAAGCTTTTAGGAATCCAGCCACTATGTAATTAACTAGGAGGTAGAACAGAAGACCCAAACGTGTTATTAGGCCACTTAACTGAGATATCCTATGAAACTATTAATTTTTGAAATGCCTAATAGTGCCTTTGAACATCATAGGTCTCCCATAAGTTGTTAGTTTTCCCAATCTTTTCTTCATGTTTTATTAGCTATCTTTCTACAACATCTCCAAATACAAATTAGCTTGATGCATTATTCAGAATATTCAGAAAAATTTGATGCGTGTGATTCACTTAATTGAGAAGTTAGTCTTCTGAGAAGGGTAAGCTTGGAAATTAGGAAAACAGACTTGGATGTCTTCATCTCTTACACATTTGTTCCAGGTCATAAAGCCTGCATGCTAAGTATTTACTGCCCTTTTTTCTGAGTTAGTAGTTCTTCATTTTTCCTCATCTGGGAACTGGCCTAGAAAAGACAATGATCTCATTAAATAATTAAAGCTGTGAATTTATTCAGCTTCATTTGAAGGTTCTGGGAGATGCTTCTTACTGTGTATTGAAAAAAAAAACCCAATGCTGTTGAGTTGGTTTCGGCTCATAGTTACCCTACAGAACAGAGTAGAACTTCCCCACAGGGATTCCAAGGCTGGAATCTTGTTTGTTTGTTTTTTTAAGCATTTATTGTCAATTCAGTGACAGTTTACATGGGAGAACAACAGTTTTGCACTCAACCTATCATATTTTGTTTCATTGCAATGGTACAATCCCCTCCATACATCATCAATTAACAGTATTTGCTTCTATTCCCTCTGTTTTGTTTTTTCTTTTCTTCTTTTTGCTTTTGATGTGTACACAAAAAAATGAAGGAACATAGAATCATTTAAACAACCAAACAGCACATTCTGCAAACCTGCCTCCTACCGCCAGCACACAGCCTTTCTCTTTCCATGAGTCTAGAGTCATCAGCTGCTCAATCTCTCCATGCCATCACCTCTGCCTCCATCTCTGGTGTCACTGCTTCTCTGGAAAGGGTCCCATGTTCCACTCATGCTCATCTCTCTTGATGGTCCTAGGGTCCTCTGTTCCTGGAATGTAAGATTACTATGCCCCCCTTTTTTTGTTACACAGCTTCTATCACTTTACAGTTGTGATAGTCACAATTAGTCATGATAACAATTACTCACTATTGAGATTCCATTATCTTTTAATTATGCTTTTCCATGAAAATTTTGAAGATAATTATTTTGGTTATGTCCTCTTGTTCAACTTTCCCCTTAATCAAGATATAATGTCCTTCTTTGTACTTTATGCTGGTTTTTGCTTTAAAGGACTATTTTATCAGAGATAAAAATTGCCGCTCCTGCTCATTTTTTATTCAAGGTAATGGTTTCTTTCTTCTTTTTTTTTTTTTTCCTATCCTTTCATTTTTAGTCTATTCTGTCTTTGTATATAAAATTTATTTCTTGTAGATGCATATTGAAGGATCCTATTTTCTTATGCATTCTGCTGCTCTCTGTCTCTTGACTGGTGTATCAAATTCATTTACATTCAATGTAATTATCAGTAGATATGAAACAATTGCTGTCATTTTGCTGTATGTTTTTTTGTGGTGTTGCTGGTTTATTTACTCCACATAATTTTCTGCACCAAGTTAATTTTCTTTGTGGGTTTTCTCGTTTTTGTTATGTTAATGTTTACTAAATCATTTTGGTTTTCCTCTTTTTAAAATTTTTTATGTGAAAGCATATTAATATTCTTTGAGGTGGCCTTGTAATTTATTAAAAGTTTTCCCATTTAAAACAGTCTGTTTTATCTTGAAATCTTCTTTAACATTTGGAAGTTTTATATCTGCGCTATTTCATTTTTGGTTTATAGTTGACTTCATTATAAATTGATATCTCTGGTTCCCTGTTTTTAATCTTGTAGGTTTGTTTTAGTTTAAATACTTCTATATCTGGATTGACTTCTAGATGATGGTGCCATGTGTGTTAATCTCAGGTTGTTGTCTGCTCTTGGTGGTTCTCAGTCCAAAGAAGTTTAGTAATCTTTGTAAAGTTGGTATGGGTATTACAAATTTCTTTAATTTCTGTTTGTTTGGAAATGTCCTGATTTCACTATCGTGTTTGAGGGAGAGCTTTGCTGTATATATGATGCTTGGTTGGCAAGATCAGAAGGGGCAAGATCAAGGCTGTAGCATGACGCAGATAAGGTTTCCCAACAAAATTTTCATAAGAAAACCTTTCCTTGCTGTCCTCAGAATATGAGCAGGTGCACTGTCAAAAAAAAAAATGCCCCTCAGCACAACTATCCAGACCTTCTTACCAATGTCATTTCAGTTTTCTTCAAGCTTCTTCATAATAAGCCTTCATGATCATCCTTTGTCCTTCGAGATAGTCTATCCATTGGAATCTCCCCAAACAGAACTCTAATCTCTCTGTATTGCATTTAACTGGCCCTTGAAATCTATTTCAGTTGGATTTTTTTTTAAGGTACCCTATCCTAACAAGTCTAAAACAAGCATATTACTAAGATAACTTGCCTGCAGCCATCCCCTGATCATGTTTAAACAGAGACATGTTTAAACATGCTTTGTTTGGAATAAATTCACGCGTGTATGAACTGGAATCCTAGTAGCAATACTTTGTTATTTACCCTAGTATATTTTGCACTATGTTTGTTTCAGGTCACTTTTTCATAATGAATTACACATTGGGTTGCTAACCTCAAGCTCAGCAGTTCAAATCCACCAGCAGCTCTAAGGGAAAAAGATAAGGCTTTCTGCTCCCATAAAGATTTACAGTCTCAGAAACCCTGTACAGGTTAAAATCGACTCAGCAACACGCAGCAGCAGCAGTAGTAGCAATTCAATGTTTATTGTTGTTTATTGGGCAAGTTGGACTTTTCCTGAACTATATTCAATAAGTTTCTCTGAGGTAATGAGGGTCCAGAGTAAAACTGTAAGTTTCCTGGCTCACAGGGTCTCTGATTTTCTGCTACGACACAGACTCATTCTACTGCTGTTTTGTATCTTGCTCTCTCATCTTCTCTGAATCATACTTTGTGCTACGAGTTTTGCTCACTCCGCTCTTATAAAATAAGGATGCACTTTATGCATGTCAGAGTGAATTCTTCACCTTAAGTAAATGTTGCTGGTCCTTCCTGGAATCTATTACTGCTGAGTTCTTTCATCATGTGTTTATTCTTTTTCTTCCTCCCAGAGAACTTTGGCTTCTTAACAGTCCATGTATGTTCTTTAAGACTTTGTGGGTAGGATAAGCACTTGATGTCAAGGTCAGTTTGAACTGCAAGGTTGGCAGTTCAAACTCATCAGCCTCTCCTTGGAAACCCTATATAGAATCGCTATGAGTGGGAACTGACTTGACAGCACTTAACAGCAGCATGTCTCACTAATAATTGAGTAAACCATTTTCTCTTATTCGCTTTGTTATTTTCATGAGAAAAAAAAAATTGCTGACTTATGCAACTGTAATCATTCAGGAGGCTCCAAACACTATTTATACTATAGGAAAAAAGAAAGACAAAGCAAAACCCAACCAATCAAACAAACAAAGAAAAAAAGAAGGGAAGGATTGTACTCCTGAACTGAACATTGACTGTTGCAGATTTGAATGATTCCTGAGTTTTCTTAATGCATAAAGGGGAGTTCATGCTCTTCTACTACATCATCTTACAGACTCCAAACACTGCTCATCATCCCAACTAAAATCATCTTCTACTAATTTTCCAAATAATGCACTTCTGTACATTTTTTACTTCAGTAAACTTTCCCTTTTCCTCTTTGCCTAGATCAGTATCTCACTGGCCCCCTAGGATATAATGTTCCTTGGAGCTTCCTCAAGTTTTGAGACTTTTTCAAGACCACATTATCCAACACTCTCATCTTCTCCCTTTAACTCCTGGTCACATCCTATTAATCACCGAAGGCCTGGCTGTGTTCCTTTGGCCCCTGACTTGCTGTCATCCTGGACAATTTGAAATCTAGTAGGACGTCTCTGAAAGGACTCTGTTCCTACCTCCAATGAACTTTTGCTCCTTCCACCCCATATAAACATCTCTTATGCACTTGACTTTGGTAATCAATAGAAAGTTTCCCACCTCCAGTATTGCTAATTCAAGAACAAAGATGTCAATTTTAAAACTTAAGGTGTGCCTGACCTAAGTCATGATATTTTCAATAGCCTCATATGCATGTGAGTATTGGACAAAGAATAAGAAGGGACGTAGAAGAATTGATGCATTTGAGTTACGGTGTTGGAGGAGACTATTGAAAGTACCATGTACTGCCAGAAGAACAAACAAATCTGTGTTGGAGGACATACAGCCAGAATGTTTCTTAGAAGCCAGGATGACGAGACTTTTTCTGTCATAGTTTGGGCATATTATCAGGGGCACCACTTCCTGAAGAAGGACATCATGCTTGATAAAAGGGGAGGAACAGTGAAAAAGAGGAAGATCCTCAATGAGACAGATTGGCATAGTGGTAGCAGCAATGGGCTCAAGCAAAACAATGATTTTGAGGATGGCCCAGACCAGGCAGTATTTCATTCTATTGTGCACAGGGTCGCTATGAGTCAGAACTGACTTGATGGCATGTAACAACAAGTAACAAACAACTTTGTTGCTCCCTTGCTCAATTATCTCTATGCGGTAATCCTTGGGTCTCATTGAGATTTATAATCCTTTGATTCCTATATTTCTATCAGCCCCCTTCTATTCAATTTCTCCTATCCAGATTATAGTACATGAACCTCCATTTTAGTTGATATCTTAAAAATATGTTCAATTTCCTTACCTCTGTGTCTTTCCATTGTAACTGCCTGATTTTAATCCTGTGTGAACTCAACTACACACCCACAACCAAAGAACTAGCATTGGGCCTATGGAGAACAATCAAACATTGGGGAAGATCAGCGTCATTGTAAATTCATGAGCACCAATCCCCAAGTGCACCCTCTATAACCCAAAATCTCTCAAGTTTTTGTTTTTTGTTAAATAATGTTTTACTGTATTTTTGATGAAGGTTTACACGGCAATTAGGTTCTACATAAATTTTTCAGTGACACTGGTTAAATTTTTCACAATGCATGAACATTCTCAATATTTCTTCTCTGGTTGTTCTATTTCTGTTAATCTACTGCCCTCTTCTAGTCTCATCTTTAAGTAATTGTTGACATTTGGTCTCATATAGATGACTTGCTTGTTTGTTTAAAGCAACAGAGTACTCATGGGTGACTTTTTGTGTGTGAGAGCCAATCTATTATTTAGCTTCAAGGTAACCTTAGGAACTAGTTTCTCAGAACTTACTTACTTTCCTTATTGAGTTTTTCTCCATCACACATTCTGTATGTCTTCCATTCTCCCTGAATCTCTATACACTTTCCTCCACTACTCATTGAATGATGCCATTCTGTTCATTCAAGAAAAAGAAGCCATCAAGTGGGGAAGGGGGTTTCCTCTTCCTACCACCATACTCCTGATGTACCTGCACATTCTTGCTTCTTGCTCAGTGGAAGAAGCATCTCCTTGTAATCAGCAGCCACTGTCTCCACGTGTCCTCCAGGTGTTACTCCCTCTTAAAGTAGCAGGTACCTAGAGTTTTCCTCTAACTCCTTTAACTTTAATCTTTCCTCTCTGACTGAATTCCTGCCAGCACCTCTCATCCATGCTCTGGGAGACTTCATCTGTAAAGTTCTTTCCCTTGGCCTCTCATCTTTTTATGGCATTTTACAACATAAAAACAAAACAAAACAAAACAAAAAAACCCGCCTTCGTACACAGACTTTTACTTTCTTATCTCCCATTTGTTGTCGTTGTTATTGTTAAGTGTCATGGAATTAGTTCATACTCATAACAACCCTGTAATAGAATTTTCAGGGAGTTTCTGTAGGGTTTGAGTCACTGACACCTTTTTAAAGCTTTTATTGTGAATTGAGTGATAGTCTACATGGCAGAACATCAGTTTTGTGCTCAACCAATGGCATCTTGTTTCACTGTAATAATTACAATCCCCTTTATTGATGCATCCAAAAACACAGGAATATAAAATCCTTTAAACAACAAAAGGATACATTTTGAAAACCAGCCACCTGCCTGTCAGCACATAGCCTTTCTCTTTCCATGAGTCTAGAGTCCTCAGCAGCTCTGTCTCTCCATACCATTGTCTCTGCCTCCATCTCTGGTGTCTCTGCTTCTCTGGTTAGTATCCCACATTGCACTCATGCTCTTCCTTCTTGCTGGTTTTAGAGTCCTCTGTTCCTGAATTTAAGATTAACT
>NW_006408546.1:5706473-5718900 GCF_000296735.1 Chrysochloris asiatica | reverse complement strand
TTTCAAGAAGTATCTTCTGTTCCTGTAGCTGCTCCAGGTTGGTCTGCATGTCCTTTCAAGTGGGAAGAACCACCAATATTTCAGTTAGCATTTCAGTGATTTTCCTTCAGTGCTACACCAGAGCTCCCATTTAATTAAAAAAGATATATATATTTTTAACATAATAAAAGAATATATAACAAAACATTTGCTTTTCAGCTGTTTTTAACTGTACAATTTAGTGACATTAGTTATATTCATCAAGTTATGTGACCATCACCACTCTCTAGTCTCAAATTTCCATCTACTTTTTCATCTACCCCAATCTGCATGATAACTAATCATGTGTAAACTGATCTTGTTAAGCTCAACACTGACCTTTATAGCTCCAAAGGGTCACTTTTAGATTATTACCTTATGTAAGTTACAGAAACATTCAGTGTACAAGGGTGAGTAAAAAATTATCCCCATTCCAATTATATTAAAATGCCCGTCCAAGTCCATGGCTGATGACAACATTGAACGTTCATGTGAAATGATTCTGTTGAATAGATGAGTGACGATGGATTATGTGGTAAACCATTTGTAAATCAGCCAAGGCTCTCTGCCTATGAAACAGTCTCCGACATTCTTGGGTTTCAAAAAGTTTGTGTGAGATGGGCACTGAAAGAACTCATGGAAGAGCGTAAACAGAAGTGTTTGGACATCTGCAAACTTTAGACCAATACTCAAAGGAAGGTAAAAGTTTCTTTAAAAAATCATTACTGGTGACGAGCCATGGATTCATCGCTACAAACCTGAGAGTTAACTGCAGAGTATGGAATAGAAAATCCTCAATCTCGGACCAAGAAAAAGTTCAAAAGTCAACCATCAGATGGAAAATTGATACTTAACAGTTTTCTGGGATTTGTAGGGGCCAGTATTGGAATACTGTCAAGAAAAATGTTCAACAATCAACAATACCAGGTACAGTGAGATGCTCACTGAAGAGCTGAAGCCTGAATGAATTAAGCACAGAGAACTGCTGTACAAGGGCTTTGTGGTCTTGCATAATAATGCATGTCTACACACTTCTGATGATGTTAAGTGCCATCGAGTCGGTTCCGACCCATAGCGACCCTGTACAGGGTTTCTGAGGGTGTAAATCACTACGGGAGTAGAAAGGCTTATCTTTTTCCTGTGGAGCGGCTGGTAGTTTCGAACCGCTGACCTTAAGGTTCGCAGCCTCTGGTAGCATAGTGGTTATGAATCGGGCTGCGAACTGCAATGATCCAGAGTGTGGATCATTTTTGACTCACCTTTGTAGTTAAAACCGGTCTCTTGAGTTCCATCTCTAATTTTAAAAGTTGCCATTGAGTAGACCCCTAACTCATGGGGATCCTGTGTGTGTCAGAGTAGAATTGTGCTCAGTAAGGTTTTAAATGGCTGAATTTTCAAAAGTAGATTGGCAGGGCTTCTTTTGAAGTACCATTCAGGGCACTTGAACCTCCAAACTTTTGCTTAACCATTTGTATCATCCACTCACTGCCATCCAGTTGATTATGACTCACAATGAGCCTATAGCCTATAGTAGGGCAGAGTAGTATTGCTAGACTATAAATCATCATGGGGACTGACAGCCTCATCTTTCTTCCACAGAGCAGCTAGTGCATTTGAAACACTGAACTTTTGATTATTTGCCCAATGCTTAGCCATCTTTGTCACCAGGGACTCCATGTCTGTCCCTTTCCCAGTGTTTTCCTTCTCAAAAAATGCCCCACCCTAATATCTTATTGCTCATGCCATGATTAAAAGTATCATTTTATTTCCTATCTTCTATTCACATATTCTCTTTTTGTAGAAGACTTGTCCGTTTTTATCACCGGACAATCCTCACATGTCTTCATTTGTCTCCTCCTCTGCCACTACTTCAGTCCAAGCTTCCACCATTATCTGACTTCCCTGCTATAATGCTTTCCTAACACATCTCTTGACTTTTATTCTTGTTCTTGTTGAATCCATTCCTTACACTGCTTGGGGAAATATTTATGAAAGTACACATCATCATGCCACTCAATGTTTTTGTGTTGTTAATTGCCATTGAGTTATTTCCGACTTATAGAGACCCTGTATAAAGTTTCCTAGGAGCGGCTGGTGAGTTTGAACTACCAACCTTGCAGTTCAAACTGACCTTGAGGTTAAGTGTTTATCCTATGATGCCACACCAGGACTCCCTATTGCATCTTACTATTGCTTCTAAAATCCAGAATCTGCAACATTGTCCTCATTTTCCTCCCGCTGTTAGCACCTCAGCCACTTTTACCAACTTTAAATACCTGGAACCCTAAGGACTTTGAATATGTGATTCTCTCTGCTTGGTATGGTCTTCTATCAACTTTTTACTTGGATAACTCAAGCCAATCCATCAGGTCCAATTTACATGTTCTTTCTTCAGAAAAGCCTTCCTTGACCCTAAAAGTTACTTCTTTTATAATATTTCATCACACTGTTTACCCTTTTTGCATATCCTTTATCCAATTGTGTAGCTATATGTTTGTATACTTATTTAATGTCTGTCTCTGCCAGGTCAGTCTTATTCTCCATGTAACAGCTGGCGCCTAGCACAGAACATGACATAAAGTAGGAGTTCAACGACTATTTGTTGACGGAATGACTGAAAGGGGATGTCAGCTAGGCCTTGCTTTGGCATAGAGGTATTTAGTGCTTTAATCTGTCATATATCAAATAGCCAGGGTTCCTTTCAAGATGCTGTTCCATGACCTTGTACCTGAACCAGCTGGTTTTATGGTAATGAAGCCTTTCAAATTGTCAGTATGTGTATACTTCTGTTTACACTGTTGACCTTTGGTTCGGGGACCTCCTCTCCTCCTGTCCAAACCCCTTAGCTAGTAAATGGGATCTTTCTGCTATTCGCAGTCAAATCATTCAGGAAGTCTCTTGAACTTTCTTGTCTGCTGTGTACATTGGAAACATGGTCTTCTAAATTTGGTACCTATCCCCATATCTGATTGGTGCTCATTTGTGTTATGGTGTCAAGTTAGAGGTACATTTTGAAAGGTAATAAATTGTTGAGATGTACACACTTAGATGATTTTTCTCTCTTTTCTAGACCCATAGAATGTGAGACTTCAAAGCACTTTACAGTGCTAAGATAAACCCCTGTTAAACAGAATCCCAGAGAAGTGGAGTACTTTCCCCAAGATCACACACTTATGTTACTCCTTTGCTTACTACACCCTGCATTTAACTTAGTGACAAAAAAAAAAAAAAGTTCTCCTGAATTTAGATTGCTTTTCTTGAAATTATTTCTCAGTTGTAAAAACGTCAGAGTAAAATGATGGCAGGAATGAAATGGGGTGAAGCTACAAACTCTCTTTGTGATTAATCTTGTCTTTGAGGATAGAAGGGGACCTCAGAAGTCGTATAAACCGTTATCAATTGGGGCAGGCCTTCCAAATACAGTCAGTAGACCCCTGGGCATCTAAGGTAATTAAGTATGGAAATTGCTTTTTTTTATTAATGCAGTTCCCTTTGCGAAAGAGAATTGTTGACCAAAATAAAATTAACTTGCTCCTGAGTCCTAGGACTCCTGGTATGGCGCTGTAGGAAAAGCAGTGGACTGTGAACCACAAGATCGGCAGTTCAGGCTCCCCAAGTGCTCTTTGAAAACCCTATACAGGTTTGCTATAAGTTAGAATGACTTGACAACACTTAACAACAACAACAACAACAATTGAGTACTGATGTAGAGTAAGTGTTAGACTGCTTACTGTGAGTTTGGCGGTTCAAATCCACCAGACACTCCTTGGAAACCCTATCCAGAGTCACTGTGAATTGGAACTGACTGGATGGCACTTAACAACCACAATACCTGAGGAGACCTTCTCTCTTCCCTGACCTTTTAGCTGAATGTTGTAGTTGTTAAGTGCTGTCAGGTTGGAACCGACTCGTAATACTCCTGTATAGCATTTCTGATGAATGAGTCCCCTGAAATGTTCTTTCTTTCCTGAAATTATCAGCACTTCCTTTCTTGACATTTTTTGCACTACTCCTATGCCGAAGCTAGATTTTACTCATTGTTGATTGGCCTTCAGAAGCATATAACAAAAGATCCTACCAGTTTAATTGGTAGAGCATTTTTCATTGGCTCACTTCCTAGCATGACTGGAACATCTCTGAAATGTGTAGGGAATGAGTAAGTGTAAGTTTCTTTTGTTAAAATATCAGGTAGTGACATTTCCTGTATGAAGTATTGGCTTATGCGTTGATTGGAAATATTTCTAATCAACACCCTTAGCATCCTGTGTCTGATCTCATTCTTTCTCACCTCACAGCCTTGCCTTGTGAGAGAAAATGGCACAGGATGGGAAGTAGGAATTTTGATAGAACCTGTCTCTGAAAATTCTATGCTTGTAAAAGTCAGGTTTGAGAAATTCTTACCATTCATTAAGTTCTTTATGTATGGGAAAGAGGTCATCTTAGAGTGACATCTCTCTTCCTTTGGATCCTATATATGAAGGCCCAAAGAGACCCAGATATAATTGGTAACTTTCAATTGAGTCTGTCCCAGTTCCCAGAGGAAACGGAGTTTCTAATTCACAGAGCACTTACTATGAGCCATGTATTATATGGGATACTGCCGTATTGCATGACTCCGCGGAGCATCATTTGCATGGGTATCTGTGTATCCTTTACTCACTAAAGTTGTGCGATGAGGTATCCTTATATCTATTCACATGATATAAACAATCTAAGGTGAGTGGTGATATTGTACCCATTTTTAATGATTGGGAAATTGAGGTTAACAAAGCAACATAACCTACCCATTGTCACAGAACTAATAAATGGTTATGAGAATATGTTGGTTTTCCCTCCAGATTCACTCTCTACCTTTTCCTACTCTCTTTGTGGACTATATCCACAAATCTACAGACTTTTGGCTTACATTTGGGATTTTCTAATGGGGAGTCTCAGCAGGAGATCAGAAGGGACTGTGATATTGAGGTCAGAGTACATATTTCCCTGAGTCCTTCCCTGCAGGGTGATTTCAGGGCTAGCTGTGTCACTGCTATTCTCAAGATCACCTCCTGTACATAACTCTTTCTCTTAGAGTTAGCTCCTTCCATTGTGTCTTTACACTTTTGGATTACTAACTATACTACCCCTTGCAGTTCTCCTGCATCATATTTTTTCTAATTTGAGTGTGCCATCTGCTTCTTGTAAGGATCCTGAGTAATAAAGGCCAGTTTCAAGATGATATCTATCAGACCAAAAAAATATTAAAATAATTTCCACTACCTCTTACTAACACCCATTGAAAAATACCACTACTTTATACAACTAGCTATTGAGTCAAGTGGAGTCACTGGCAAGAGCCTCCAGGATGATGCATCTTATGCCCCTACTTGAAAATCTGTACAGCACATCCACAGTAGTACTTGTGATCAAGAGGATTATTCCTGTACATGTATCTCAGAGGATTGTTGTGAGACACGCTAGGAAAGCAATACCTCTAAAAAGAGTATCCCCTTGATCCCAGAAGCTTTTAAAGCAAGCAGTGTGGTTAATGCATTGACTAGCACTAATGTATGAATTACAATACACCAAGGCACTGTACCTCTAGGAGTGCTCAGTTAAATGTGAACACCACCATCAGGAAGTACATATCTTTGACTGAATGGTTAATTGGAGTCCTGGTGTGGTGCTGTAGGAAACACATTGGACTGCTAACTTCAAGGCTGGAGGTTGAACCCCACCAGCTACTGTACTGGGTTGGGTTGCTATGAGTTGGAACTGACTCGATGGCACTTAACAAAAACAGATGACTGATTGTGAGCATTTCTACAAGACAGCAAGGCAAGGTAGAATGGTCAGCTTTTATAAGGAAATGAGATGTGCAGAACAGCATTCGGAGCTTTGGCACAGTGGACAAGATCATGTGGAGGGTGTGATACTGTGAAGATCTGAGGAAACCGGGGCACTGCCTAATACAGGAAAAATGGGAGCATGGAGAAGGGGCAGAAATGAGACATGGGATAAAGCTACCTTACGGGTTTTTCTTGTCGCCAGCCTGGATGCCACTGTACATTTCTGGCAAAGCATCTTCCAGCTTAGAGAACTTCTGGTGTGGTGCTGTAGGATCAGCACTGGATTGGGAACCACAAAGTCGACAGTTTAAACCCACCAGCTGCTTCTCAGAAACCCAGTACAGTGTCCCTATGAGTCAGAACAGACTTGACGGCACTTAACAACAACATAATCTCTGGGTATTTCTCAATTAAATTAGGCCCAGTATTGTGGCATCCAGAAACCACTGGCATTTCCATCAGGGTCATTCCTGCTCCAACTTCCATGGGATTCTATTAGGATCACCATGGATGGGACACAGTTGGTGGGAGGGTGCCGGGAAAACCTTACTATTCTCGTGTTTGGTTGGAGTTGGTCCTGATGAATAGCCTTTTGACCCCCATTGTCATTCATTCACCCATTCCATAAATATTTCTTGACTGTCTATAATATACCAAGCACTAAAGAGAGAAGGAGCTCTGGTAGCTAGTGCTAATCTCACAGTCAGCAGTTCGAAGCTACCAGCAGTTCTGTGGGAGAAAGATGAGGCTTTCTACTCCTGTAAAGATGTACAGCCTTGGAAACCCTATCCATGGTTGCTATAAGTCAGAATCAACTCCATGGCACACCACCACCAAAGAGAGAACACTCTTAAATTCTCTCTCACACAGTTCCCCTGAGAGTGGAATAGGCAGACCAGTGGACAGATAATTACAATACAGGAGCATGTGTGAAATAGTCGGGATAGAGTCAGGGTGCTGAAGGTACATGGACAAGGAAGGGAGGAGATGTGACACTTAGTTGGCCTGGAATGTCAAGGTTGACTTCTTACTGATGCTGACCAACTTTTTAGTTGGAGAGAACAGATAATGCATTTGACAACATACTCAAGATCAAAATCAATATATCCATTAATTCAGCAAATGTTTATTGATCACTTCCTCTCAGTCAGCCATCAAGCTACGTGCTTTAAAGCTCTATGAGGGCAGGGGCTCACCTCCAAGAGTTCAAATCAAGTAATTCTGGTTTGAATCACTTGATTTGCATTTCCACCCCAGGTGGAAGTAAAAATAAATCAAAAGGTGTATTGCATTAGGCAAATCTGATGTACAAGACCTCTTTAAAGGGTCAAGAGCAAAGTTGTCAGTTTGAGGACTAAGGTGCACCTGACCTAAGCCATGTTATTTTTAGTAGCCTCATATGCATGTGAAAGTTGGACAGTGAGTAAGAAAGACCATAGAAGATTTTATGTTTTTGAGTTATGGTGCTGGAGGAGAATATTAGAAATACCATGGATTGCCAAAAGAACAAACAAATCTGTGTTGGAAGAAGTACAGTCAGAATGCTCCATAGAAGTTCGGATAGGCAGACTTCAGCTCTTATATATTTCAGACATATTATCAAAAGGGACCAGTCTCTGGAGAAAGACATCATGCTTGGTAATATGGATGGTCAGGGAAAAAGAGCAAGACCCCCAAGGAGACGAATTGGCACAGTAGCAACAGCAGTGGTCTCAAGCATAGCAATAGTTGTGAGGTTGGTGCTGGATTGGACAGTATTTTGTTCTGTTCTACATAGGGTCACTATGAATTGATACAGATTCCACTCCATGGCACCTAACAGCAACAATAATCCCAGAGGTATTGAATCTGAATCTACATTTTAACAGTATCCTCAGGGGATTCTTATGGATGTAAGAATCCTATGTAAGAACCCCTGGGGATCTTGTTAAAAAGTAGATTCAGATTCATTCAGTATATCTTTGGTAGAAAAGCACAAATTCTCAGCAGGGGATTAAACTAGAATGAGCAGATTCGAAGCCCTGCTTACCTCTTTTGCTTACCTTTCAGGAAACATCTGTAGACTGATACAATCATGATGTGAAAGGAGATAAGAGGGTGCCAAAGTGTATTTGAATTCTGTTCTTCACCGGGGATCTCTGGTTCCCAAAAGGCTTGGTGTTTGTGATAAGACAATACCTGTGCGTATCTGGCTTGAATGTATGAACAATGAGTAAGTGCAGCCATTGGGTCTTTGATATTTCCAGGAACATGGCTTGCCTTTTCTTTATTGTTACAATTTGGGGGCTGGAGATTGATAAAATGGCAGGAGATCTGAAATCAAAATCTGATTGAGCCTAAAATCTTAACTGTCTCAGAGTCTGGGGGAGTCTCTCTCTTCAAGGCCCTCTTGATGGGATGGCTTTCAAAGTCAGGATGCCTTTTTGGCAGCTATTGTTGGAAGGACTCTCTAACCGTACTTCCCCTCAGCTAATCCTAGGTTTGGCCCTCTTTCCTGGCCTGTCTCCAGAACCTCATTACTCTGTCAATACCAGGATGCCAGGCCTCCATTCCAGAGCAGCTCATTCCCTTCAAACAGTTTTTCCAGGTATTGATGAAGGTTTCAGGGAAACAATAGCTTCTCAAGTCACAGGTTGTCCTGGCTCATGCCTCAAAGCCCAGAGACTTTCCACACCAACTGCTCCAACCTGGCGTGGCTTGAGCCTGGATGGAAGACTGGTCACCATGATTGCTTGCTTCAACAAATCTGTGTAAGTTTCAGCATGTCCTGGACACAGCTTTTATTTCCTCTTGAGGATCACACCTCAGGGATGCCTACTAGGGCTCTAACTTGAGGTCTTAAGGTGGTCTTTTGAGCACCTGCTTTGCCCATTCACTGCCAGGATGCTGTTGAGAACACATGGGTTAGTTTCTGTTGTTTAATGCAAAGGTGAAATGATTAACAATGGAGCTCTTTGACTTGAAAGGTTTTTTTCCTTGAAATATATTTGGGCTGGTTTCCTAATGAACTTCTCTTAAAAGTTCATGGATAAATACATTTAAAGCATGAATTATAAAACTTTTGTGTTAAATATAACCCAACTTTCAAGACCTGACTCAAATATTCATTCTTCTCCAAGGGTATTAAAAGAATTTTAGAGACACAGTGAAATGAAAACTTTCTCATTCAATTATCGGGAGACTGAGTTTTAAAGAATGGAATTAACAATCTCAGACACTTTGTCTCAGGAGCCTTGGTGGCACTGTGGGTTAGACAGTGGACTGCTAACCTCAAGATCAGCAGGTCAAACCTAACAGTCACTCTGTGGGAGAAAGGTAAGGCTATCTGCTGCCATAGGATTTAGTCTTAAAAACCCTATATAGGGTGGCTGTGAGTGGGAATCAACTCAGTGGCATTGAGTTTGTTTTTTGGTTTGGGTATTTTGCCTCTAAACTTTAGGTTTGCAGGGAAAAAACAAAAAACAGTTGTCATGAAGTCACCTCTGATTCAGTGGTGATCACAGTTGAGTCAGAGTAGAACTGCTCTCCATAGGGTTTTCAATGATTGAGTTATCAGAAGTCGATTGCAAGGTCTTTCTTTCAAAGGACCTCTGAGTGAACTCGAATCTCCAGTCTTTCACTTAGCAGCTGAGACTTTTTCCAAGGTCTGAAGGTCATGATCTCTACTGGTCTCTGCTTTGTTCCAGCTAAGGATGGCAAGGGATTCACCCTGTTCATGACTTTCTAAAATCCTTGTTCTTTAATAGGATCTTTCTCTCGTCTATGAAGATAGAAAAGATGCCAAATGTTGCTCATTTCCTAAAATTCTCAATAACTGCCAGATAACCTGGGGATGAATCTCCAGAAGTCAGAATGCTGGTGATTTTCTCTCTGTTCCAGTGCTCACTGGTTGTATGTGACCCTGGGGAAGTGGCCCAGACAGATCTGACACTGTTTACACTGCGACTGTCGTAGTATAGCATTTAGGAAGTTGATTAAAGAACTCAAGGAACTTACATACATATCTATTCTAGAATAGCATTGTTGTTAAATGCCATCGAGTCAGTTCCGACTCAGCAACTCTATATAGGGCTTCTGAGGAGCGACTACTGAGTTGCAACTGCTGACATAGCAGTTCAAACCAACCTTGTGGTCCAGTGCTTATCCTACAGTGCCACACCAATGGGCACATCATAAGAATAAATAAATGCATTTTCCCTTCTTTCTCATCTCATTTTTTCCTCTGTTTCTTATTCTAAAATATAGGAGGATGAGTTAAAAATTACTACTACTAGGGTTCATTTCGTACATGCACTGGTTTATTCCAAACAAAATGTGTTTAAACATGCCCCTGTGATCAGTGGATGGTTGCAGACAAATTATTTCAGTAACACACTTGTCTTAATTGTGTTATTAGATAGTTTATAAAAAATGTCCAATCAAAACAGTGGCTTCCAAAGAAATCTGCTGAATCAAGGAAGATAGGTCTGCTCTTCAGACTATGGCGATTATTGTTTTGGGGTTCCAGATGAGTAATCATGATAAGTTTTTTTTTTTTTTTTTTGAAGGACATAGAACATTCTGATTGTGAAGAGAAGTTTTAAGAAAATTGAACACTGCACTGATGAGAAAAAAGGTCAGGAAAATTGCACCAAGTAATTTTTTTTTTAACCATAACAATACACCTGCTCATTTTTCAGGGTAGCAAGGACTTGTTCCATTGGGAAGCCTTACCTTTCCTTCCTACAGCCCTGGTCTTACCCCATTCAGACTTCCTTTTGTTCCCCAATCTCAAAGAATGTTTAAAAGGAGCACATTTTGAGTCGCTGGAAGCTGCCACAATTGTCATTTTGGCAAGGTGTAAATCTAAGAGTATGGAATTCTTCAGGAGAAGATGAGTGAGATGGAAAATGCAGCTTCCGAAGTGTACAGACCTAGGCGTAGAATATGTTGAGAAACAAGAAATTCACATTTTGATAAAGTTGTAAAGGTTTCTATGGTTTTATAGCAATACTTTTTGACTTACCCTTGTATATTTTGCCATTCAACTTAACAAATCAAAAAAAACCCCACTACTTTTGAGTCGATTCTGACTCATAGTGACCCTATATGACAGAATTGTTGTTGTTGTTATGTGCTATCGAGTCAGTTCCAACCCATAGCGACCCTGTACAGAGTTTCTGAGGAGCAGCTGGTGAGCTTGAACCACCAACCTTGCAGCTGAAGCTGACTTTGCATTCCAGCACATTAACCCACATCATTACACCAGGACTCCAGATGACAGAGTAGAACTGACCAGTTGGGTTTCAAGCCGTAAATCTTTACAGAAACAGTCTGCCACATCTTTCTCCTGGTGAGTTTGAACCTTTTAGTTAGCAGCCCAATGCTTACCCCAGTGCACACCAGGGCTCTTGCCTTTCAAGTAGAGAGGTAAATATCTCTTATTTCTCTCTTCCCAAACAGAACTTTTTTGTACACGATAGGATGTATATTTACTTTTTTATACCAGGAGCAGGTTGCTGGGGATCCACAGATTGGAAAATGGAAGGCCCTCAAAGTGTACTGTGTTGGTGAGGAAGCAGGCAAGTTAATAGGTGGTTTTAATCCAGTGAGTTGACTGTTCACTGTGAGGACTCCAAGGTGTTTTGGGAGCCTTGAGAAGGGTCAGGGGGCTCTGGAAAGCTCCCTGAAGTAGGTAATGTTTGAACTAAAACCACAGTGGACGGGGTTAGGAGTGCAAAATAGAGAGACAGATAGAGAAGAGTAAGAGGAGAGAAGCATTTTTAGAGAATCGACTGGAGGAAGGAATCCTCATGGTTTGAGAACAGAACTTCTGTATCATGATGAATGCATACTACAGGGCAGTTTTACAGTTGGTGCTTGTGCTAGAAGACCAGAGTTGTCCTAGCTGGAGCTTGCTTTGAAGTTACCACTAGCAAATTCACAGTACCATTGGAAATGCCAGGGTAAAGGTGAACCAAGGTGGAAGCTGAGGATATGTTCCAGCTGTGTCCTGGTGTTCTAGCTGTGCCCAAGGGACATGTAAGTCAGCAAGTCATTGTATCAGCTAACTGGTAATGCTTAATGCCACCTTAGTCTATCCTTTCTAGGGACTAGGAGCAAAACACGTGCTCTGTTTCCTTCTGTCACACAAATCTCCATGTTGGGGCGGGGGGCTGGTGTGCCATCAAGTCGGTTCCAACTCACAGCCACCCTGTAAAGGGTTTCCAAGGCTGTAAATCTTTACAGGAACCAAAAGCCTCATCTTTTTTCTGCCGGGTGATAGGCAGATTCAAACTACTGACCTTGCAGTTAGCGTCCCAGTTTGTAATCCACAAAGCTACCAGGGCTCCTTTAGAATCACCTGTTGTTGTTGTTAAATGCCATCGTGTCAGTTCTGACCCGTAGCAACTCTGTATAGGGTTTCCTAGGAGCGTCTGGTGAGCTTGAACTGCGAACCTTGCAGTTCAGTCTGACTTTGAAGTCCAGTGCGTTAACCCACCTAGAAATTCTTTAAAGTGCCCAATTCTCAAGTCTCACTGCAATTAAATCATAATGCATGGTGAGAACACAGATAGCAGTATTTTTTTAAAGATTCTTGG
>NW_006408546.1:5695611-5697260 GCF_000296735.1 Chrysochloris asiatica | reverse complement strand
AGCAATAGTTTAGGAAACTAAGACAGTTGGTTTAGGAGACTCCAGATCTATTCTGCTCTGAGCCTTTATTGGACAGTACTTGATCCTTATTCATCAGAACCTTACAAACATGCAAACTAGCATTCTGACATGTATGTAGATAACTGATGTGAAAGATTTCTAAATAAAGAATTGTTGCAACACAGATGAAGTGGTGACTAATGGATGTTTGGGAAGAGATAATGTCAGAGGAGCTCTGGTGGCATAGTGGTTACGAATCGGGCTGTGAACAGCAAGGTCAGCAGTTCGAAACTACCAGCTGTTCCATGGGAGAAAGATGAGGCGTTGTGCTCCCATAAAGATTTACAGCCTCAGAAACCATGTACAGGGTCGCCACCAACACCACCAATGTCAGAGGATTAAAATTAGACCTGATGGATGAATTCAAACCAAACTCATTCTTGTCAAGTTGATTCCAACTCTTAGCAGAGTAGAATATCCTTATAGAGTTTCCAAGGCTTTAATCTTTATGGAAACAGACTGCCACATCTTTCTTCCAGAGAGTAACTGATGGGTTTGAATTGTTGACCTTTGGGTTAGCAGCCAACCACCACACCACCATGATTAATAGATGGTGATAGTTTTTTCATGTGGAAAAAAAAAATCTTCATATGATTCCATGAGCATTATAGTAGAGGGACAAGACTTAAAAGTGTGGCAAAAGGTAATGAGAATAAAGCACTAATGTGGCTGGAGAATAGTATGGACAGAGTCATGAAGAGTCAGTGTGGAGAAATTGGGACTCCAGCTTGTGGAAAATAAGAAATATGGAAGGATGTTGGTCAATGGAGTGACATGATCAGACTATAATTCACAATTTGGCAAACCAAATATCTGCTGATGGTTGTTGTTGGTGTTATGTGCTGTGGAGTCAGCTATGACTCAGAGCGACCCTGCATAGGGTTCTAAGGCTGTAAATCTTTACGGGAGCAGAAGGCCTCATCTTTCTCCCATGGAACAGCTGGTAGTTTCGAACAGCTGACCATGAAATTAGCAACCCAATTCATAACCACTACGCTACTGGAGCTCCTTATCTGCTGATGGTATTGAGGAATAACTCTTTTTTTCTCCCAACCTGAATCCATTGACATTTATTCCTCATCTGCTGATGGTAATGAGGAATAAATGTCAGTGGATCCAGGTTGGAAAAAAAAAGAGAAATGACCCACTTCATCCCATTTGAGGTTTTTTTCATTTCTTAGATTGTTTTGTTTCATACTACTTCTGCCACCTTTATTAAAAAGGTGGCTCAAGAAGACATAGTAAAGTATTGTAATGAAATATGAGTTAGAACACTGAAAGGGAAGAAACTGACATTCATGGCATTTCTCAAGCTGAAAGAATGAAAGAAACAGGCTAAAATATGACCTTGAATATATTCCGCCTGAATTTAAAGATCATCTGAAGAACAGATTTACTACATTAAACACTAAAGACAGAAGACCAGAAGAATTGTGGGATGACATCAGGAACATCATAAAGGTAGAAAGTAAAAAGTCATTAAGAAGACAAGAAAGAAGGAAAGGCCAAAATGGATGTCAGAAGAGACACTGAAACTTGCTCTCCAGCATAGAGATGCTAAAGCAAATGGAAGAAATGAGGAGGTCCAA
>NW_006408546.1:5689309-5695511 GCF_000296735.1 Chrysochloris asiatica | reverse complement strand
AAAGATTGGGAACCACTTCTTTATGTATTAGAATATAATTTGATTTTTCCATCCAATTGCCTTTTTTCCCTGTCCCTTTGGTCATTTTGTGGTCACCTCCATATCTTTTCTTTATAACTCCAGTTTCTGCTTCTCTTGCCTTTTCCTTGTCACTCTTTCTTTACTGCTCTGTCTGATAACGTTGGAAATTGAGCTAGAGAGTGAAGTGAAATGGCTACCCAGGGAGGGGCACAAAGGAAGACTTAGTAGCTGTAAGAGAGGTGGGATATGCCATTTGATTGTTAACAACTGAGTCTCTGATGAGATGGTCTTAGGTCTTTTGTTCCTTTGGTGTCTTGGTGGCTTCCCAAGGGCATGCAATGTCTGGAAGACAACACAGGTAAACACTCTATCACCAACTGGATGATTGTTCCAAAACCCTGTGTTGTCACTTGTTGTTAAATGCTGTCCAGTGGATTCCAACTCATAGCAACCCTGCACAGGGTTTCCAAGGCTTTTAAAAAATCTTGTGGTCCAGTGTTTTATCCCACAGGGTCACACCGAAACTCCCTTATAAAGATTGTTTTTGTTAAGTGCTGTCAAATCGATTCTGACCCATAGCAACCCTGTATAGGGTTTCCAAAAAAGCAGCTGGTGAACTTGAACCACCAACTTTTCAGTTCAAGCGACTTTGCAGTCTGACACATTAGCCCACAGCCCAGAGCGCCACACCAGGACTCCTTTTAGAGATAAGTACCTTAAAATCCTATGAACCTGAAATCTGGAGGGAAACTGGACTTTGGGACACTGATATATGCACCAATGTGTGTGAACATTTGGGAGTCTTTAAATAACAATGTATTGAAAGAAATTTAAATGGCCAAGGAAAGGGAGGGGACAAGTTGAATCCATTTAATATCTCAGCATAATTATTAAAACTCATTTTTTTGTAAAGAATCATGACACCAAGGAAAGATCACAATATGTCATTAGGTTAAAAAGCCACACAAAGAACCTTGTACAGATCCAGATTCCATTTAAAGTTCATAAAGATAATATATGTTTATATTATTTAGGTATAAAAAATAGCTGGTTAATAAAATATACCAAAATGGTGGCTATGGTTTTTCTGGGTTGTAAAATTACAAATGACTTCTGTTCTCTTACACTTGCTTAATATTTCCTATTTTTAAACCATGCACATGAATTTATAAGATTTGGGACAATTATTGTTGTCTTACATAGCTAGTCAAGCTGCATTTGACGATCTATGGAAGGTACAGCAGTTGATGATCACGTGCAGACTACCTGGAGTAGTCCTGATTTAAGTCAGGATTCTTTTGATGCTGGCATGACAGATATTTAGTGTAGAAAAAATTGTAAGAGTGATTGCACAGAATTTGAGACATGGATTTAATGCAAAATAAGGATTAGATTTCAAGGGACTTGTTTAGGGGCAGCCACTGATGTCATTACAGATAACTTCCTCTGGAGGATGCTCCCCTGAGGGTTAGGTCTAGCAAGCAGAGCCATTGAATCATTTTTACAAGATGAATGCTTCTGTCTGGTACAGCATGCACTCCTGCACAAATTTTCTGCACGGAAGTTAATAACAACAGGTAGGTGAGATTATGATGCAACAGTAAGAAGGCAAAAAGCCCAAATCTCAATGGCCTAACACTAACCTGATACTCCAAAGTATTTCTCACCAACATAAAGTCCTTGGTTAAATCCAGTTACTTTATTTACGGCTATTACAATTCTTGGACTCCTGGTATGCTGCTATAGGATAAGCATTGGATTTTTAAACCACAAGGTGAGCAGTTTAAACCCACCAGGTACGCCTCAGAAAGCCTAGGCAGGATTATTATGAGTTGGAACTAACTCGACAGCATTTAACAACAATTCGAGTTCTGGTTTGGTGCTGTAGGATGGGTATTTGTCTGCTAACTGCAAAGTTGGCTGCTCAAACCCACCAACTGCTTCTCGAAGCCGCAGTACTGGGTTGCTAGGAGTAGGAACTGATTCTATAGCGCTTAACTACAACATCAAAAACATTGTCCTGCAAAGGAGCCCCAGTGGCGCAATTGGTTATGTGCTTGGCTACTAACTGAAAGGTTGGTGGTTCAAACCCACCCATTGTCTCCATGGGAGAGAGATCTGGCCATCTGCTCCCATAAAGATTATGATTTAGAAAAGCACGTAGGACAATTTTACTTTGTCACATGGGGTTTTCGTGAATCAGAATCTACTTGACAGTACCTAACAACAAAAATATTGCTCTGCAGTGGAGAGTAGTGACCTTAGACACTTTAATCTCATGATCCCAGTCAACACAAGCATTCTTCGGTCAGTCAATAAACATGACAGGGAAGTATAGCTAAGCATGTAATTGGCCATTCCATGCTTCTTCCTGAGTGAAGTACATTAGTTCTCAGGAACTTCATGTGTATCTGCCTCAGTGCAATAGGACGGAGAAAGCACATGGATTGTTGGGTGAGCAGATTTTAAACACACACACACACACACACACACACACACACACACAAACCTCTGCTTCTTGGATGCTACTGTTAGCATGGAAGAAGGCTGCATATAGATATGCAACAAGTTATTTATAGCAGGATTTTCAACTGAACTAAACTCTGAAAGAATAAACTTTTACTTTTTAAACCCACCCAAAGCAAAATTATTTGACAGAACTCACCAAAAGTCCTCACATGTCCCATGAGCCAGCTTAAAGCATTTGGATCAAACCAAAATACAGGAATAATTTAGAACATAAATTGACTGATAGATCTTGCATGAGTGAATTATTTTCTGCATTGAATTTTTTGTTGATATACTGGTATATTTTTTGTTGATATACTGGTATATACTGGTATATGGACAGCATGATGAAATCAAGGAAAAGTTTTTTTGAGGTAATTTGGGTTTTGATACAATTGTGTGGGACACATATGTTCCACATGGATTCCAGTAGTAGGACCAATGGGGTGAGACTTATTTCTATAGATTTGTATAGATTCCTGCTAGGTGGTAGCATGGACTACAACTGGGATAATAGCTTCCCAAAAAATATAAGAGGATGAGCATGTTGGTGGGTGATATATGCCCCATAGGTTACAAAAAGGTGAATTGATTTATACTAATTATTTATTTGTCAAGTATATATGTTGTTGTTATGTGCCGTTGAGTGGGTTCCGACTCATAGTGACCCTGTACAGGGTTTCCAAGGCTGTAAATCTTTACGGGAGCAGAAAGCCTCATCTTTCTCCCACAGAGCGGCTGGTAGTTTTCGAACTGCTGACCATGCGATTTACAGCCTAATTCATAACCACTATGTTACCAGAGCACCTTAAAGTATTTATAGCTCTCTCAAGTTATCTCAAATTTAAGTGTGAGAAACATTTGCTATATTGTGGACTATATGACAGGAGAAAGGGAAGCAGAATTAACATTTTTAGAGAACCTATATGTTGGAAAATTTGCTTGATATCCTCTAATCCACACACTAGCCCTGGGAGGTTACTATTAGTATCTTTAATAAGAAAATTGAGACTTAGAGAGGTCTGTCATAACTAGGAAACATCAGAAGCAGGACTTAAATCAGGCCTGTGTGTCTCCAAAGCACTTTTGTCTCCATCATGAAAATCACCTAAATGATGTTCTGATTCATTTGCGCCTCACATGGCCTGTAGGCACAACATACATACATGCATACTTCTATACACCCTCCTCCTTTTTTTCTTTCTTTTTGTGGGCTAGTCATACAAATTGGTACTTCCTTTCTTCTTTTCTTATCCTCTTCAGATTCAGATGACGGTCTTGGACTTTAAGAACCATCTCTTCTGTTTCACAGATGAGGTAGAGAGGGATTAGTATAAACCCATCGTACCGGTTATCACATATAGAAGATTGCATAATAAATGTTGCCTTGCTTCTCTCTTCATGATACTTTGTACCAAAATAACCTCTGTCTTCCTTGGGATTTATCCTTGCTTAGTTTGTCCTTGCTATCACATAAACAGTGGTAAAGTACAATTACTGAGCACTTACTGTATAGTATTCTAAAGTACTTAAAATCTTTACTCATGTCTGCATTATCATCCACTGAATTTTCACAATGCTAAGATAGATACATTCATTATTAGTTCCATTTTGGCAGTGAGGAAACTAAGGCACATCTTACCTGTAATGATTGTTGTTGTTAGGTGCCATTGCATTGGCTCTGTCCCACAGCAACTCTGCCTAGGATTTCCAATAATAACAAGGAGTAGTTATTATTGTTAAGTGCTGTTGAGTTGGTTCCGACCCACAGCGACTCTGTTTAGGGTTCCCAAGGAGAGGCTGATGGGTTGGCACCAACAACCTTGTAGTTCAAACAGACCTTGCAGTCCAGTGCATTATCCTGCAGTGCCACACGAGATCACCTGTGATTAGGCAAGTAGCAAATTGTGGAGCCAGGATGTGAATTGCAGCTGTCTCACTAAATAGTTTACTCATTTAAATATCATCTACAATGCTTTCCACTAGTAAACATTTTATCTGCTCAGTACCTCTGAAAGCCGTTTAAGGGCACTGACTACATTTTATTTTTTCGGTGTTCCCTTATGATATTTACAGAGTATTAGGCACATGGTAAAAACAACAATAACAACAACCCACCATCGAGTGGATTCTGACTCATAGAATCCCTTTCAGTTTCCAAGACTGTAAATCTTTGATGGGAGCAGGCAGCCTCATCTTTCTCCCGTAGCATTGCTGGTGAGTTCGCACTGCTGGTCTGTGGCTAGCAGCCCATCACATATATCACTTGTTTGTTGAGTTAAGTTTTTAGGGATCTTAGAGACAAAGGGAGAATATCCCCAGCCATAATCATCTTTGCCCAGTGGTCTTTGATTAGGAGAAGTTGTTTGTTGCCTGCGTATTGAGTAGCTAGTGATATAGACAAATGTAAAGAATAGTGTCTGAGAGACCTGAGGGTTCAGCAATGTGTCCAACTGTTTTAATCTAGTTAATGGAGGAACTCAAGCTGAATGGGTGTTTTCCTCCTAGAAGTGACATCATTTCTCCTTGGGAACTTGAATTTCTGAGCTATAAAGGCAGAGGTGTCACTACTGGAATCAGCCTTTGACACAGCTCAGTGAGGAGCCGTTGTGTGGTAGCAATGATGTTAGTCCATCAATGTGAGCAAGATGTCTCTGTTCTGAATATTGGGCCAACTTCTGGTTACCCAATCCTGCTGTGAAGATTCCAGACCCTCCAATGTCTTTTTTTGCTTCTGCTATTTGACATGTAAATCTCTGCCTTTGAAGCAGTAGCCCTGAGAGAGATGGAGGGAGAACTGCACCCCTAGAGAGAATGCTTGGTATCTTGTGCACATTGATTCTAAGATGATGGCAGAGACTTATTTCATTTCAAAGTCACCTGGTATTTTGAGGACCTGGATGGTTACCCCAATCCATGTTTCTGGTTCTGTATGTCTCCTTTATCACCATCTGAGGAATAATTGGATAATGCAATCCTTAATGGGCTGGGATGCTAAATAAAAAGGAAGGAGATTTGAGTTCAGCCAATGATGCTTCAGAACAAAGCAATCTACTTCTGAAAATACCTAGCCATTGAAACTCCTATGGAGCACAGTTCTACTCTGATGCACATGGGACCACCAAGAGTCAGGGTCAACTCAAAGGAAACTACTGTTTGGTGGTTGGTCAGTTTTAAATCAACAGCTGAAGCCATAAGTTTTAAAATACACCAACACTCATGAGCTTCAGTTTTGACACCAACCCTGTCATCAGTTGGTATAATGGATTGAATTATGTTCCCCCAAATATATGTTGATATTCTAACTTCTATAACAGTAGTTATAATTCCATTTGAGAATAAGGTTTTGTTTTTTATGATAATGAGGCCATATCCATGTAGGGTTTGTCTTAGACCTAATGACTTTTGAGATACAAAAAGAGCAGATTAGACACAGAGAAGCAAGCACGCTTCTGGGGGAATGATGGATGCCATTGGAGATCACCAGGAAACTGAGGAATGTCTGGGCTAGAGAAGCTTTGACAAGGATTTTCCCCCAGAGCTGACAGAAAGAGAGCTTTTCCCTAGAGCTAGTATTCTGAATTCAGACGTCTAGACTCCTTAGTCAAGGAGCTCTGGTACTGTTGTTGTTGTTGTTGTTTTCAGGTGCCATCGAGTCGGAACCGACTCATAG
>NW_006408546.1:5680042-5683479 GCF_000296735.1 Chrysochloris asiatica | reverse complement strand
GGAAAAGGATATCATGTTTGGTAAGGTGTAGGGTCAGAGAAAAAGAGGAAGACCCCCAACGAGATGGATTGGCCAAGTGGCAGCATCAATGGACTCAAGCGTGGCAACAGTAGTGAAGTTGGCCCAGGATCGGGAAGTGTTTCGTTCTGCTGTGCATAGGGTCGCTATGGGTCAGTACTGACTTGATGTCACCTAAGAACAACAACATAATTGTTGTTTGAGTCCTGGTGTGGCACTGTGGGTTAATGCGCTGGACTGCAAAGTCGGTTTGAACAGCAAGGTCGGCAGTTCAAGCTCACCAGCTGCTCCCAGAAAACCCTATAGTTGGTCACTATGATTCAGAACCAACTTGCTGGCACTTAACCACAATAACAACATAAATAATTGGTTACTGGTATGACAATATATGATAATCACTAGACTGTTAACCCACCAGTTGCAAACGCACCAGTTGTAATCCAATTAATTGTTCCTTGGAAACCTTATACAGGGTCACTATGAGTTGAAACCAACTCAACAGCACTTAACAACAACGTAAGTATAGATTATGGTCTCCTGATTTTTAACATTAGATCATTGGGAATGTACAGCATATTTTATTTGGTCCCTGGCATATTTTGTTCAACGTTATGTCTAGAACATCCATCCATGCTGGTATGTGTAGTAGAAGGTCCTTCATTTTCATTGTTGTATAGTATTCCATCATGGGACTAGACTGATAGACTGCACTTTGGTTAAGTAGTCAACTGTTAAGCAAAAGATGAACTGTTCACACACACTCAGAGGTGCCTTGAAAGGCAGGCCTGATGATCTGTTTTCAAAAGGTTACCATCTTGAAAACTCTATGTGCCAGTTCTGTTCTGCATATGTTGGGGTTGCCATGGGACACAATGAACTCAGTGACAGCTAGCAACAGTGCATTTCTTGGAGGCAGTAGTAACTCAGTTGTAGAACTTTTGCTTTCTATTTGGTAGACCAGCATTTATTTCTTGGCCAATGAAGCTCATGTGCAGCCACCAATTGCCTGTCAGTGAAGGCTAGCATTTTACTGTGAAGCTGAGTAGGTGTCAGTGGAATTTCCAGACAAAGATAGGCTAGAAAGTAAGTCTTAGCCATCTACTTCCAAAAATCCTCCAGTGAAAACCCCATGGATCGCAAAGGTCAGATGGCAAATCTGTCATGAGGATGACACAGCATGGCAAGGGTTATTAGGCTGTGGGCGGAATCACCACAAGTCAGTGACTGATTGATGGTAGCTAACAATAATACCTCGGGAATCCTATACAAGGTCTCTGTGAGTTGGAACCAAGTGAATTACTTGTTTCATTAACCAGGCAGTGCCACTGTCTCCTACGTCTCAGTTGAATATCTGACACCTCAGTTGAATACCTTGAGACCTAGTCCCTGACTGAGGGTAGGTCTGCCAGACTGTGACTGGAGTTCTCTGGCTTAGCTGGCACTTCAGTGTCCAGGTTTCTATATTGTGTAGTACATGAAAGGTGTAGCTTCCTCTTCTGATGCTGCTTCCTGGGACAGTCTCATTTTGACCCTCAATTAGAAAACTTTTCATAAATGAAATATCTTTGAATGCAATATGCCTCTGCCAGTTGCCTTTAACCTCTATTCTTTTCCAAGGTTTTTTTTTGTTTCTGCTTTCCTTTGCTTTCTCTTTCCCTCTCTGCTGATTTTCTGGTGTGTCCTATGGAAATTTTCCTGTGATTAAATAAATTTGGGAAACATTACTTAATATCATTACATCTTGTTTTTGGTGATGCACCGAGCATACTGGTCTATTAGTGACTCCGAATGTCCTGCTATAAAGAAAAACTTTATATCATGAAATCTACCACTTGCTGCTTTTGAGACTACTTATTAGCACTTCATAGAAAATAGTTCAATAACCAATGCTATGCAGAAAACAGAGGAAATTCTACAAGGCTGTTTCTCTCCTTTTCAATGCTATTGCCAATTCCTAAGGCTCTTCATGGCAATTTTCATAGAAATATGGTACAAGGAATAGCCAGCAAAATTAATCTATTGGAAATATTAATTTGTCTGTTTCCCCATGAGCCTTGAAGGTAGTGACTTTGTCTTTTCATCTTTGTACCTCCCAGTGCCCAGCATGGTTCCCAGCTCGTGCTTGAAGTGGCCAATAAATATTTTATGAATGAATGAATGACATGTAACATTCTGCAGCTTTCAGTATTTAAAGACTCAGAACTAGAAACTGAACCTAGAGCATCAGATGTTCATTGCGAGGCAGAATAACTTCATGGACAAAATGCTGAGCTTTGGAGTTTAAGAAAGCTGACTGACTTTCCTTTTTTTTTGGCTGTTGGATCTAATAATTTGCTTCATTATTCTGAATCTCCATTTTCTCACCTGTACAATGAAATTAGTAGTGATAGCTGCCTCCTAGAACTATTGAAAGGAATACATGTGATGATTTAACTAGACGCTCTTAGCCATATAAGCTTCCAAAAACGTTTACTAGAGTTGATATCACTGTTGCTGTTAATATTTTACTTGTAACATAGGTTTCTCTAACCTGTCTGTACCCTTACTGCAAATGACCTGCACATCTTCTTGTACTGGAATTTTCTCTGTATTTGTTTTGGTGATCCACAGAACACTCAACTTCTACACAGGTAGTGTCTCATATTCTGATAATGACCCACAAAGCCTTGCCTAGTTGCGCTGACTCAGTCAATTCAGCCATTACCCACTCCTGCTGCTGGAGATGCCCTAAAGAAGCAGACAGTTGTTTCTTTCCTTTTCTGTTTATTCTCGCCAAATTCTTCCTGAACCACACATATCTCCTAGTATTTCATGGAAGCAGTCATTCTTTGCACTGGAAGAATGTCAGAGAGAAAATGTGTGTGTGCCTGCATGATGCTTTGGTGAAGAACCAAGTCACAGTCTATCCTACTGTGACTTGGTTCTTCACCAAAGCATCATACATGAGTATGTGGTGGCTGGTCACATGACTGATCTCTGGAGCTATCATCCAACCTGAGCTCCCTTTCAAATATCCCTTGGTCCACCTCCAACAACACACCCAGTTTACATGCTCCACTAAACCAGTTGCTGCTGATTTTATCATGGTGACCCCATAGGTCTCAGGGTAGAACTGTATTCTACATAAGGTTTTCAATGGCTGTGTTGTTGTTTTTTTAATACATTGCTAGGATTTTCTTCTAAGACACTTGTAGGTGAATTTAAACCACCGACCTTTTGGTTAGAAGCTGAGGGCATTAACTTATTTGCATACCTGAACTCTTATCTCTTCTTTGTCTTCATCCATAACTGCTCTAGCAAAACCATTTGCCACTAAGTTTATGTTCTGAAGCTCTTAGGAGGACCATTATCACATATTGAAAATAAAGATAATGTTGAGTCTCCAGCTGATCTCCTCCCTCCCTGCCTTCCTCGGATGG
>NW_006408546.1:5674449-5679677 GCF_000296735.1 Chrysochloris asiatica | reverse complement strand
TCCCTATATGGAGGGGATAATAATCAATGTAATGAAACAAGCTATATGAATGGTTGAATGTGAAGCTGATGATGTGCCCTGTAAACTTTCACTCAATGCAAAATAAAAACATTTAATAAATAAATAAATAAATAAATAAATAAATAAATAAATAAATCATATGCAGACCTTTAAAAAAAAAGATAATGTTGAACTAGAAAGAAGTTCCAAGGAAAACTTCACTTCAGTATTGTTTTTCGGGTCTCTCCCACCTAGTACCAGCAAAACACAGCCACGAGCTGCCGTATCCCTCTTGTATTCATGCAGATGGCCCAAACTGCACTGCAATCCACTTGATTCTGATTCACAGCAACCTCTTAGGAAAGAGTAGAACCCATAAGGTTTTTAAGACTATAACCATTTATGAAAGCAGGCTCCACATCTTACTATAATGGAGTGGCTGGTGGATTTGAACTGCTGACTAACTGATTAACAGCTTGGCACTTAACCACTGTGCCACCAAGTCTTCTTTACAGATGACAGTCATTGTTAATTAATTATGGGACTCTTTCTCACTCAGTCTATATCCACACAATACCACTAATCAATTTGCACTGTCAGATGAAGAAAAATCTGTGACCCAAACTTAGGCCTGTTGACTTATTTTAGAACTTCCGCATCTGATCTCCATCAAACAGTGGAAGACAGATTTGTCTTACAAATAACAGTCTTGTTTTCATGAATTGTTTCCAGTTAAGATCCCAGATAGTGCATCATTTATGTTGGAAAGTAATTTTGAACAATACCATTCAGCTTTAGTTTTCAGGAGAAATGAAGGAGAAAGCTGTAAACTAGAGTTGCATATCCAATGCAGTAGCCTTTAGTTACAGGTAGCTATTAAGATTTAAATTAAGAAGAAATACAGTAATATCCACTTGACCTGGCTTCAATGGCTGGATGAACAGAGCTCAACTAGAAGAGAAGAAAGAAGAGGAAAAAAAGAGTAATCTGATAAAATTTGATGAACTTGACCTACACCTATGGATGCAGTAGCTCAAAAGAAGGAACAAATCTTTATAGTGAGGATCATTCCCACCCCCTCCATACACAGAGTAGAGACGGATGAGCAACTTGGACATTGGCTACCCAAAATGGAAGACTACAAAGGCAAGAAGTGACTGGTTTACAAGCTTTCAAGCGGGAGCCTAGATCCAGAGGGCGTGGAGGATCTAATCTGTCTGGGCGGGACTGATGAAAGGAGATGGGGATAGCACTCATGTGGTACAATAGTGAATAATTAATTTCAGGATTGATTTTGAGGGTTGCAAATGTAAAGGTAGACATTTTGTAGCAGAAGGAAGGAAGTGGTTGACTTTGCAGGCCAGGAGTGGAGGCCCCTGGGACCATTAAGTGACAAGAGCAGAGTGCAGGACCCTACCCAGAGAAACAGTGACACCAGAGATGGAGGCAGAGACGATGACGTGGAGAGATGGAGCAGCTGGGAAGTCTAGACCCAGAGAAGGAGAGGGCCTGTGTTCTGACAACCAGGGGACAGGCTTGCGGGGTGTACCCTTTGGTTGGTTGATGATGCATGGAGGGGATTGTAACCATGGCAATGTAACAACATACAATAGGATGAATATAAAGCTAATGTTCTCCCATGTAAACTATTACATAATTCATAATAAAACAGTTTTTAAAAAAAGAAGAAGAAGAAATACATTGGAAAACTCAGTTCTTTAGCTGCACTAGTCACATTTTCAACTGTGGGCTAATGCATCCACAAAGTCATTTGAATTGCAAGGTCGGTGGTTCAAGCTCACTAGCTGCTCCTTGGAAACCCTATCCAGGGTCACCAGGGGTCAGAACTGACTCGACAGTACATAACAACGACAACAATAGCCCCTTGTGGCTAATGGCTACTGTTGGCCAGAGCATGCAAAAACATTTGCATCTTCACACAAATTTCTACCTAGAGTAATGAACTAAAGGTTGTGTTCAGTATTCAAAAGCGGCATTTCTTTTTACTCTTTGTCATTTACTCAACACCAGCTTCTTTCCCAAATTGTACCATATTGTCCTCTGCCAACTAAGCAAAATCAGCATGTTAACTCTAGGATGTAATTAAAAGCAGATGAAACAGGCTCTTACACAAGGTGTAAGAGTTAAACAAGACCCCTAAGTAGATGAGTTATCCTGCTTTCTCAAGGAAATTGCCTTCTACCTTCATATACTGTGTAGCTTCTCCCATTCAGTGCAAAAAATAATCTTGTTCTCCCCTCCCCACCCTTTAAGTTTAGTGACATGTATGAGACCAGAAGCACAAAATCCATTTTTCGAGCCCCCAGCTTCCTGTTAACATCACATTAGTGGGAGAGCCAACCTATGATTATATTTAAAAAAGGAAAATAACTGAACAAAAGAAGGCTGGGATTTGATATACTGGGTAAATTTAGTTGCCTGAGAAACAGGAGGAAATTATTTTAGTGCCAACATAATAAAACATCTTTTGAATCTGCTTTTTTCTCTCTTGCCTAAGAACTATAGTTACCTTTGCTATGGCAGGAGAAATAGAGGCAATAGTAGGAAGGAGACATTTATACTGTTTCCTTTGATATTTTGTTCCTGTTTTGCTTTTTAAAAATTTTTGCCAGCCTTTAAAATTATCTGGTTAAATTTATACATCCGGTTCTTCTCCTAAAAATGGGTGACATTTGAGTGCTAGAAAATTAATATGAATATGATGCAATGGACATAATTGCTTTCTAGAAAAAAATCTCAACTTTATGACTCACTGTTAGAGCCCAAAATATGATCCCGGAAGTTTCTAGGACATCAGTATATCTGATTCCTTATGCACATTTCCCAAGAAAGCTCTTTTTCAGGGAATGAGGTCGATGCTGGGTTTTTCTTTTGGTCTTCTTGTCTCAAATTAGAAAGCTCAGAAAATAATAATGCATTTGGGTGATGTGAGTGTATGCCCATGAAACATTCATGCACATATAATATCAGTGTATTAGAAACTGGCTTGGAATTTTGCTCATTAAAATCATGGCCTTTTGCGTGCCCGAGCTTTGTGTTTTGTGTTTCCTGGGTTGTAGCTCCACCATCTGTAACTCATCAGATGCTCAGTGGCTGAAATAGAGAAGAAACACTGGGTTCCTAGACCTCTCAATTTATTGCTATATAGAGTTCTGGAAGTTACTTGAGCTGTCCTGGATTAAGGGGTAAAGACAAGTGAATTTTAAAGAAATGCTAGAACACAGTTTCATTAATGGTCACATTACATCTTAGGGATTTACTTTTACTCTTTGAGGGTTGAAGTTTGCCTTACCATGTTCTGGGAAGAAATGATTTATTAAGCAAATTGGGTGTTGAAAAAAATGGCATCAAACATTCCTTCCACAATTGTCTCTAGTCAACTGGGTTTAAAAACTCATTATAGTAGTCACACCGAACTTAAACACCATACTCACAATGATAGGGTTTATTAGGAAAGTTAATAGGTTACAATTCAGGGTCAGAAATGTTCAGGGCACAGTTCTTCCAGTCAGTTTATTCAACCATACCTGCAGGCAGATCTCTTTCTAGCGCTTGACCATTGGCCTGACCTCTGACCTGCTCCATCAGTGTTACAAAGCTTTTTGAGAACTACTGATAAATGCCCAAAGGGTATTTTACTCCACCATAGCCTCATCATGAAGTCACTCAGCTCTAGGCCCATAGGTCAGCAAATCTAGCTCTCCAAATTAAGTGCCTGAAGGAACCCCACTCTATAAATGAACCTCCTGCTCAAAGGCACTCAGCTTTACTTGCTTCATGGGCTGGGAAGGCCACGTGCTCTGTCTGGTGCTCTGGTTTTGGTTCTGTTGCTGCTACTACTCTGGTCTCCATGGATCAAGGAGGTTCAGTGTACAGGAATCTTGAGATCCAAAGGATGCACTCCGCTCCTGGATCTTCTTCACTGTTGGTAGTGAGACTTCCCCTTCTGCTTCTGAGATTTTTGTACCCATATAACATATAATGTTTTATATGGAAACATTCTGAATATATACCCAGCAGGATGGAAAAATTGACCAATCACAGTTAGCCACTAATAATCACTCAAAACAGAATCAGCATGTTCCCCCACATATTCTTAACCCAAGTCTACCAGGAAACAGATATTTGGTTGGGATTTACAAATACTCTGGCTAGAAGAGACATTAGATAATTTACTGTACCATAGGAATGTACACTATTTTATAAGAAATGGTCCAAAACATGAGTTTGGGAGTGACTCTATGCACACAAAATGAAACACTACTATAAGAAACGTTGTCCGTACCAACAAACACTCAATCCAATCTGTACTTATTTTAGGGAGAGTAATGTTTTCTTTATTAGATTTTGCAAAATCAGGCACCCAACCCAGTAGACATGGGCAGATGTGCCACATGGCCAACCACCAACAGTTTTTATTCCTGTCTCCAAAAATGCCTGTCCTCCAGTTCCCCATATACAATTCCATGGCATGTTCCATTTTCCCAACCTCCATAAAAGCCAAAATGGCTCACCCATGGTCTTAATGGCTGTATTCTTATTTAAAGTTCCTAGGCCTATAATAGATTTCTTTCCTCCTTTCCCCCAATTCATCTGTCTGCTTACATCTGTCTGCCTGGTCTAGCAATCTCATGAATTCATGAAGCTAGACCATGTCCACAGGGTTAGTTCTCACACTACCCAGTCCTGAGCCATTCTTAAAATTGTTGTGTTCATCCGAACCCATTGTTGTAGCTACTTTGCTATTCTTCTTCTTGAGTGTTTTCCTCTTTTTCATTGAACCTTTAACATGATGACCTTCTCCAGGGACTGGTCCCTCCTGATCACAGGACCAAAGTAATCGAGACAAAGTCTGACCATTCGCATTTCTAAGGAGCATTTTGTCTTGTACTTCTTCAGAAACAAATTTGTTTGTCCTCTGGAAGTCCATAGTATAATCAGTATTCTGTTCAAACATGATCATTTAAGGCATCAATTCTTCTTTGGTCTTCTTTATTCATTGTCCAACTTTTGCATGCATATAAAGTATTTGGAAATGCCATGACTTGGGTCAGTTATAAAGGTTAAATGAAATAAAGTGTGTGTTTTTTATTAGTGTAGTTAATATTCTTGTTAAGTGCCGTTGAGTCCGTTCTGATTCATAACAACCCTGTATAGGGTTTCTGAGGAGCGGCTGGTGAGTTTGAACTGCCAACCTTGCAGCCCAG
>NW_006408546.1:5667908-5668693 GCF_000296735.1 Chrysochloris asiatica | reverse complement strand
CATGCGTTTTAGAACCCTCCGAGGGTGGGGCTAGGGTGCCCACTAGCTTAGGCACCCCATAGTCACCTGAGTGGACATGCACAGACAGCATGGGACCAGTGAACAGCTACCAAAAGAAAAGAATGTCCACACCATTATCTCAGCAGTTTTGCCAGATGTCTGTGGCCGCTCCATTCCTTTTCCCACATGGTCTCACCCAAGATGGCGGCTCCTGGAGCAGCCGAGCGGACTAGAAAGCAATGGATTTCTTGCTTCTGCCACAAATTCCCCCAGCTGTGAGTCTTCCAACCTTCTAAATATTCCTTTATATGTGGTTCAGAGTTTTAGGACCATCCCCTGAACCTGCTTGGTCGGGTATTGTTGTTGTTGGCGGAGCTCTCTGCTATAAGTCCACCCGATCCGCCATCTTGTTTGTTCCTCCCATATGCTACCTCTTGAAACAATCGAACATCACCTATTTCCTTTTGGTACAGTGACTGTAATCCTTCCATCTTCTTTTGATGCTTTCTGCATCATTCAATAATTTGCCCAGAGAATCCTTCAATAACAAAAGTCGAGGCTTGAATTTTTCAGTTCCCCCAGCTTGAGAATGTTGAGCTTGTTCTTCCTTTTTGTTTTCTGATTCCATATATTTGCACAGTTTGTTTTAATATTTGGCTTTATCTTCTCGAGCTGATCTTTGAAATTTTCTCTTCAGCTCTTGGAGCTTCTCATTTCTTCCATTTGCTTTAGCATCTCTGTGCTGGAGAACAAGTTTCAGTGTCTCTTCTGACATCCATTTTGAC
>NW_006408546.1:5666529-5667527 GCF_000296735.1 Chrysochloris asiatica | reverse complement strand
TTCACAGTTAATATTAGTGACTAGGAAATCAAGCTGTTTTAAAAACACCTTTGTAGAACATTGTATGCTTGATGACAGAAGTATACATATTCACAGCCGTTCTGTGTTTCCCACCCCCTTGGGAAGAGTCAGTGTTTGTGCTGTCAAAGTGTGAGTTGAGGGGGCCTGAGCAGGGTAAGTAATGATTAAAGTTGTGAGAGAAAAGGAACACAAAGAGTAGGTTAATTTATAAAATAAAGAGCTTCTAAGAAAGAAAACGAAAATAAAGAATCTGTGAGTGTAAAGGACAGGGAGGGAAGGGATGCTGGAAGTTTGGGGATGACACAGAGAAATAGGGAAGCTGCAGTGTGGTGTTCAGAGAGGCAGTGTAGGCTGAGCATTTTGTGAAGTGCCGCATGGTATAAAGGAGCCCTGGAGCTACCAACCGGAAGGTCTGCAGTTCCAAACCACCAACTGCTCTAAGGAGGATGGTGAAGCAGTCACCTTCAGTAATGACTGACAGCTTTAAAACCCTATGGAATTGTTGTACTGCGTCAAATAGGGTCGCTGTTAATTGGAATCACCTAGAAAGCAACGGACTTGGGTTTGATTTGTATGGAATAAGTCCCCAATTGCCATTTTTTCAGAGTCTTCTTACATGGTTAGCCCAATGGAAGCAGTATTTAGCAAAGTGACTAAGAGCTTTGATTCTGAACTTGGAGTTCTTGGGCTCAAATCCCTGTTTTGCCACTTTGTGACCAGGTAACCATGTGCAAATAGTTTTCCCTCTCTATGCTGCAGTTCCTTGCCTGTGAGGACCCCACCACCTGTCTCTAAGTTTGTTATATTGTAGTGGCTTGTGTATTACTATGTTGTTGGAAGCTATGCCATCAGTATTTCAAATACCAACAGTCACCCGAGGTGGACATGCTTCAGCAGTTTTAGACTAAGACCAGGACAAAAGACCTGATCATCTACTTCTAGAAATTGTTGTTTGTTGTTGGGTGCCATCAAGTCGA
>NW_006408546.1:5652149-5661094 GCF_000296735.1 Chrysochloris asiatica | reverse complement strand
AATCATTGGTTGCAGAATTCTATCATGCGTTCTCCAGCATCATTTCTATTACCAAGGCCATATTTTCCAACTACTGATCCTTCCTCTTTGCTACCAACCTTTGCATTCCAATCACCAGTAATGATCAATACATCTTGGTTGCGTGTTTGATAAATTTCAGATTGAATAAGTTGGTAAAATTCCTCTATTTCATTCTCACTGGCTTTAGTAGTTTGTGCATAAATTTGAATAATAGTGGTATTAACTGGTCTTCCACTGATCTCACACATCTGTCAGTTTGTCATACTGTGGTGGTTTGAGAGTTGCTGTGATTCTGGAAGCTATGCCACCAGTATTTTAAATACCAGCAGGGTCAACCATGGTGGGCAATTTTCAGATGAGCTTCCAGATGAAGACAGACTAGGAAATAGGAGTGGTGATGAACTACTTCTGAATATTTAGTCACTGAAAACCTTCTCAATAGCCCAGAAACACTGTCAGTTATAGTGCTAGAAAATGAGCCCCTTAGGTTTGAAGGCACTCAAAATGAGACTGGGGAAGAGCTCCCTCCACAAAGTAGAGTTGATGGTGATGATGCAAATGGAGTAAAGTCCATGGGAGAAAAGCCTTAAGGACCTTCATTTGCTGATGGGGCACAACTCAAAAGGAAAATAAATAGCTATAAACATCAATTAATAATTGGAACATGGAATGTACACAAGTATGAATCTAAGAAAATTGGAAATTGTCAAAAATGAAATGGAATGCATAAACATCGATATCTTAGGCATTAGTCAGCTGAAATGGACTGGTATTGGCCATTTTGAATCTGACAACCACATGGTTTACTATGACAGGAATGACAAATTGAAGAGGATTGGTGTTGCATTCATTATCAAAAAGACCATATCCAGATCAGTAATGAGGTATAATGCTGTCTGTGATAGGATAATATCCATGTGCCTACAGGGAAGCCCAGTTAATACCACTTGTAGAAATTAGCCAGTGTGCACTGTATGGAGCACAACAGAATATTGTTTGCTATAGTGTTGGGAGATGAGTCCTGTGGGTTAAATTTCTTGTTATTAAGTGCCCTCCAGTCAGTTCTGACATAGCGACCTTGTATAGGGTTTCCAAGGAGTGACTGGTGGCTTGGAACCACAAACCTTTTGGTTAACAGTTCAGTCCTTTGCTAAAGGTACTCAAAATACACAGAGCCTTCAACATTTGACTGTGAAAATGGCACAAGCCAGGTAGTGTTTTCCTCTGTAACAGAAGAGGTGGCCATGAGTCAGAGCAATTTGAGGGCAACTAACAACCACAAGTATGGGATTATCCTGAGGTTCAGATGACCTAATGTTAAGTGCTGGATAGCTATACATATGCAAGCTTGATAAATGTTATGTTTGTCATCATTGACACTCCTTTATGTGAGAGTTTAGCAGTACCGATTTTACAAACCAAGCAAAATAAAAACAAGAATGTTGTTGCTGTTGTTCAGTGCCTTCGAGTGGGTTCTAACTCATAGTTACCCTGTATAGGATTTCTGAGGAGCAGCTGGTGGGTTTGAACTGTTGACCTTGTTATTCACAGTCCAGTGCTGGTCCTTTAGTACCACACCAGGAGTCTTAACAAAAACAGTTCTTATCTAAGAATGTTTATTATGGACCAGATGCTCTTCAGAGGACTTTTAATGAATTCATTAATTCAGTTTTGAAGACCACCCTATACAACAAGAATTAATATTACTACCCTCATTTTACATATGCCAAAATGAAGACACAAAGGATTCAAGTAACTTGCTCATGACCATACAACAAGTGACTGATAGGATTTGGATTCAAATCCAGATATCTAGATCTTATCTTATTCTTTATGTCATTCTGCATCTCAAATATGAAGGTGTCTGATTTTAAGATGAGCCACTTCAGGAAGAGTTTGCATTAATTTATAGATGCTTGGTTTATACTGTGTTGTTAAGTGCTGTCATACTGGTTCCAAAATACCAATCCTGCATAGGGTTTCTGACAAGGTCAGTGATTCAAATACTACAGTCACTTTAAGAAACCCTATACAGGGTCACATGAGTTGGAACAAACTTGATGATACTTAACAGCAACATAGGGTTTCTGAGAAGTGGCTGGTGGGTTGGAACTGTTGACCTTTATATTAGCATTCCGGTGCTTATCCTATAGCACCGTACCAGGACTTTACATACCTCCTACTCAAAGTGTCGTCTGAAGATAGCCAGATCAACAGCACCTGGGATTGGAATTCCAAGCCCCACCTAGATTCTTGAATCAGAAACTGTTTTCCTAGCTGCCCGGATGATCTATGTTAACACTGAAGTCTCCCATTTAAAGTCTGAGAAGCCCTGTCCCAGAATATGAATCTGTAGGGCAGTTGTCATGTCTCCACCTCTTGCAGTGCCCAGAACAGTGGATGTAAGACTAGATTGGCTCTTGATAATCAAGTAATATTGAATAGGAAATAAATGAGCAACTTCAGTGAAATGAGCACCTGGCCAAGTGGAAGATGCTCAGAGCTTCCTGCATGCAACACAGCATGGGACCCAAAGCATGTTCCCCATATACATTTCTTGTATTGAGTTAGAATGATGCACAATAGGGACATCCAGCACCCCAGCCTTCCCTGGTGGTGTTGTGGCATTTAGTTGATGGTGGTGTTAAGTGTCTTTGAGTTGATCCCAACTCATAATGACCCAGTTAGGGTTTCCAAGAAGCACCTGGTGGGGTTCAACCACCTATCTTGTGGTTAGCAGTCCAATACTTATTCTACAGCAAGACAGCATAATGCCAAGATAAGCAGAACAGTGGTTTTGCACTTATTCTTAACTCCCATTTTTCAACACAGGCTCTGCTCAATTGGTTCCCTTGTGAACTCAAGCTGATCCCCTTCCCTCTTGAACTCTGTATTGTCTTGGCATTGTTTGCAACTCATTCAGAAACTAATTAAGTTTCAGGATCAGACTGTGGATATGCTGAAGAGAGGTTTTTGGTTTTTTTTTTTTTTTAATAAATTATCTGAGCGAAAGGAACATTATAATTTGCTTCTAAAATTGGCTAAAAGTCAGCTTTCGTCAAAATAATTTTTGACCGACATTAGTCTCCTTAAAACCAGGGTATTGTATGAAAGGCAACAAAAAAGGTTTAAATAGGCCATGGAAAATGTATTGATAATCTGGCCGTATTAATCCTGTTCTCTAACAGAGTGTGAAATTGCTTGTTTACTCCACTTATCTGGTACTGGAGGTAGCTGATCACTCATTGACAAAGCCCTATTTTGTGATCACTTTTCTGCAGTGAGCTTTAGCAGTGCCAAGACCAAATGATCTGACTTCAGTGCCCTGTGTACCACCTCAGAAGTCAAGGTCAAGATTGTGATTACCTCTGGGCAGACACAAGGAATAATGAGCTCCAGTAGATGTGGTTGAATTTCAGGTGTACATAGGTAGGAAGAGTTAAGGTGGAGACTGTAGATACGCTTGTGGAAAAGAGGGAAGTTGTTTTATTTTTTATTTTTTTCAGTATCCCCAGTTTTATTTCCTGTATTACTTTCCCACAGATGTAGATTTAAGTTGCCTTCATTACAAGTCCACAAATATTGTCGAGATGGCTATTGCAATGCATAAGAAGTAGTCCCAGATATCAAGAAGCTTGTTTTTGTTGTTGTTGTTGTTTAATGCCCACTGTGGAATACTTCTTGAATCTGGTTATATCAGCTACCTATTGCAGCATAACAATATCACCTCAAATTTAACAGCTTAAAACAATGAAAATGTATTTTAAATATATTTAAACATCTTTAAAACATTTCATTATCTCAATTTCTGTAGGCCAGGGATCTGACCACAGATTTACTGGATTGTCTGCTGTCATAGTTTCCTATTGTTAAGTGCTTTTAAGTCAGTTCTGATTCATAGCAACATAGTATAGGGTCTCCAAGGAGCTGCTGGTGACTTTGAACTGCCCACCTTTTGATTCACAGTTCAGTGTTGATCCTACAACGCCACCCACTAGTTTTCTGGTGCTGCTGAAATACAAATATTACTTTAAAAAGCAGATATTTCTCACAACTCTGGAAGTTAAAAGCCAAAATCAAGGTCTTGTCTGTTTCGGTGTCTTTTCTGACATACCTTCGTTCTTTGATCCCAACATGGCGTCCGTCTTTCACCATGTGTGCTTATCTCTGTGTCTAACTTGGTCTTCTTATAAACAACTTACTTGACTGTGAAGTCCTGGTGTGCTGCTATAAGCACTGGACTGCTAACCTCAAGTTGCTGTTGTTCTTAAATGTCGTTGAGTTGGTTGCAACCCTGTACAGGGTTTCTGAGAAGCAGCTTGAACCACTGACCTTGTCGTTCAAACTGACTTTGCAGTCCAGCACATTAACCCACAGCACCACAAATAGGTGGTTCAAACCCACCAGCCACTCTTTGGAAATACTATACAGGGTTGCTAGGAATCCACCAACTCAATGGCACTTAACAACAACAACTAGAGTGTGGTCTAATTAACATAATAACAAATAAAACCTTAACTTCAAACAGGATTGCATCCACAGATGCCAGGGTTAGGATTCCAACACATATTTGAAGTGAGGATGACACAATTAAATTCATAAGTTTTGCTTTAGGATCTCACAAGCTTGCTATCAAGTATCAGTCAGAGCTGCTGTCTCCACAGAAGTTCGATTGGAGAACTGTTCGCTTTCAAAGCTCATATCTTTTTTTGGCTGAATTCAGTTCCTTTCAGCTTTATTATTCTGAGGGCTTTAACTATATCTTAATTACCAAAGGGACATCTTATTACTTATGCTCTATATTATTAATTGATGCAAGTCACGGGTCCCTCCCATATTCAGGGGAGCAGTTACCCAAGGGCACAGATATCAGGTCAGGCACACATCTGACCTTCAAACTACCCATGATTTTTGTACTGCTGCTCTGCTCTAATTCAGTTCTTTACCAGGCAGGAAACAGAATGATCTGTTGACTCAACAGATTTTAATAAGAGGACTGTTTACTGTAGTGTGTTCAGAGTTAAGGGACCCAACATGGAGGCTCCCAGCGACTATCCAGTGATAAAATAGAACCTATTGACATTCTGCCTTGATTCCTTTTATTTAGTAGCTGTTTCCATTCTCCAGTGGTGGCAAATACTGTCTTCTCATGACTAATAGCTGCCCTTTTCTGGGAGATTGCCTGATTGCTCTCAGTCAAGGGGACACCATTATACTAAAGAGCAAGTCCTCTCCAGTGCTAGCATGAGTGACTCAAATGGATTGTGAGACCCGCTCCCCTTTCACTAAGGTGGGACTGACTTTATGGTATGTAATTTATGCTCTAGAGCTTCCAATAGAACCAGGCAGAAGCTAGACTCCAACCAACACACCTTCCTTGCTTCCCTCCTTTTCCCTTTCTTTTTATTCTTTCCTCAATTTATCAAGAGAATCTGAATTCCTACTTCTAGAATATCCAGCTTTAGACTAGCAGGAAGCCATTACTACCCATATGCATGAAGGCATAAAGGAGGAGGAGCAGTGCTACCAAAACCCAGTAGAGGCTGAGGTCTTGGGTAGACTCTAATTGCCTGCCAGGGTCTGAGGTCTTGAAGGGACTTGGTCACTGTCAGAAGTAGAAGGCCAAATCAAGGTGAAAGTTGGGAACAAATATGCTATCCTTCTTCTCCCTTCCTCAGGTCTTATTGTGGGTATCCCTTGAGTCAAACCCATCAATAAGTTTGATGAGTCTCTTAGGACCCAGCACAGAAAATAGAGGCAGAGAATCAATGGGGGAGACGGACGGAAAAAGAATAGATAATGACCAGCATAGTGGCCTCAGACAAATACAAAGTTTTCTCTCATTTCCTTCAGTCTGTGACCAGACTAGTAACAGACTGATCCTTATCAAATGCTTATTTGGTGATGCCCATATCCCAGCAATAAATCCACCAAGAATTTATTATGTAAATACTCCCATAGCTTAAAGGAGTGAACCACAAAATATTTTGATCATATACAGGCACACCTCAATTTTTGCACGTTGCTTTATTTCTGCATCAAATTGTATTTTACAAATTGAACGTTGTGGCAACCCTGCATCTAGCAAGTTTACTGGCATCAGCAGCGTGTGGACGCTTGGTGTTTTGGGGTCATATTTTAGTATTTCTCATAATATTTCAGACTTTTTTTTTCTTCTGGACAGAACAGTCTTGTTATCTGTTCTGATATCTGCATAGCAACAGGAAAAGTGTGTAGTTTGGATGACTGTCTGCTCTAAAACATAAATCATTACTTTTGGCAGATGCTTGTCCTCTACAAACTTGAGAAATCAATTCATGTTTGCATTCAGACATTTTAGAAATATTGGTTAGACACCTCCGTTGTTGCAAGTGGAGTCCTGGTGTGGCACTGTAGGATAAATACTGAACTGCTAACCTCAAGGTTGGTGGTTCAAACCCAACAGTTTCTCCTTGGAAACCCTATTCAAGGATACCATGAGATGGAACCGACTCAATGGTATTTAACAAAAACAGTTGCAAGTACTGGTGTCTATCAGAAAACTCCTACTTGGGGCTGATGAGGACACTTCCCTTGGCAGCTTCATGGGAATGTTCCATGGGCCAGGTGTTGTGGCCTCAGTCCCCTCAGCAGAGCTCCAGGGAGGGGACCTGGGGTCTTGACGGTATGTCCTGGAAGAAACCCAGGGCCCCTTTTCTAAGCAAGACCCTGACAGACTTCCTCTGAGAAGGAGGGATGGGGGAGAGGGGGATGGTGATCATTTTTCATTAAGCGACGTACATCAACTATTCGTTGTCCTTATTTTCAACCAGTATTAGCTGCCATCAAGCAGACTCCTACTTATGGTGCCCTTGTTTGTGTCAGAGTGGAACTGTGCTCCATAGGGTTTTCAATGGCTGACTTTTCAGATGTAGATTGCCAATTATTTCTCCTGGGGTGCCTGTGGGTGAACTTGAACCACCAACCTTTCGCTTAGCAGCAGAGTGCCTTGCCTGTTTGCTTCACCCAGGGACTCCTTTATTACTTTTTTGGTTTTTCAAAAGCTTTTATTATGAATTGAGTGAAGATTACAGGGCAGATCATCAATTTTCAATCAACAAATCATTGTGATGATTACAATCCCCTGCATGTACCAAAGGGCACATTTTGCAAACCAGCCTCCTGCCTGCAGGCACAATGCTTTTCTCAGATCATGGGCCTAGAATCCTCAGCTGCTCTGTCTCTCTATGCCATTGCCTTGGTCACCATCTGTGTTGTAACTGCTTTTCTGGTTAGAATTCCATGCTCCACTCATGCTCTTAACCTCTTGATGGTCCTAGGGTCCTCTGTTCTTGAAGTGACAGAGTAACTGCTCCTCCCTCCTTTATTTACATATCCTCTATCTTTACTGTTGTGACCATCACCATTAGTCCTGATAACAATTGCTCACAATTGAATCATAAAATTCGATCCCATCATCAACCATCCCGTTTCAACAAACCCATCTGGACAAGAGGAAATAATTCAGTGGGGATTCTATCTTGCCTTCCTCATTTTGACACTAAACACCCTCATGAAAACTAATAAGCCAACCACTTCATACTTTTATAGCTCCCCATATTTGATAGCCCAAGTCTAAGTTGCCAGTCCTTATCAGTCTAAGGAGGAGGCAAGCTTGATTCTTGATATTAAGTATCCTTCCCTTTTCGATAGAATTTTGAGCTCATCAAATTGTAGCAGTGTATACCTCCTCCCTGTATCAAACTTTTATCTTCATCTGATCAAATTCTGCTCAGCAAGCCATCCAAGTTACATCAAATGGGTACTATCTGTACTTTTGCGAGTTCTCTCATGCCTTCCCCACTGCAGACTAGCTGGCTGCTTCATTCTTAATTCTAGCTTCCATGTCTAGGTCAGTGGCTATGAGCTCAGGAGTTCACACATCTCCCTGAACTTCACACTAGCCAGCCCTTCCTCTGCTCTCTTTCATCTCAAGGTCATTGTTGTTATTAAATGCCATCAATTTGGTTCCGACTCATAGTGACCCAATATCGGGTTTCCAGTGAGCAGCTTGTGAGCAACCTTGTGGTTCAAACTGACTTTGCAGTCCAGCACAGTAGCCCGTAGTGCCACTATCTATAAAACTTGGTTAAACTCAACCTGTGTCTTCCACTCACAAGTAGCCCAGGACGATCAACAGTGAGCATACAGACTGCTTGTGTGTTCCCTTTGAGTTTCAGTCTTAGAAAGGGGTTTACTCTGATGCACTGCCTTTTCTTAGCTTGATGGCGCCCAGGCATACAGCTTGCTTGATAATGTCACAGACAAACTGTCTATCCCCTTTAGCCCATGCATATCTCCCTAACTCTTACCCTTTTATCCCCATCCATCTACGCCCTTCCCATTCTTGTGCATTTCATCCCCCCTCCTTTTTATTGCCCTCCCTATCACCCAAGCTATCATGTGTCTGTCCTGTAACCTGTGAGTCACTGTCCCCTCCCTCCCACCCCTTGTAACCATCAAATAATTATTCTTTTAGTATGGGAATCTTTTCTTAAGCTTTTATAATAATGGTCCTATTCAGTATTTATTATTTTGTACCTGACTAATTTCACTCAGCATTATTTCCTCAAGGTTCATTCATGTTATGAGGTGTTCTGTAACTTTATTGTTACTCTTCAATGTAGCATAACATCCCATGTGTGTTTATACCAAAGTTTGTTTAACCATTCTTCTATCGATGGACACTTAGGCTGTCTCCATCTTTTTGTTATTGTGAATAGTGCTGCGATGAACTTTGGTGTGAATGTATCTACTTGTGTTCTGACTTGTATTTCTTGTAGGTTTATACCAAGTAAAGGAATGGCTGGAGCATAATGTATTTCTATTTCCAACTTTCTGAGGATGCACCATACTGTTTTCCAGAGTGGTTGGACCATTTTACA
>NW_006408546.1:5646656-5650162 GCF_000296735.1 Chrysochloris asiatica | reverse complement strand
TATCTGCAAGTGTGGGTGTTCTTGTGCATATGCCCTCTCTTTTTATCAGCTGCATGCGTCACTCTCCACATTGTAGGGCGTAGCTCGCCACTTCATTGCTGTTTTTCCCTCACTTCCCCTTATCGGTGACGAGCGTGGTCACCAATCAGAATGTGTAGTCCTATTGAGTCTTATTCTTGGAAGGGGGTTTGCACTGAGGGGACCCGACTCAATTGATTTTTGTATGTTGATCTTGTACCCTGCCAGTTTCCTGAATCTTGCAGTGAGTTTCAGTAGTTTTTTGCTGAGTCTTTGAGATTTTCTGTGCATAGGATCATATCATCTTCATCTATTATAAAATATTTCTGTATATGATGCATCCATGTAATAAAGGAGTGCTGGTAGCTTAGTGGACTATGAGCTGGACTGCTAACCACAGTGTCATTGGTTTGAATCTGCCAGTCACTCCAAGGGAGAAAGATGGGACTTTCTGCTTCTATAGAGATTTACAGCCTAAGAGGCCCTTATACAGAGTTGCTATGAGTCAGAACTGACTCCATGACACGTAACAACAACAACAGCATTTTGTTTTGGGCATTATGCTAACCATACTAAACAATTTTTAGGCAGGAGTAAGTTGAATGCAGGGAACATAATGACTTTATAGTATAAACACTGGACTGTGAACCACAAAGTTGGCAGTTCAATTCCTTCAGCTGCACTACAGGGGGAAGATGAGGTTTTCTGCTCCTGAAAAGATTTACAGCCTCAAAACCTTGTACAGGGTCACTATGGGTGAGGTACCAGTACTGAATCAGTGACACTTAACAATAACAGCAAGCGTCTGTGTAATAGCTAATAAACCTGGTACTGGGCTAATCCCTTTACATATAGTTTTTCATATGTGCATCACAGCAACTCTTTAAAGTAGTTAGATATTAGAGAGATTAAGTACACTGTCACTCAGTTAGTGAATGGAGGAGCCAGGATTTGAACCTGGAACCATGTGTCTCTTTGACAAAGTCTTTGTTTCATTGCACTTCATTACTAAGACCATTTTTATAGCCTTCAGATGAAGTCCCATTCGATATAGAGAAAACAACAACAACAACTTGTGTTTTATAGAATGGATCAGTGGTTACAGATGAGAGAAGGATTACACTATGAAAGGAAATGAGCTTGGGCATGAGTCTGAAAGAATAAGGGGTAGTTAGAAGAGATTGTGATGGATTGTACAGACAAGGGAGGACATTCAGAGCTACAGAAGGTGAATTTCCAATGAGCCCCTTAATGCATTGACACTAGTGGAATTCAGGAAGACATTGACTGAATAATAGGCTGCACTTATCAAAAAGTTGATAGAGAGGATTCACAGCATACTTCCAACCTTGGGTGAACACAAGGCCCTCTTCCCATTAACTGATTTCTTCTTCCCTAAGCTTTGTTATAAATTTCATTACAAGTATGCTTTATTTTCTATGTTGCTCTAATAATTAGTCCTCTCATGAGTTTAAAAAATAAATATACTGTTCTCTTGTGAGTTTTGAATTTTCTATAAATGAGTAAAAACTACATATATATTTAAAACTAGAAAGGAAGTATGACTCTGTAAGGTGATTGCAATACCAAGGGTATTGTTGTATACACTGCTTTTTGGTAGATGTGACCAATTCTCCAGCTCAAGGATTTAACATGTGAAAAAAATAGAATTGGGTTATTTGTTATTAGGTGATATGGAGTTGGCTCATAGCAACCTTAAGTAAAATGAAACAAAGTGTTACCTGTTCCTATGTCATCTTCACAGTAGTAGTTGTTGTTGTTGTTGTTAGGTGCCATCGAGTCGGTACTGACTCATTGCGGCCCTATGCACAACAGAACGAAACACTGCCCGATCCTGGACCAATCTCACAATTGTTGTCATGCTCGAGTCCATTGATGCTGCCACTCTGCCAATCCATCTCACTGGGGGTCTTTCTCTTTTTCTCTGACTCTCCACCTTACCAAACATGATAGCCTTCTCCAGCGACTGGTCCCTAATAGTAGGTATGTTTAAACCATGTTGCAGCCACTGTGTCAGTACATCTCATTAGAGTCTTCATCCTTTTTTGCTGGTAAAGTAGAGGGTCGTCAAAAAAAAAAGAACAAAGACCCTCTATGAGATGAACTGACATAGTAGCTGCAAGATTGAGTTCAAGTATGAGGATTGCATAAGTCCATATAATGCTTTGTTCTATTATACTTAAGGTTGCTATGAGTTGGAGCCAACTTGACATCACTTAACAACAGTAACAAAAATAACACCAATATTATTTTTTCTATAAATCCTTTAGCTGGAGAATTTTTTGTATCTTCCAAGGGACAGGTATATAGGGAAATACGCTTGATATTATTTTGCTGACTCTACCACTACTATTTGTCTGTCATGTTATCATGCTGCGGTGGCTTCTGTGTTGTTGGAATACTGGGAGCTACTTGAAATACCAGCAGGTATTTGAAATACCAGCAGGGTCAGTTGTGGTGGACAGGTTTCAGCAGAGCTTCCAGACTAAGACAGACTAGAAAGAAGGTGAAACAGATTACGTCAAAAGGTTCGCCTCTGAACAAGTTATGAAGCATCACAGAACAGTGTCTGCTATTATGCCAGAAGATGAACCCCTTAGGTTGAAAGGCAATGAAAATATGACTGGTGAAAAGCTGCTACCTCGGAGTAGAGTTGCTCTTAATGATGTGGATGGGGCAAAACCTTCAGGACCTTCCAACTCAAAATGAAAAGAAACAACTGTAAATATCCATTAATAATCAGAATGTAGGAAGTAAAAATTTTGGAAAATTGAAAGTTGCCAAAATGAAATGGAACACATGAAAATTGATATCCTACACATTACTGAGCTGAAAAGGACTGGTATAGGCCATTTTGAATTGGACAGTCATATGGTTTCTATGCATGGAATTACAAACTAGAAAGGAATGGAATCACATTCATTGTCAAAAAGAGCATTTCAAGATCTAGCCTGAAATACAATGCTGTCTGTGATAGGATAATATCCATAGGACAAGGAAGACCTGTTAATTCAAATTTACTATTATTAAAATTTACACACCAGCCACTAAAGCCAAAAAAATTATGAAATTGAGGAAAGATAAGCACTTCTTCTTTTTGTTTTTTAATGTTTTATTGTGAATTGAGTGAAGGTTTACAGAGCTGATCATCAGTTTTACATTCAATAAATTTCACACTTTGTTTCATTTCAGTGATTGCAATCCCCTCCATGTAACATCACTTATCCCACGTCCTCCCTGTGATTCTTGTTCCCATTCCTTCCTCTATCCTGAACCTTCTGAACTTTGTCCTTTGGTCTTTTTTTTTTTTTACTTATTTGATCATATTTTTATTTTATTTTATTTTACTTATTTATTTAAAGTTTTTATTGTAAATTGAGTGATATCTTACTTGGAAGAGTATCAGTTTTACTTATCCTATCATATTTCACTTCATTGCAATGATTACCATACCCTCCATGCATCAT
>NW_006408546.1:5644314-5646226 GCF_000296735.1 Chrysochloris asiatica | reverse complement strand
AGTCTATGTAACATGGTCAGACTCAGCCCACATCTTCGTTGCTGCTTTCCTCCCACTTCTACTCACCAGTAAACCAACGTGGTCACCAGCAAGTTTACATTCCTGCCTATGTATTCCATTTGAGTTTCAGCCTTGGAAGGGGGTTGGTCCTGAAGGAACTTGTTTGCTTTACTTGATGGCTCCCTGGTGGACAACTTGGTTGTTTTTGTGGTAGCCAATCAGACTCCTGTTATTGTTTTTGATTTTTTCATGCTTGTCTTTATTTCAAGAAGGATCTTCTGTTCCTCTAGCTGCTCCAGGCTGGTCAGCTTGTTTTTTCAAGTGGGAATTTCCCACCTCAGAAGGTTCTAGATGGGGATCAGGATTCCACCTAAGGTCTATAAGCACTTCTTAAGTTTATAATTGATCAAACATGCAATCAAAATGCTTTGATAATTTGGAATGTGAAATTTGGAAACGAGGAGGAAGAATCAGTACTTAGAAAATAAGATATTTGTGATAGTAATGATACTGGAGATCATATTATAGAATTTTATAATACGAAGGACTTATCCATTGAAAATACCATTTTAAACAACATAAATGATCAACATTAATGATACGTCAACCTCACTGTGTTGAACACAAAAGGAATAAAAATTTCCATGTCTGTAGAGACATTGGAAAAGTATATCATAAGCCTAGGATCTAACTGTGTAACTGACCATTAATTGTTCATATATAAGTTCACGTTGAAGGTGAAAAAAAAATTAAAACAAGTCTATAAGAGCCAATATTATAAGACTGAGTATGTTGTTGCTATTACGTGCCATCAAGTGGGTACTGACTCATAGAGACCCTGTATAGGGTTTCAGAGGAGCAGTTTATGGGTTTGCCTGCCAACGTTATGGTTCACATTCCAGTGCTGATCCTACAGTGCCACACTAGTAGTCCAACCATGAATATAGTCCACCTGGATTTAGAGAGCATCTCAAGAACATATTTGATGACCAAAGATCAGAGGAGTTGTGGGATAACATCAAGAATGAAGAAAACAAAAGGACATTAAAGAGACAGGAAAGAAAGAAAAGACCAAAATGGATGTCAGAAGAGACTTCTGAAACTTGCTCTTGAATACAGAGAAGCTAAAATGACTAGAAGAAATGAGGAAGAGTTGAAAAGAAAGTTTCAAATGGCAGATCAAGAAGACAATGTCACGTGTTATAATGAAATGGTGCAAAAAACTTGAGTTAGAAAACTAAGAGGAATACATTTAGCATTTTTTAAACTGAAAGAAATGAAGGAAAAAATTCAAGCTTTGGATTGAATAATGAAAGCTTCTGTGAGCAAAGCATCAAAACAAGGAAGAATCAAAAGAAGATGGAAAGAATACACAGAGTCCCGGTACCAAAAAGAAATGGTTGCTGTTCATTTATTTCAAGAGGTAGCATATGATCAAGACTCAGTGGTATTAAGGATGAAGCCCAAGCTCCACGTAAGACATTGGCAAAAAGCAAGATTCAAGGAATTGATGCAATGCAAACTGAAATGTTTAACAAACAGATATAGCACTGAAGGCTCTCATTTGTCTATGCCAAGAAATTTGAAAGACAGCTACTTGGCCAACCTACAAGAAGAGATACATACTTGTGCCTATTCCAAAGAAAGGTGACCAAGCAGACTGCAGAAAGAATCGAACAATATCATTAATGTCATGTTGTTATGTGCCATTGAATCGGTACCGACTCATAGCAACCGTATGCACAGCAGAATGAAACACCGCCTGGTCCTGGGCCAACCTCACAGTTGTTGCCACACTTGAGTTCACTGATGCCCATTAACCACTTTGCCAATCCATCTCATTGGGATTCTTCATCTTTTTCTCTGACCCTCCAGCTTACCAAACATGATATCCTTCTCCAGTGACTGGTCC
>NW_006408546.1:5642007-5643699 GCF_000296735.1 Chrysochloris asiatica | reverse complement strand
CACCTTTCTTTTTCTTTTTCTTTAAAAAAATTATTGTGAATTGAGTGAAAGTTTACAGGGCAGATCATCAGTTTTACATTCAACAAATCATATACTTTGTTTCATTACAATGATTATAATCCCCTCCATGTACCATCAGTTAAAAGTATTTCTCTCTGTATTTCTGGTTTGGGAGTCAGGAAAGCAGAGATAGTGAAAACTTCTCTGCCAAATCCCAAAACAAAAGCAGAGAAAGAGTAGTTGACAGAAAACCTGTGGAGCTTTTGATCTTGTTTAAGGTTCTGGGCACCAGTTCACCATGCCCATTGAGAAGATATCTGCAGGTGGAAGCAAAATACGGTGATTTCTGAATTGACTCAGCCACAGCAGCTGGCAGCCAGAAGTGCTCAGGCCAGAGGGCAGGGCCACAGCCAAGTGTAGGTAGCAACACAGCTAAGCCACGGGGTGCATCTGAAGGGAGAGGTGTGACCGATTTTTCATCTTTCACTTTTCATTTTTCATGTATCTCTCCTCTTCTCCCTGATTATGCCCTCGGTGCATAGCCCAGAAGCCTTCAGACGGGCGGGACTACACCCCCAAAAGGGTCCAGCATTGCACCCACAATTTTCCAGTGGCACAAGAGGAAACCCTCAGGCTGTTTCTTATGATGTTTTGACCCTGGGAACCCACCCCACAGTTTACCTATGTAGGACCCTTTGCAAAGCAAAGGCCAGTGAACACTGGCAATCACAATTTTAATTTTGTTTTTGATTGGTGGTTTCTGTCTCTGCTTTTATATTGTTTCTGTCTTTGGTCCTTTTGGCCTCACTCTTTTCTCAGGGGTGGGTGCTTTCTCCCCCTACCTTAACCAATAAGAGACAGCAACTGTGCCCATATAACCAAGCTACAAGCATACTCTGTAGTACTTGCCATCTGGACAACAGCTCAAACAAACTGGTAGGCATTACATATGAAAAGGGAAGCCTATCTCCAGTTCATACCCACCAGGAGACGCTCAGCAAGCTTAACAACAAAGCAACATACATCCATTTAAGCATTAAAAACGCAACTGTTGAAAATGTTCAAGAAAACACAATTAAAGATCTCAACACATGTCCAAAACCAGAAAAAAATAACAGAGACCTATGAGCTGGAAGCAGACACAGACTTTCCAGTAGAAGATCAGGTTCTGGATTTGCCTGAGAAGGAATTCAGAAGAATAATATGGAAACAAATCCAAATGTTCCTCAAAGGGGTGGGGGAAAATAAGGAAGAAGTAAGGAAAGTGCTACAGGAGCAATCAAATAAGATAGGGCAAAAAGAAGTCCAGATGATGTTTAATAAAATATCAGAAATGGACAATACACTGAAAGGGCAAAGGAGCAGAATGGAAGAGATGGAAGACAGATCTCTCAATATGCTAAGATAGGAGGGCAAGCAGAAAAAAATATTAAAAAATCTGAAGAGAGTCTAATATTCATGCTGGATGACATCAAGAGGAATAACTTAAGAATTATTGGCATTCCGGAACAGGAAGACTCACAGAAGTCCACATAAGAGATAGTTGAAGAGCTCCTGGAAGAAAATTTTCCTAACATCTTGAAGGATGAGAAGATAAAACATTCAAGAAGCTGAAAGAACCCCAGGAAGGATAGATCCCAAAAGAAAATCACCAAGATATATCATAATCAAGCTCTCCAGAATCAAAGACAA
>NW_006408546.1:5640783-5641907 GCF_000296735.1 Chrysochloris asiatica | reverse complement strand
CCTCCCTGAGTCCAGAGTCCCCATCCATTCCGTCTCTCCATGTTATCATCTTTGCCTCCATCTCTGGCATCGCTGCTTCTCTGGATAGGGGCTCGCACTCTGTTTTTCTCCCTTGATGATCACAGGGACCTCTACTCCTGGACTGCAAAATCAACCACTCCCCTCCTTTTGTTATAAAACGCCTACCTTTACATTTCCAACCTTCATAGTCAGTCCTTATAGCAGTTATTCACTATTGAACCTCAAGAGTCTTATCCCCATCTCCTTTCATCAGCCCCATCCAGACAGGTTGGAAACCACTCAGTAGAGATTCTACCTTCTCCCACACCTTCTGAAACTAGGCTCCCTCTTGAAAGCTTGTAATCCAGTCACTTCTTGCCTTTATAGCCCCTCCCATTTTGAGTAACCAATGTCTAAGTTGCCCATCTCTGTCAACACTGTGTACTGAGGGGGTGGGAATGATCCTCTCTGTAAAGATCTGTTCCTTCATTTGAGATACTACATCCATAAGTGTAGGTCAGGTTCATCAAGTTGTATCAGATTACTCTTTTTTTCCCCCTCTTCTTTCTTCTTCTAGTTGAGTTCTGATCATCTAGCCATTAAAGACAGGTCAAGTGGGTACTATCTGCAAGTGTGGGTATTCTTGTGCATATGCCCTCACTTCTTATCAGCTGGATGCTTCACTCTCCACTATAGTCCTCTGTGGCCATGCCCTGTCTCTGGGCCCAGGAGTCCCATGTCTTGCCACACTGCTGGCCAATCAGGCCTCCACCCGGATTGACAGGAGTCTATTGAATGTGGTTGGACTTAGCTTACAACTTCATTGCTGTTTTTTCCCCACTTCCCCTTATTGGTGACATGCCTGCTCATGTATTCCCCTTGAGTCTCAGTCTTTGAAGTGGGTTATCCCTGAGGGGACCTAACTGCTTGCCTTGATGGCTCCCAGGTGAACAACTTGCCTAAACTTTTTGAAGCCCCCTCGTGTATGTGGCCACCATTTCCTTGATTTCAGAATGAAAGACTGTGCTTTTCCTCTCACACTGACTAGCCCACTTTCGCTCCCCATCTGATTTTTTGAGTCCTTATATGGCAGTTGGCATCCTGGTGTGGCACTATATGATCAG
>NW_006408546.1:5637030-5640550 GCF_000296735.1 Chrysochloris asiatica | reverse complement strand
AAAAGGGAAAAAAACAGCAATGAAGTTGTGAACTAAGTCCAAACACATTCAATAGACTCCTGTTAACCTGGATTTAGACCTGGTTAACCAGCAGTATGACAAGACCTGGGGACTCCTGGGCCTAGGGCAGGGACATGGCCCCAGAGGACTAGAACAGAGTGTGAAGCATCCAGCTGAAATAAAGACGGGGGATGTACAAGAATACCCACACTTGTAGATAGTACCCATTTTACCTGGCATCAATGGCTGGATGATCAGAACATGACTAGAGGAAGAAAGAAGAGGGAAGCAAAAAAAAAAAAAAGAGTAACCCACTATAAGTGGATGATCTTGGCCTATGCTTGTGGATGCAGTATGATAAAGGAGCAGATGAATCTCTACAGTGAGGATCATTTCCACCCCCTTGGTACACAGGGTTGACAGGGGGAACTTAGACACTGGCTACCCAAAATGGGTGGACTACAAAGGCAAAAAGTGAATGGCTTACAAGCTTTCAATAAGGAACCTAGCTCCAGCAGATACAGGGAAAGGTAGATCCTCCATTGAATTGTTTCCAAGCTGTCTGGATGGGTTTAATAAAAGGTGAAGGGGTAAGGACTCTTGTGGTTCAATAGGGAATGATTGTTATCAGGTCTGATAGTGAGTGTTGGAAAGGTAAATGTAAATGTTTGGTAACAAAAAGAAGGGAGTGGCTGATTTTGCAGTCCAGGAGGGGAGATCCCTGGAACCATCAAGGGAGAAAAGCGAAGTGCTAGACAGTGTCCAGACACTAGGGTTAGAGGCAGAGGTAATGACATGGACAGAAGGAGTAACTGGGGACTCTGGACTCAGCGAGGGAGAGGGGTTGTATGTTGGTGACTGGCAGACAGGCATGTGGGGTGTACCCTTCGGATGTTAGATGATGCATGCAGGGAATTGTGATTATTGCAATGAAACAACGTATGATAGGATGAATGTAAAGATAATGTTCTAACATATAATTCACAACAAAAACTTAAAAAATATATTTCTATTTATTTTAGCTCTTTAAAAAAACCAAAAACACTCAGGCATGTATAATAAATTTAAACCACCAAAAGGGAATATTCTGCAAACCTGACTCCCGGCCGCCAGCTCCCAGTCCCCCTAATTCCATGAATTTAGAGTCCTTCTCTCCATGTCCCTATCTCTGCCTCCATCTCTGGTGTTGCTGTTTCTCTAGATAGGGTCCTGCATTCCATTTGGAGCACATCTTTCTTAATTTTAAACCATTCAGTGTTCCCATGTTCTGTTTGAACAACTGCCTCTTGGTCCATATGTAGTTTTCTCATGAGCACAATTAAGTGTTCTGGAATACTCATACTTTGCAATGTTGTCCATAGCTTGTCATGATCCACACAATTGAAAGCCTGTGCATAGTCAATAAAGCACAGGCAAACATCTTTCTGATATTCTCTGCTTTCAAGCCAAGACCTATCAGGCGTCAGCAATGATACCCCTTGTTCCGCGTCCTCTTCTGAATCCGGCTTGAATCTGGAAGTTCTCTGTCAACGTATGGTTGTAGCCATTTCTGTATTACCTTGAGTCGATAGCAAAGATTTTTGTCTGATGATTTGTGCATTCCATTGGGTCACCGCTCTTTGCAGTGGGCACAGGTACAGATCTTTTCCAATCAGTTGACCAGATAGTTGTCATCCAATTTTTTTGGCAAAGATGAGTGAGTGTTTTCAATGCCACCTCAGTTTGTTGAAAGACTTCAATTTGTATTCCTTCAATTCCTAGTGCCTTGTTCTTTGCCAGTTTCTTCAATGCACCTTGGACTTCTTCTTTCAATATCATTAGCTCTTATAATATGCTACCTTTTGAAATGGTTGAACATCAACCATTTCCTTTGGTACAGTGAATATCATATGCATGTAAAATTTTGCTGAAGATAAGTAAAAAATGGTTGGAGCAGTACGTTGACAGGTAGTTGCCAGAAAGTCAAGCTGGATTCAGAAGAGAACATGGAACAAGGGATATTGTTTCTAACATCAGATGGGCCTTGGCTGAAAGCAGAGGATAGCAAAATGATGTTTACTTGTGCTTAATTGACCTTGAAAAGGCCTTTAACTGTGTGGATCATAACAAACTATGGATAACATTGTGAAGAATGGGAAGTCCAGAACATTTCATTGTACTCCTGAGGGACCTGTAGCTCAACCTAAGAGACAGTTGTGAGAACAAACAAGTGGATGCTGAATGGTTTTAAACCAGGGCAGGTGCACTCCAGGGTTGTATACTTTCACCATACTTATTCAGTCTGTATGCTCAACAAATTATCATTGACACTGGATTATGTAAAGAAGAACGTGGCATCAGGATTAGAGGCAAACCACTACATGGTATTTTCAGTAACCTCATATGCATGTGAAAGCTGGACAGTAAATAAGGAAGACCGTAGAAGAATTGATGCTTTTGAGTTATGGTGTTGGGTGAGAATATTCAAAGTACCACGGGCTGCCAAAAGAACCAACAGATCCATGTTGGAAGAAGTGCAGCTAGAGTGCTCCTTGGAGGCCAGGATGGCCAAAGTTCGTCTCTCATACTTCAGACATATTGTCAAGAGGGACCAGTTGCTGGAAAAGGATATCATGTTTGGTAAGGTGGAGGGCCAGAGAAAAAGAGGAAGACCCCCAATGAGATGGATTGGCCAAGTGGCATCTTTGATGAACTCAAGCGTGGCAAATATAGGTTCTTCCAGGATCGGGCAGTGTTTCGTTCTGTTGTGCATAATGTCTCTATGAGTTGATACTGACTTGATGGCACCTAACAACAACAACATGCAGATGATGGGGTCCTGATATGTCACTGTAGGAAAAGCACTGGAATGCTAACCACAAGGTCGGTGGTTGAACCCGCCACTTCTCAGAACCCTATACAGGGTCACTATGAGTCAGAACTGACTGGATGGCACTTAGCAATAACAAAAGCATGCAGATTATACAGCCTTGCTTGCTGAAAGTGACAAGGACTTAAAACAATTACTGATGAAAATCAAGAGTAAAGCCTTTAGTGTGGATTCTACCTCAATGTAAAGAAAACAGAAATCCTCACAATCTAAACAATAAATAATTTATACTTATACCATGATAAATGGAAAAAAGTTTGAAGTTATCAAAGACTTCATTTTCCTTGGATCCACAATCAACCCTCATGGAAGCAACAGTTAAGAAATCAAATGACATATTGCATTTAAGGCAAATCTGTTACAAAAGACCTCTTTAAAGTATTAAAGAACAAAGATGTCACGTTGGGAACAAAGATGTCAAGGTGCTCCTGACCAAGCCATGGTATTTACAGTTACCTCATATGCATGTGAAAGTTGGCCGATGAATAAGGAAGACCATAGAAGAATCAATGCATTTGAACTGTGTTGTTGATGAAGAATATTGAATGTACCATGGACTACTAGAAGAATAAACAAATTTGTTTTGGAAGAAGTAGAGCCAAAATGCTCCTTAGAAGTGAGGATGCTGAGACTTTATCTCTCAGACTTTGG
>NW_006408546.1:5626184-5629165 GCF_000296735.1 Chrysochloris asiatica | reverse complement strand
CAGTCCAGTGCTTATCCTACAGTGCCACATCAGAATATCAAAGTGACAGGTTTACTTTGCAAGGTTTTAAAGAGATCTTTTACATCACATAGCAGAATAACTGGATTTTTAGAACCTCTTAAAAATTTGGAATGTAATTAAATTGATAAACCAACAAGTGTGTAAAATTTAACACAAAACTTCATTTAATATAGAACTAGATTACAATTTACAGTCTATTGCACCAATTCGTTAATTTTATTTCACAGAATAAAAAGTTTACTATGTAAATGTATGCAAATCATATAGGAAAATGGTATTCTTAACCAAGCAGTACCCCTCTCTCTCTTTTTCTTTTTTTGGTTTATTTCACTGGAATTGTGCCACTGGAGTGGAAATATAGATAATAAATACTTTCAATATTTGAAACTGTGCATGGAACAGTTTCCTGAAGGGCAATGGGAAGATTTCACCTTTCACAAAAATTACAGTGATTGGCACTTTTTTCCTTTTTTTCTCACCTGAAACAGGATGAAGAAGATGAGCAACATTTATGAGTCGGCTGCCAATACACTGGGTATCTTTAATAGCCCCTGCCTGACCAAAGTTGAGCTGCGTGTGGCGTGCAAAGGAATTTCCGACAGAGATGCCCTTTCCAAACCAGACCCCTGTGTCATCCTCAAAATGCAGTCCCACGGCCAGTGGTTTGAGGTAGGCATGTCCAGAGAGATGGACCAAGAATGTCACCAAGCATGCCTGATTAATTGGCTCAAAAATGTTGTGATGTTTTCTGTCTTTGCGTGGCTTTGATGAGATGGAAAATTCTAGATATGAATATGATCATGTTTCTGCTTATTTATTTCATGATGTTTTGATGTGGCTCTGTTGATGCTGTGTATATTTTCACGTTCATCCTTAATAAGAGAGCTTGCAACTTTTTACTTATCAAGAAATATTGACAACATACTCTTTGTCCTATCTCTTTCTTGACTCTCTCCCTGCCTTTGAACTTTGCCCCATACTTTGTTACCACAACCCCTGAAAATGACATAAGTGTGAGGCATTGGGTTATTGGCAAAGTTTGGGCCGCAAGAGATTTAGAGACAAGCATGAACTCAGACCCTAGACTGGGGTGGGGTGTGGAAATTGATGCTCCAAAAATTATTTTCAGGGATAATTGTGGTCAAGGCAGACTCATAAGACAATTAGAAGTCTGAGAATGATAGCTCCAAGGGAGCAAGTACAAGGGGGCTTCACAAAGTTCACGGGAAAAATGGAATGAAAAGATAGTGAAATTTTTCCTTAAAGTTTTTGTAACCCGCTCATATTTGGCTGTCAAAATAGAGGTGACTACTCAGGTGGAATGAGATCAATGAATGGGGGTTCTTTCCATCAATTCTTTGGCTGGGTGAGTGAGCCTAGAGGATGAGTATGAACATGGAGCCCCTGGCTACTAGACTGCAGTTGGAATTAAGCTCCAGTCTTGGAAGCTGAGCTGTGGTACTTACTATACAGGGTGTTTGGCCAGAATTGAGGTATAGGAGCCAAGACTAAAAAGCCAGTCCTCTGGCTGACTCACAAAAAAAGTAGAAAATATGAGTCTATGGAGAAATGTGGGTTCTGCGGAGAGTCATGGATCTGGCTAGTATCCAGGAGTGAAAGAGAGCCATATTGGAACCCAGCAATGGCAATGGAACCAGTCCCATTGTTGACTTCATTCCAAACCCCATCAGGTAATGGGCCTGAACTGGGTGTGCTCCCTCAGTCCAGGTTGGTGGGGGACTAAAGAAAGATGAATCCTGCCTGTGAAAATCATCAGCAGAGCCTGCAGTAAGGAGATTGAGATGGCAGAAGGGGGAAAAAGGAGTGCCAACATGCAGTTTATTTGACTGTAAAGAATAATCAAACCACATTCAGACATTTCTAAAGTACATGTATAGAGTATCCACTGTACATGTTTTCTAAAATACACTCCTTTCTACTATTGGGTATGGCAGCTGCCAGTGCAGTGGTGGGAATGGAATAGTATTGCATATTTCCAAAGAGAAATGGACTCCTGATTATCAGGAATTGACTTGTTTTTTGTTTTTTTTTCAAGTTTTTTCTAGAAAGGATTCATTCATTGTTATGCATGTTAAACTCCATCCTATACTGGACCCAGTGGAGAAAAGTTCTATGAAGAGTGGTGAAACTCTTTATTTGTAACAAGTGAACTACATCTGATCAGTTGGTTCTTTAGTTGTTGCTCAGTGTGGATGTGGTAGCTTCTGGGAAGGACTCACTGAGGTCATGTTATACATTTACTACTTTTGAAGTGAGAGCTTAAAATAGTATTAGCTAAATGTTATTGGTACTATCAAGTGACAGACACTGTTACAAGAGCTTTATGTAAAATAATTTAGTCTTCACAACAATCCTGTGACATATCCTCATATTATAGGTGAAGAAATCACTCAGCTTGTAAGTGGAAAATCTAATATAAACCCAGGCAGTAAAGTTTTAGGGTCTATCTCTTTGTTGGTATTTTAAACTTATGGTAGACATCGGTGCACATCGGTGCTACTCTGTTGATTTGGGCAGCAATGTTGTGGTTTGAATTTGCATTTGAATTTTATTTACTTAACAGTTGAAGAAAATTAAATTACAACTGGGTTTTAGTCCTCATTGTTTTGTTTTTGGTTTTTCTTGTCTCTTTTGCTACTCAGTACCTGGTATCGGGAAGCAGTATTTGTAAAGATTTGCTCGTGGTGAAGCATGGAATAGGGAGGAAAAAAAGAGTGCAGCAGAGAATGTATCTTTTATTCTTTCTCAGGGTATCAAGAACTCAGTGAACTTTGGATGTCTGAAAACTTGCTAAGAAGAGCAAGAGTAAACTATAGTTTCCTTTGGATCCTTTAAGACAGACTCTCCAGTACTTATACTGTTAAACAAATAATTAGAAAGTGTTGATCCACTCCACGGTATATTTGTTGTTGTTAGATGCCATGGAGTTGTTTCTGACT
>NW_006408546.1:5625000-5625617 GCF_000296735.1 Chrysochloris asiatica | reverse complement strand
TTCAATATTCTTCACCATAATTCAAATGTATATCTATTCTTCCTCAGTCTTACTTTTTCAGAATTCAGTTTTTGCATGTATATGAGATGGCTGAAAATGTTGTGGCTTGGGTAAGGGGGGTCTTAGTCATCAAAGTGACACCTTTGTCTTAAAAATTTTAAAGAGGTTTTTTATAGCAGATTTGCCTATTGCAATACTTCATTTGATTTTTTGATTGCTGCTTACATGGGTATTCACTGTATATACTGTTCCTTGGTAAATTTAAACAATTCTTTAACATGTGGTTAAAAACAACATGGGTAGAACAATTGTGTGACATTGAAAACCTCCAGTCTTCTCTGTAAAAGAAAAAGGAAATGTGCCAAATTCCATATTAAAGTTCAGTTTGGTGGAAGTTGGAGTTACTCTACCAAGGACACACACTAATCCCACAATATATTAAAATAAATTTATAGCCCCTTTCCAACTGCAGCTTTTTCTCACCTAATATCTTAGAAATAGAGGTTGACAAACATTTTCTGAAAAGGGCTATTGTTGTTGTTAGGTGCCATCGAGTCAGTACCATCTCATAGCAAACCTATACACAGCAGAATAAAACACTGCCTGATCCTGGACCA
>NW_006408546.1:5617648-5619335 GCF_000296735.1 Chrysochloris asiatica | reverse complement strand
CCCACAAAGTTTTTAAAGTTCCCTGGCGTATGTGATATCAGCAACTTCCCTGAAAGGGAGGTTTAATAGCTGTTGGCAAGCAGATAAAATTCAAGTGCAGAGGCAAAAAGAATCAGGAATGAATGAGACATGGGCAGTTTGGGGATCTTCATTTAACTTCAGATACACCCAGGGCTTAAAGTGTAACCATAAAGCAGTATTTGCAACTAGCTTAATGTGTGAAGTCTTTTTTGGGGAGCACAAAAGGGGGTTAAATTTTTTTTTTTAATTGTGAATTGGTTGAAGGTTTACAGAGCAGATCAACTTTCCATTCAACAAATCATACACATTCTTTTTCCTTCTAAATAATTACCTTTGCTAGTGGTTTTATAGATTTTTTAAAATTGTTTGCCTAACAAAACATAAGTAGAATACCTGTGTTAGAGGGAAAAAAAAAAAATCTCATCTCTCCTTACATAATTCAGTGATTAGTTTTATAAATTATTTTTGTCTTTTCCTTCTGGTAACATATGAAAATATATATGATTCTGGTTATACATACACATTTTTCTGTTCTGGTTTTATTACCTAGTAGTATATATATTTTCCATATTTCTATAAGATTTATCATTATAATTTTAAAGTATACATCAAATTTATTTACTTAGTCATTTCTCTATTCTCTTGAAATAGCTTCTATGTTAACTAATATTGCAATGAACATCTTTATATATGAATATTTTCCCTTCTTTGGATGCAATACTAGTAGAGTCAAAGTGGAACTAGTGGGGCAAAGTATAAAACATTATTGGAAGGTTTGATACTTTTTTCAAAGAGCCCTATTACAATGGTACTGAATGTGTGGTCTGCATATGACTACCAGTCTAAAAACCAATACACAACGATACAAGGAATTTGTGTTACAGTATTAATGGAATCACTGCTTCCTTAGTCCAGTAAGTCTTTCCCCACCCCCTGAAAGTTTTTATTGAGCATTGAGTGATAGTTTGCATGGAGAACATCAATTTTGTACTCATCCTATTGTGTCATTGCAATGATTACAATCCCCTTCATGCATAACCATTCAACAGTATTTGCTTCTATTCCCTGTTTTTGTGTGTTGTTTGATTCATGTACACAAAAACACTCAGGAATATATAATCATTTAAACAACCCAAGGGCACATTCTGCAAGCCTACCTACTGGCTACCAGCAAATAGCCTTTCTCTTTCCATGAATCTAGAGATATCAGCTGTTCTATCTCTCGATGTCATCATCTTTGCCCCCATCTCTGGTGTTGCTGCTTCTCTGGATAGGTTCCCACATTCTGCTGAGGCTCTTCTCCCTTGATGGTCCTAGGGTCTCTATTCCTGGAATAGAAATTTAATTACTCCCCCTTTATATTACAAATCTTCTACCTTTACAATTGTGACAATTAGTCATAACAATTACTCACTATTGAATCATGAGAATCTGATTCCCATCTCCTTTCACAAGATCCATCTTGACAAGATGAAGACTATTCAATGGGAATTCTACCTTCCCCTGCACTCTGAAACTAAACTCCCTCTTGAAAACTTGTAAGTCAGCCACTTCATGCCTTTTTTGATGCTCTATTTTAGGTTGTTGTTGTTGTTATGTGCCATCGAGTCGGTTCCGACCCATAGCGACCCTGTATAGGGTTTCCGAGGGTGTAAATCTTTACGGG
>NW_006408546.1:5605352-5617473 GCF_000296735.1 Chrysochloris asiatica | reverse complement strand
AGTATAGGTCAAGGACATCAAATTGTAGTAATTTACACTTGTTTACTTTATCAAATTTCTTTATATACCTCTAATTGAGTTCTGATTATTAAGCCATCAAAGCTAGGTCAAATGGGTACTGTCTGCAAGTTTGGGCTTTCTTGTTCATCTCCTCTCACTTCAGATCACCTGGAACTTTAACTCTTGGCTCTAGCCCTCTGTGGCTAGGTCCTTGTGCATGGGCTTAGGAGTCCTCAGGTCTCGTCCAGTAAGTTTTACTCTTAGAAAACAATGTTTGCTGAAAGAAATAACATGTTTAATGATGCAGCCAATTTGCCTTCTGGCACTTGGGGAGAACTATTGATGCAATATTTTTTATACTTTTAGCAATATATTTAAAGTGTTCTAGAGGAACGATGTCAGTTTGAGGACTAAGGTACACCTGACTCAAACCATGGAATTTTCAGTAGCCGCATATGTATGTGGAAGTTGGACAATGAGTAAGGAAGATGACATAAGAATTGATGTTGGGGTCTGACCTCGACATAGTTGTGTTGTTCACGAATGTTTGGTTCACGAGAAGGGGAGATCCAGCGGCGATAGGGATAGCGAAATAATACACAGACAAACAGAAGAAGGGAGACAATGAGGCACCCCAAAGCCAGGGTGGATACATCACTGGTGGGCAGGCTTGGGAGTACAGGCATCATGGCCTCTGCAGGCAGCAACTCACTGCCCTGCAATCTTTACTGCAGGCCTTCCAACCAGTAATGCACTGCAATCTTTACTGCATGCCTTCCAACCAGTAATGCACACCTGGGGAGGCCCGGGCCTCTGTTTTATTTAGGGGAGGAGCTTCACACCAAGCTGGGAGGGACTTAGGCAAGGTACAGCTAACATCAGTACTTTTCCAGACATTCAGGTAACTTTACATCTTACTTCACTGGTTCGAATCTCAGGCCAACAACTTGGTTTCTTAAGCTCAGTTAACATATCTATAGCCCCTGAGCTCAGTTGGGGGAAGGTGAGAGGTAAGAACAAAAGCTTGGGCGGAGTCCCGCTGTTTAGTCTTCCTGAGCCAGGTCTGCAGGAGACACCCAGGTGAATGGGCTGCACCTGGAAAGGGATTAGGGAGGATGGGTTCTTTGTCTATAGAACAAAGAACCGAGAAGTAGCTAAGATATTTTAGTTAATCCTTTTGGAGGAAGGCTTGACCTTGCAACTTTTAGTCTCATGCTTTAGGAAAATATCACATTTATCTGTGGATTATCAAAGGCTCCATGTATTAAATTAATACATGTAACTGAATATTAAGATGAAAGACAATTTGCTATTAACTCCCAGTGGCCTCATTTGTTACACTTGGCCCTATAGGGCCTCGAACCTCTGACTAGTCTTACACGGTCCACAACAAATTGATGCATTTGAGTTATAGTGTTAGAGGAGAACATTAAAAGTACTATGGACTGCCAGAAGAACAAACAAATTTATGCTGGAAGAAGTACAACCAGAATGCTCCTTACAAGCCAGGATGGCCAGACTTAGTCTTTCATACTTTGGACATATTATCAAGAGGGACCAGTCTCTGGAAAAGGACATCATGCTTGGTAAAGTGGAGAGACAGCGAAAAAGAGGGAGACCCCAACAAGATAGATTAGCCCAGTAGTAGCAACAGTGGGCTCAAGCATAGCAGCAATTGTAAGGATGGCATAAGACTGGACAATATGTTGTACATAGGGTCTCTATGAGTTGGACCTACTGGATAGCACTTAACAACAACAAGCAGTATATTCAGGATACAGTTAGGGAGTCGCCCATGCCAGGTAGCTGATGTTGTTATTGTTAAGTGCCATAGAGTCAGTTCTGACTCATAGAGACACTGCATAGGATTTCCAAGGCTATAAGAGTTTCTGACTATTGTGGGAGCAAAAGCCTCATCTTTCTTCCATGGAGTAACAGGTGGGCTCAAACACTGATTTCGTGGTTTGCAGTCCAGTGCTTATCCTACAGTCACCAGAGTCCCCAGCCAGCTAATATAATTTAATTCAGGGAACTAGTAACAGAGGTATTAGAAATGCTAAGAAGCTGTGAAGAAACCCAGAGATTAACAAACAGGAAGCTGATACTTTGCTTAGGACTGGAGCAGTAGTATGCTGGAGCCCATTGTATAGTTTTGTGCTTTCCAGTGATAAGACATTCTGAAATCTGGCCAAATCAAAATGGTCATGGTAGCAGTATTTATACCATAGAAATGAACAAACACATCATATCTGTTTTAGGGGAGAAAAGAAACCCCATCTTCAAAGATACAAATATTATAAAGATTCTTTATTAAATCTTAAAGAAAAGTAAACATGAGACAAAGATATACATACATATACATCACCTGGGTGAAGGGAATCACAGACACCATGATGAGTTTCCAAGGTTCTGTCTCCACATTCATGGATTCCTGGTTGGCACTGTGGGTTAATGTGCTGGACAGCAGGTCAGTTTGAACTGCAAGGTTGATGATTGTAACTAAGCAATCGCTCCTTGGAAACCCTATACAGGGTCGCTATGAGTCGGAACTGACTTGATGGCACTTAACAACAATAACATCTTCACACAGTGACCTTGTATAGGACACAGGAAACACAGCAATCTCCTCCCCCAATTATGACTGATGGCAGCAGCCATGTATCAAATACACATGGGTTTACGGAAAGCAGGGAGAAGACTATTGTAGAAAAGAAAACTTAACACTCTCAGGCTCTCAGGGTATGGTATCACAGTTAGAAAACCATTAAGAGATGCATCTAGGAATGTTCCTTCAAGGAATGACTTGGGGAAGTGACCCCTAAACCTACTTTTGGATATACTGTTTCTAACTCTAGCAATTCGCTTGTCAGATGTGCATGAGATACTCAAGAGAAAAGTGACATCTGAACAGTTAAACCTAGGCATAAGATGGAAGTAAGCTCTGCTAGGCTAGAGTCCGTGTGTGGCACTGCAGGATAATGCACTGGACCACAAGGTTGGTTTGAACTGCAAGGTTCATGCTCTATGGCATACCAGAGCCTAGAGCATTCTCCCACCCACCTCCAGGCAGCTGCTCAACATTTACTAGCCTGCCGTTTGGTGAGCTGGATAAAAGGAGTTGATAGTAGTCCTAAAGTCTAAAAGCTGAAGTACCTAGAGGAAGTTGGATCCATGAAGGGTGGGCCTATATACTGGGAGCCAGGAAGACAGAGGAGACAGAGGTAGTTCTGGAACTACTGCTTGAATGGGGAGCTGGTGGAGTTAGCTCCCTTCCTGTTGCTCTGCAGTCTCCTACCAGTGCCTTCCTTTGGGACAAACTCTTCAAGCCTTCAGCACTTCTTTGATCTGATTACAAATAACAGAAGGTTATGGTGCAGTCCACAGTAGAAAAAAGGGTTTAGAATAGAGGGCACCTGAGATCAAAGAAGTAAATGACCAGAACATATACCTTTTAACAACTCACAGTAGTAACTCACAGACTCATTCAGTCCCTCTGTTAGTGCAGACTTATTTGTGTCTACATTTTTAGTGCAAGTTCAGTGAGTTGCTTCCACCACCCCCCACCTGTGCTGGGCCCCTTAAAGTTGGAAGCACTTTTCACTCTACTTAAACCATGTATCTAAAATTGTGTTTGTTTAGTGAAGGCTAGCAAACTTGAACAGGAGCTAGAAAAGTCACACATTTGTTGATGTGTGAAGTTTCCTGTATGCACCCCCAAAAAGTATCTGGATTTAAACAAGAGTAGTCACAGAATCCCATAATTGAAAGCCTCAGTTTTTTTATAAGAGAATTCCAGGTGTTTGTGTCAGTTCCCTTGGTCTCTTGCTAATGGGGAATCTCATAATTGAGTAAATGGAGTAAAAAATAACAATAGGAGGAACTAAACAGATCTGTATAATGAAGAGATTATGGAGGGTGCAGGATGAGAGGAAGGCAGGTGAGTTTATCATTCAGAGAAAATCTCAAAGTCTGACAACATTGAGGCTCTGTCTAGATCATCATTATCTAAGTTAACTTCCTGTGGCAATGGAAATGTTCCAGATCAGCACTGTCTTATAAGGTAGCCATTAGCCCGTTGTATCTACTGAGCACTCAAAGGGTGACTAGTGTGACTGAGAAACAGAATTTTAAAAATTATTTCATTTTAATTAATTTAATGTCAATCATGGAGTATTAGAACATTTTTGGTGGGCTAGATTATTTAACTGGAATGAGGAGGAGATGAAAGTGGATTTGCAAAATGTTATGAGTTTTTAGTTTTTCATCTTAAAGGAGATTGTAACTAGGGATCAACATTTCTTTTTTATTACTTGTGATTACAGGGTGATAGTTTTTCTAATAAAATTCCATCAGCTAAAGGGCCCTGTGATGCACTGCAATAGTTAACAACTGCCTTCAGATGGACTTCCCAGGGGAAGAGGAAGCATTTGCTCTTTTGATTGACTATAGCCTATTAGCAATGGAAGAGAACATTTAACCCTAAAATGCATAATAAAAATATAGGTTTGATTTTTAGACTCAAATAGACCTACAGTCTGACCACTCTGCTGTTGGAAGGTCAATGAAAATGAATCAGTATGTCCTTGGACTATAGGAAATCAATCGTTCTGAGATATACAACAGACCAGCCATGTTTGGGATAAATGATGGAGGACTGAGAAGACAGGGAAGGATTTTATTTTCTCTTAGAATAACTCCAGCCTCTGGTTTGGATATAGATGGGATGATGTTGATTGGTGAAAACTTTCAGTAAACCTTCAGTGATGCCCATGATTATAGCTGAAAAAAATGGAGGAATGAGAAAACTTGCTCCTTGGAAATACATTCTAGAACTGAGTTTCAGACGTACGCTTTAATTTTCCTAGTTTAGGATCATACACACATTTTAAAATCTCTCCTATATTCATTCCTGACCATATAGTGGTGACAGTTCATTGTAATAACAATTTAGAAAGAATTTAATCTTCCAATAAAGAGTGGACATTATTTTTTCTTGCTTTCCAGCGGGTACGGATGCATGCGTTCCCTAACTACTGGAACTAAACATAATAGCCAAGTGGGATAGTGAATACTTCTCAGTGATTCAAAAGGCAAGAACCCTGGTAAACTAAAGACTTTCATTTAGTTCACTGAAGCATATGCTGTATTCCCTAGGTGTAGCTGGATATTCTCTGGGAAGCAGGGCCCTTGGCTGAACTTCTCTAAATGGCAGAGTACTTATCCTTATTGGAAAAAAAAACACAAATTAATCCCTAAATGGCTCTAATCACCTTTATTCCATGTATACATTTCATTCGAATACAGAGTTTTTGAGCGATTTTGTATGATATTCTAAGTCAGTTTAAGGACAAATTACCCTTGTATCAATTCCATATGAAAATCATGTGCTTTGGTGGGTTGTTGGTATTAATAATTGTTAGCAGTAATTAATGTGTTTGTGTTTAACACAACATTTATCAGTGGGCTCTAATAATATACATTTATTAATAATAACGTATCATACAGCACTTTGCAAATATTCACAAAGCCCATCTACTTACATTGCTTTATTGGTTTCTCATAACAACCCCATAAAAAGGCAGAAAAGACATTGACATTACCCTTAGCAATATGTTGTTGTTAAGTGCCGTTAAGTCAGTTCTTACTCATAATGACCCTGTATAGGGTTTTTGAGGAGCAGCTGGTGAGTTTGAACTACTGATCTTGTGGTTCAAACCAAACTTGGGGTCCAGTGCTTATCTTAAAATGCCACATGACGAAAGAGACATGATTAATGACCTCAGAGTCCAGTAGAAAAATACTCTCCTTCTGAAGACCCAAGAGGTCCTGATGTTGAGACAGTTGAGTGACCTTGAGAAAGAGGGTTCAAAATACAATCCTGACTTAAATATCTTTTTTTTTTTTTTAGCATATGTGGGGATGTAGGAGGTAGACTGTCTTAAGGACACCTAGGCTGTCTTTATGTGGTTTGGGACTAAAAATAACATTCTTCCATAGCTCCATTATTCCAATTTCTCATGACATCTTCACCCCCTATCTACCCAGATTTAGGTCTGAGTGGGTTGCTATGCAATCTGACATCCCTGCTAGCAACACAGGAGTAGAAAAGTTGGTCCCTGGTGGCAGACTTTTGTAGCAATTCCTTCTTGGCTATAGGGCTCAGGGAAGAGCTCTGTGGAACATGTGTCTTGCATGCTCTGGGCATAAGCAGGCCATCGCCGTTTTGTGAATCAAAACTACCAGCTTGGGAATGCAAACTACCAGCTTGATCAACACTTGAGATCATCAGTTTTTTATTGCTCTACAGCCTAGAATTTTTATAAAAATGGGTCAAGCAATATAAACATGTAGGTGATGACTTATTAAAATAAAAGTAGCCATAAACAAAAGGAAACCCACAGTTGTTGAGTTCATTCTGACAGAGTAGATTGTCCTCTAGGATTTCCAAGACGATAAATCGTTGCAGAAGCAGCTTTTGGGTTTGAACCACTGACTTTTCTGTTAGCAGCTGAGTGCTTAGCCATTATACCACCCGGACTCCTTAAAAATAGCCGTATATGGCAATGTATGTGTGTGTGTGTGTGTGTGTGTGTGTGTGGTTAAGTGGTGCCAGGGTCAGCAGTTCAAACTCATCTGTTGCTCCTTGGAAACCCTATACACATATACGCATACATATACATTGAGTCCTGGTGTGGCACTATGGGTTAATGCACTGGATTGCAAGATCAGTTTGAACAGCAAGGTTGGTGGTTCCAGCTCACCAGTCACTCCTTGGAAACCTATACAGGGTAGCTATGGGTCGAAACTGACTTGACGGAACTTAACAACAACATACATATACATATGTAGGAATGTGGTGACTCCATAAGGTAATCAGCTCTGGACTGAAAACCACAAGGTCTGTGGTTTGAGTCCAGCAGCCACTCTGCAGGATTAGGATGAGGCTTTACGCTCCCATGAAGATTTAAAGCCTTGAAAATGTTATGCAGGTTTCGCTATGAGTCAGAACTGACTCAACCACATTTAACAACAACAACAAATATATATACATACATACATACATATAGACCCACAGGGCACAGTAGGTTAAGACCTGGACTCCATGGGAGAAAGATGAGGCTTTTTGCTCCCGTAAAGATTTATAGCCTAGGAAACCCTCTGCGGGGACTCTGTGAGTGAGAACTGACTTGATAGCACATCACAACAACATGTATATATACATAGACACATACACATCATATGCTCTCTTTTATGTACATCAAAATGGCAGTTTGGGCATCCTTGAGGGAATTTAAAGGAGTCTTGAGTTTGGTGAACAAAAAGAAGTCTAACATAATCAGGGTGAATGAGGTAAGGTTTCTCAACAAAAGTTTCATAGGATAGCCCTTGCTACCGATGAAGAATGAGCAGATATATTGTCATGATGGAAAAAATTCTTTGGCGAAACTTTATTCTTCTAGAATAACTGTATTCTTCCAGAAAATCTCTCAAGATGATCCCTTTGAAATGCCAAAAGACAGTCACCATACCCTTCTGAGTTTAACATCTCTACTTTGAATTGAACTAACCCAGCAAATCCCCTGGGAAGCCAATGTTTTTATTGACCTTTGTTTCTGAAGGCACCCTAATAATACTAAGACAAGTGTATTACTGAAAGAACTTGTCTGCAGCCATCCATCCACCGATTGCCGAAATGTTCAAACACATTTTGTTTGGAATGGACCTATGCATGCGTGAATGGGAAAAGCGGGAGCACTACATTTTAACTTACTCTCATGTATATGTGCATGTGGGTGTATGTGTGAGAGAGAGTGCTATGTATTAGTCCTTTTATATATATATTCTTTCTAATAATTACAACTATCCTGCAGTGTAGGTATTGAAACTTAGGTAAGTGAATTTAGGAGTTTGGGAATATTAATAAATTACCCAAGGTCATACAACTAGCTAATAGTAGTGCTGGAATCTGTTTGATTCCAAAATCCAAGCTTTGGCCGCTTCACCCAGAGTTTGTGAACTTGAAGCTGGTGACCTCTATCTGTTGTTATGTTGTTAAGTGACTTCGAATTGGTTCCAACTCATAGAGAATAAGGATTCCAAGGAATGGGTGGCTTTGAACCATGGGCCTTGCAGTTAACAGTCCAGATTCTGGTCTTTGTCTAGCCTCCAGATGTATTTTGTTTGGCCTTCACCTTCTTTTAAAGAGTGTTGTAATGGTTACTAAAATTTAAAGATCAGAAGATTTTCCATAAAACTTCACATTTCTAATTCCCTTTTCTTTCTTTTTAAATTCAATTTTTAAAACTTTATTGAGGTGAAGTATATATAAAACATTAAACATTTGCCATTTGAACAATTTTTAAATATACAATTCAGTGACATTAATTGCATCCCCATGTAGAACAATTCTATTTACAATGGAACCTAAACGAATACAATACCTAGGGAAATTTTAAGCAAGGAGGTATGGCAGCTCTCTTTTACTGTTTGTCCTTATTTGTGTCTTATGTGCTCTTTTTATATCTCAAAAGTGATTATAAAGCATTGCTGAATAAAAATTAAAGGAGACCTAAATAAGTGAAAGCTATCTTAGGTTCATGGAGTAGAAGACTTAATTTTGCTAAGATGTCAGTTCTACCCAAAGCAACCTATAGATTCAACACAATTTCTATCAAAATTCCAACAACCCCTCTTGCAGAAATGGAAAAGCCAGTTCTCAAATTCATATGGAATTGTAAGGGACCCTATATAACCAAAACAATGTAGATTCTTTTGAGTAACCAGAAAATCTGGTAACGTGGAGCCTTGAATCCTTGCGCCATCAGTGAGCTGGAGATGGGAAGCAGTCTGCGTGTCTTAGCTGAGTCAGAGTTTTGTCTGGGGCTTCTTGTCAGCCACCCTGCTGCCCTCACTCTTCTTACCTGATTAAGCTCCTGGAGACTCTTGGTTTTAGACTATAGCCCTGCACTCCCTGGGCTGGGCTCTGAAACACCATTAATCTCTAAATTGTGGATAAAGAAGAGAGCTGAGAAATGAAATTAAGTCAATTAAAGCATTCCCTCTGGGTATCACAGACAAGCTCCTATCTCAAAAGATTTTCTCTTCGCACTTTGCTGACTTACAGCATTTCAGCGGCTAACACCTAGCATGACAGATGATAAAAAACAACAACAGTTTTCTTCAGTTTTTCACAAAATTTCCACTTTGTTTTTGGTTTTGCCTCAAACTCCCATTTGGGAAAATTTTGATGTTGCTTTCTACCTCCCCCTTAACACCTCTTTAATAAGTATAATTTCTTTTTCTTAAGGCAAGGGAAAAAAAAAGAAAGAAAGTTGATTTTGCTGATATTAGAAATCTTACCCTGGGCATTGATTAGAAAAGAAAACCAAATGAAATAGTTGTTGTAAAGTGCCTTCAAGTTGGTTCCAACTCATGCAACCTTGTATAGAATTTCCAAGGCTATGCATCTTTAAGGAAACAGAAAGCCTCATCTTTCTCCCACCGACCTTGTGGGTTTCAGTTCAGTGATTATTATTCAGAGTCACCATACTACCAAATGAAAATGGTGGTGTTGTTGTGGTTAAGTGATGCTGAGTCGGTTCTGGCTCATAGCAACCCTGTATAGGGCTTCCAAGGAACGGCTGGTGATTTTGAACCGTCAGCCTTGTGGTTCAAGCCAAACTTGTGTTCCCGTGCTTTATCCTATAGAGACACACAAGGACTCCAATGAAAATGTTAGAGCCAGAAAATACGTTTTCCCTGTTGCCCAAGGTAATGTCCCTATGAATAAGAGACTGGCAGTTCCATGACGTTCAATCAGTAAATATTGTGGTGGGGCCCAGGGAAAGGGGATTCATGGGCTGCATGATATATGGCTAAGTCTTTCATAAAATTCAAATTTCAAAATTGCCAATATTGGGATGTCTGAGAGCAGAATTCATGCAAGATGGGAACTACTGGCAACAAATGAGAAAAACAACAACAAAATAATTTGAACTGAAATGTATTGGCAATCAATGCTCTTGTGTGTCCTGAAGATGATTTCTTACCCGGAAGAATAATTTCTGGTTTCCTGCAGTGAGAAAAGTACCCTGTGAAATTGTCTTCCCTGCCTTCTGAGCCTGCAATACTGGACATTCACACAGAGCATTGGTTGCCAGGGGTTTTCATGGTGACCCTGAGTCCCATGATAGTCATTTGAAAGATAGAATTACAGGTCAGGGAGAGAGCTTGATGATTTAGAGCCTTCTGCCTCTAATTTGAACCACCTTAAATATTGAAGGACGTGGTATCAACCTTTTCTGGCTACTTATTGTAATGCTTAATGAGACTCATTAATGATGAAAATCTCCTTATGAAAAACATCTGCCCTTAGCAATTGCAATCAATTTTATCTTTCTGTTAAATGTAATAGTGATTTGGAGTCCTGGTGTGGTGTTGCAATATGAGCACTGGACTTCTGACTGCAAGGTCGGCAATTCAATCCACCAGCTGCTCCTCAGGAACCCTATATAGGATTGCTATGAGTTGGAACCATCCTGAAGGTACTTAGCAATAACAATAACAATAGTGATTTAGTAATAATACCTAGCTTAGTTTTTTAGCGCTGCTGCTAACAGAAGTAGAATAAGCGAGTGGCTTCAGCATATAGAAATTGGTTTTCTCATGGTTTTGGAGGCCAGAAGTTCAAATCCAGGGCACTGGCTCTAGGGGAAGGCTATTTCTCTCTCTCTGGGTACATTCTGTGGAAAGATCTTTGTCTCAAATCTTTGTTTCAGCTTCGATTTGTAGGTTCCGTGATGATCTTCATGTGGCATCTATCTTCCCGCTTGTCTTTCCTTGCGTCTATGTCTTATCTGCTCTTTTTAGATCACAAAAGTGATGAGTTTTACAATAGACAGGTCTGTAAGCAGAACAGTAATACAAGTGAGGTGTGCACACCTTGAAATAATCAACCATTTGAGACCAAAAGTGCAACCTATACCCAAGGACAAAGTTCAGATGGGCTAGGAATGGAAACGAACACAGTGAGAAACTGGCATAAGTAACGTTACATTGTATGGATTGTAATCAGTGAGATGAAACAAAACAAGTATGAATTAGTGAATGCAAAACTAATGATCTACCCTGTAAAACTTCACTGAATTCATGATAAAGTTTTTAGAAAAGTGCTTAGGTTGAAGATATACCTATATAGATATGACCTCAATAGCATAACAACAAAGAAAACCTTATTCCCAAATTTCCATAGGTGTAGGAGTTGGGAGTCCTGGTGTGATGCTGTGGGTTAATGTGTTGGACTACATGGTTGATTTGAACCACAAGACTGGCAGTTCAAGCTCACCAGCTGCATCTCGGATGCCCAATATACAGGGTCGCTGTGGGTGAGAACTGACTCGATGGCACTTAACAACAACGACATAGGGGATAGGTTTCTAACACATATCTTGGGGGAACATGATCTAATCCATAAAAATGCCTAATTTGTATTTATAGTACTACTCATGCAATGTTTATGTATATCATACTAAACTATTTATGATGTACCCTATCAGACTTCAGTCCAATCTGAAATGACAATGCTGGGCAATTTAGGCTGCTCATGCCCTTTCATCTCTAAATGGTGGTGGTTGGTATCCAATCACTGGCTAGTAGGATAGTGAAGGAGCCCTGGTGGTGTAGTGGGCTAAGTGTTGGGCTGCTTACCGAAAGGTCAAGGGTTTGAACCCACCAGTTGTTCCATGTGAGAAAAATGTGACAGTCTGCTTTTTTTTTTTTTTTGAACATTAGGTTTACATTTATTCTATCGTATATCATTTCATTGCCATGGTTATAATCCCCTCCATGCATCATCAACCAACCAAGGGGTATACACTACAAGCCTGCCCCCCAGTCATCAGCACACAGACCCTCTCCCTTTCTGGGTCAGAAGTCCCCAGCTGCTCCATCTCTCCATAGCACCATCTCTGCCTCCACCTCAGGTGTAACTGCTTCTCTGGGTAGGGTCCTGCTCTCCAGACAGTCTGCTTTTGTAAAGATTTTGTTGTTGTTGTTGTTGTTGCCAGGTGCCATTGAGTCGGAACCGACTCATAGCAACCCCATGCACAGCAGAACGAAACAA
>NW_006408546.1:5602780-5604900 GCF_000296735.1 Chrysochloris asiatica | reverse complement strand
AATGCAATACGTCGTCTGATCTCTTGACTGCTGCTTCCATGAGTGTTGATAGTTGATCCAAGAAGAATGAAGTCCTTGACAATTTCATTCTGGTTTTATAGACAGTTACTGCTGCCTCAGAAAGATTTTAAAGCCTCAGTAAAGATTTTACAGCCTCAGAAACCCTAAGGGGCAGTTCTACTCTGTCTACAGTGTCGTCTTGGGGCAGAATCAGGAATGTGAGAGCAAGATAGTGAAATGGCTGAATAGTCAAGGGTCTACTCAGACTACTTGGATTATCTGTGTAACCCTATGCAAACCCCTCAACTTTATAATATAAATAATAAAAATGATTCCTTGAGTTTCTTATGAGGATGAAATGGGAAGATATTTCAGGATTATGTAGCATAATACTTGGAGCTTGCTGTTGTTAGTGCTATTGAGGTGGTCCCTGACTCGTCATGACTGATGAACAACAGGATTGGAGTATTATGATCCATTGGGTTATTGTTAGCTGATTATTTGGAAATAGATCCCCAGGCCTTTATTCCTAATCTGTAAACTCTGCTGAAACCTGCTCAGCATCATAGCAACATCCAAGTCTCTACTGACAGACAGGCAGTAGTAACTGTCTATAAACTACCAGGAATCAAATCTGGGTCTTCCTTATGTTGTTGTTGTTGCTAAGTGTCATCACGCTGGTTTTGACTCATAGCGATCTTGTACAGGGTTTGTGAGAATAATTGGTGGGTTTGAACTACCAAACGTGTGGTTAGCAGTCTAGTGCTTATCCTACAGCATCATACCAGGACTTCTGCTGCCATTGTTGTTGTTGTTGTTGTTAAGTGTCATGGAGTCAGTTCTGACTCATAATGACCCTGTATAGGGTTTCCGAGTCTGTAAATCTTTACGGGAGCAGAAAGCCTCATCTTTCTCCCATGGAACAGCTGGTAGTTTTGAACTGCTGACCTTGCGGATCACAGCCCGATTTGTAACCACTACACTACCAGAGCTCCTTCTGCTGCCATAGTGAGTGATTAATAAATACCAATTGTTATTCATTTTAAAGGAGATAATACATACAAAACTCAGGTCATTAGTACATTACTTAGTGTTCAGTATATAAAAGGTATTATCAGTTAATATGTCAAAGTATGTTTAATGCTAGAGGTAAGATTTTGGTCTGCTGCCCAGTGCAAGCATTCTTCTACGTAAAATAAAAGAACTTTTACAAAGAAAATTTAACAGGTCTCTAAGTTTTTGCCAAGTCTCTGATTAACCATTTTGGTTCATCTGTTTTGGCTCCCCTGGTAAGGGATTATTTAAACTCCTTTATCCTCCCATCCCCACAACTCTCTGCGTTTTGAAGACTTGGAACAGCTTCGTTCCACTTGTCCATTTTCTCTAATCTGTGGACTGAGAATTTCAAAGAGGCCATACTGATAACCTTACTTCACATCTTTGCTTCTATGCCAACATCTTGCCCCATCGTTTTGTCAGTTTGGAAGAGAAATGAAAAGAAAATTCTTCCCTTCTGGAAACTCCAGATGTTCTGGGGGTCAGCTTACAGGCTAATTAAATATTTTATCTTGATTCAGGCTCAGAAATGTTTGACTCCCTATCTCTGCCTAGTCTGTTTTCAAACACTTGGTATTTCAAGATTGTCCTGTCATTTGAGAATTTAGTCTTCGATATTTTCTTCTTGAGAGTGAAGACTAGTTCTTGTTGAGAGATTACGGTTTTGGAACAGTGCATCAAAGAAGGAAAATTGATCCTCTCCCTTCCCCCCTTTGGAATGTTAGCCTTTAGAAAACTACTTCAAAGGCACTGAGACCTGAAGTGAGGAAAGCCTGTCTTAGCCTGGTGCTGTAGGTTAAGCACTCAGCCTTAAGGTTGGTTTGAACCACAAGACTGGTGGTTCAGACTCACCAGTTGCTCCTTGGAAATCCTATACAGGGTTGCTATGAATCAGAACCAACTCAATGGCACTTAACAACAACAATATTGAAGGTTGGGTGGTGCAAATGGTTAAGCACTTGGCTGCTAACCAAAAGTTAGCAGTTTAAGTCCACACAGAGATACTTCAAGGGGAAAAAAGTTTAGGTGATTGTGTTAGGCTGGCTTTTCTAGAGAAGCAAAAC
>NW_006408546.1:5600357-5602680 GCF_000296735.1 Chrysochloris asiatica | reverse complement strand
GAGAGAGAGAGAGAGAGAGAGAGAGAGAGAGAGAGAGAGAGAAAGTATATTATCAAGGAAATGCCTTACAATTGCAGTCTCAGGTCCCCAGCAAAAGGGAAAGAGAGAGCATCTTTCCTGAGTGTCCATTATATTGAGAGCAGGCCATAACTTCAAGGAAGCATCCCTTCAATTGATTGACTACTCATAGCCTTTCATCTTAGAGTTAACTATGCCTGTATTAGGTTTCATCACCATGGGAATCAGCACATCTTAACTGATAAATCACTGGAGATCCTGGCCTAGTCAAGTTTACACAGAACCGTAACTAACATAATGAGCTACTTCTGAAGTTTCACAGTCATTGAAACCCCTATGGAATCCAGTTCTACTCTGAAATACAGGGAGTAGTCATGAGTAGGAATCAACTTGATGGCAACTAGTTGAGTTTTTGGTTACTGAAGATTTGCTTCATCCAGTTTATTTCATTTACTATTGCTGCATAGGAAATGACTCCAAAATGTAATAGCATAAAGTAACATTTGATTATCCTAATGGAGTGCATGAATGAGAAATTCAGAAAGGGCACAGTAAGGATGACTTATTTCTGTTCGACAATGCCTGGGACTTAAGCTGAGAAGATTGTAAGGGTGGGGTGATTAATGACTGGGTTTCAAATCATCTGAAGATATTTTTCACTTGTATGTCAGGCTTGTTGTTGTAGTTACAAAGTATTGTTAGGATTTCTGAGGTACAACAGGTGGGTTAGAACTGCCTACCTTGTGGTTTGAAGTATAGTGCTGATCCTATGGTGCCACACTAAGAGTCCGTATCCCAGGCCAGTACTTCTGAATGGAGAACCCATAGGTGGCCTTTCTATGCAAGGCAGCCTCAGGGTGAAGACATAGCCCCTATCAGTAGAATGAGTGTCTTTTTTTTGGCACACAACTAAGCCATGGACTATCCCTGGAATCATTAGTTAATTAGAGTTACCTATCTTATTATCGTATGTTCCTGTGTTGACATTAAAGGGTATGGATAGGTGGCCTATAAGCATATCTATAATTCCAGTTCCTGTTAGGGATCTCCCTTTGAAGCTTGAAAGATTCAAGTGTAGGCCTTGTAAAAGAAAATATTATTGTGTACCCTGACTATTAAACTTCGGTAATGTGTGACTTGAAGAAGTACAATGTGAAGAATATGTAAATTGAATTTTCTCTCTTAGGTTTGAATACCAGATTAGCCCTGAACTGCTAACCACAAGATCAGCGGTTCAAATCTACCAGTTATTCCTCAGGAACCTTATACAGAATCACTGTAAATTGGATTTGACTCAGCAGCACACAACAACATGTATACATCACCACCAGTAGAATAATAAACAACAATAAGAAGGAACAAAAACTACTCATAGTTACACCTACCTTCAGTTTCTTATTGATTCCTCACATTAGCCTAGTGAGATCAGTACTGTTGTTTCCATTGTTAATTTATTGTTGTTGTTGTTAAGTGCTGTTGAGTCAGTTCCAACTCATGGTGACCTTGTATAGGGTTTCCAAGGAGCAGCTGATTGGTTTGAACTTCTGACCTTGTCTTTTGCAGCCCAGTATTGATCCTACAGTGCCACACCAGGAACCACACCAGCAGGATTCCTTGCTAATTAACAAATAAGAGAAATAAGATTCAACAATGGCATAAGAACATTTACAAGCTCATATAGTGGTGGCCCTGGTGTGGCACTGTGGGCTAATGTGTCAGACTGCAAAGTTGTTTGAACTGCAAAGTTGGTGGTTCAAGCTCACCAGCTGCTCCTTGGAAACCCTGTACGGGGTCACTATGGGTCGGAATTGACTCCACTTCACTTAACAACAACAATAATATAGTGGTGGTGTTAACCACTTCCTAAAGTCATCTCGCTTCAAATTTGGTCACGCAATGAGCCCTTTCCTGCTGATGCCCAATATGTTAAGTCTTGTTCCTTCCTGAGAGATCACTGCATTCATAGCTATGGGAGCCACACAACCTCTACCATCTCCGTCTCTCTGCTGCTTGGTCCTGTACTTGCCCATTTCCAACCATCTATCTTGAGAGTTCATCTCAATGTAAACAAAACAAAAATCCTCACCACTGGACCAGTAAACAACATTCTTATCAATGGAGAAAAGATTGAACTTGTCAAGGATTTCATACTTCTTGGATCAACCATCAGCACTCATGGAAGCAGCAGTCTTAGAAATCAAACAACATATTGCATTAGGAAAATCTGCTGCACAAGACCTTTTTAAAGTGTTGAAGAACAAAGATGTCAGCTTGAAGACTAGGTGCACCTGACCAAAGCCATGCA
>NW_006408546.1:5598420-5600107 GCF_000296735.1 Chrysochloris asiatica | reverse complement strand
TTTCGGACATATTGTCAGGAGGGACCAGTCACTGGAGAAGGATATCATGTTTGGTATGGTGGAGAGTCAGAGAAAAACAGGAAGAGCCCCTGCGAGATGGATTGGCCAAATGGCAACATCAATGGGCTCAAGTGTGGCAACAATTGTGAAGTTGGCCCAGGACTGGGCAGTGGTTTGTTCTGTTGTACATAGGGTCACTATGAGTCGATACTGACTTGATGGCACCTAAAAACAACAACAACCTTTAGATTTACCTAACCAATATCAATACAGGTATTCCACAATCATTTAATGCAATTTATCCTAGGAATAAGCCATGGTTCACCTCAGTGGAAAATAAAAACCAAAACAGTTGCCATTGAGTCAATTCCAACTCTTGCTGATTCCAAGTGTATCATAGTAGAAGTATATTCCATAGAGTTTTCAATGGCTGATTTTTCTAAAGTAGTTTGCTAGGCCCTTATTCTGAGGTGTCTTTAGGTGTACATGAACCACTAACCTTTCAGTTAGCAGCCAAGCACATTAACTGTTTGCTGTTACATCACACTTTGGTGATTCACTTATCAATCCATTAATGGTATTCATGTGTTTTTACACAGATAATGAGAGTGTTGTACACTTTTGCAAACTGCATCCTCCACCTAAGGTGATGTAGTAAGCACACTATGCTAATTTTAAAAATAGCAGCATATGAAAACCTAGCATAGCATGCTTACAAAAACACCTTGAAGGGAGGGCAAAGTTGGCAAAAAACATACAGCATGCACATAACTTGCACAAAAATCTGGTAAATTGTTCATTCTTAGACTTCCTTAACACACATTTATTAAGCTCCCACTATGTGCCAGACACTGTTTTGGGGTGTGAAAATACAACAGAAAACAGCACAGTCCAGCTCTCATGTAAGTTTGAAAGATAGAAAATAAGCAATAGAGATATAACTTATTATGTATAGTTATATTCTCTGAAGAACAATAAAGCAGGGAAAGAGGATAGAGAACAATGTTTGAGGGAAAGTTAAAAATTGTGGCTAGGGAGGTCTTTGTGGGACGCAATATTTGCACAGAAAGCTGATTGAGTAATTGAGTGAGCCATCTGTATCTAGGGAAAGAGTGTTAGAGCAGATGGAAGAACAGAGACCATGGCTCCCGCACTTGCTTGTATTTAAGAAATAGGAAGACAGGGTGGCTGGAATGCAGTGGAATAAAAGCACTAGAGTAAGAAGGGATGGTGGAGAGGCAGTTAGGGGCTAGATAATGTAAAGAAGGCCTTACAGGCCATGATAGGGATCCTAGACTCTATTTAAAATGTGATGGAAGGTTATTAGGGGGTCTTGATTTACATTTTAAGAGATGTCACTGTCTGTGTCTGACAGTGTACAGACACAAGAGTGGATGCTGAGGCTACTGTATTTGTCCAAATAAGAGATATAGTTTTGATGAAAAATATGCACACCAGTGTTCATAGTAGCACTATTTACAATAGCAAAAAGATGGAGACAGCCAAAGTTCCCATCAGCTGTAGAGTGGATAAACAAACTGTGGTACATACACACAATGGAATATTATGCTACCTTGAAGAATAACAAGGAAGCTGCATGCCACCGGTTAACATGGATGAATCTTGAGGGCATTATGTTGAGTGAAATTAGTCAGTCACAAAAATTAGTCAGTCACACACACACACA
>NW_006408546.1:5594827-5596620 GCF_000296735.1 Chrysochloris asiatica | reverse complement strand
GGGGACTTTAGACACAGAGAGGGAGAGGGGCTATGTGCTGATGACCGGGGGGCATGCTTGTAGTGTATACCCTTTGGATGATTGATGATGCATGGAGGGGATTGTAACCATACCAATGAAATGATATACTATAGGATGAATGTAAAACTAATGTTCTCCCATGTAAACTATCACATAATTCAAAATAATATATTAAGAAAAAAAAAAAAGTGGCTCATTACCTCCATGAACAATTGCCTCCTTTGCCATGTGACCGGAAGTACTCGATAGTATCTGGGTGTCATTACTGAACATTTGACCAAAGATTCTATAGAAGAATCCTGGTCAAAGGGAGGAAAATACAGAACAGAATTTCAAATTCTCATGGACTACAGACTTTGTGTAACCATGGAGGCTGAATGAATCCCTAAAACTATTGCCTTAAGATAATCTTTAAACTTTGAACCAAAAATATCCCCAAAGTGTTCTTAAAATCAAACAACATTTATTTCAGCATAAGTAGTAGGAAAAAAAAAAAGAAAGAAAGAAAGAAAGGTCTGCCTTGAGCACTATGCTTTTTTTAGAACTATATTTGGGACCCAAGTGACTGCAAATTGAAACATTAGATACATTAGATAGGAACCTTAGAGAGCAGTGATTTCTGTTTATAGGGGAGGAACAAGTCAGCAAAGGAGAGTGAGAATGGTTGTTCAGTTTGAAGAATGTAGTTAGTGTCACTGAACTGTACAAAGAGAAACTATTGAATTTGGTGTATATCTTGCTGTGTATGTTCCCAACAAAAACAAATAAAAATATTTTTTTTCTTAAGTAGACCCTATGGAAATTGCTGATGGATTAGACGTAGGGTTTGAGAAAGAGAGGAGTCAACAGTGATTTCAGAGGTCTGAGCAACTGGGTGAATTATGATGAGTCCCGCCATGGTAGGAGCAAGTCTTGGTATCAATAATTCTGCAGTGGACTTGTTTCTAATGCCGAGAGACAGTATGGTGCAGTTTTACAGTGAGACTTTAGTTGTAGAGTATTCATATTTTAATGCCAACTCTTCAATTTACTAGCTACAAGACCTGGCACAAGTGAGCTACTCAGTTTTTTTATCTTTAAAATGGGGACAAAAAGTTCATTGGTACATTCTAACACATAGCAGTGACTAACATTACACAATCGTTGGCAAACATCATTATTAGTAGTATATTTCAGTGAATATGTATGATTTTCTTCTCAGGGGGAAATGGTGGGACTAAGGGTAGACAGATTTCTGAATTTTAAAAATTACTCAAGTTCCCATCTGGGGTGAATATACCACTGTGTTCCCACCAGCAACTTGTGAGATACAAAGGAAGTAATTATTTTTAAATACTTTAGTCTACATAAAGACTCCTTTGCCCTGTCTGTGCAAGCCTCTCTGGCTCAGTCATAGAATGAATATTTTCTTAGTTTAACATGACTTGAGTTTGCTTAGGTGATTCTAATCACAACTTGGAGCCCTGGTGTGGTGCTATAGGGTAAGCACTGGACTACTAGCCTACAGGGTTGACAGTTCAAACCTATGAGCTGCTCCTTGGAAACCCTATACAGGGTCACTATGAATCAGAATCAACTGTATATCACTTGCAACAAGAACTAATCACAATTATACTCTTCTCTCTACAAAACTATCTTTATATTAATATCCATACTAATTATGCCATAGTATAATATGACACTAAAGCCAGTGAAGATGAAATAGAAGAATTCTACCAACTTCTTCAGTCTGAAATCGATCAAACATGCAATCAAGATGTATTGCTCATTAC
>NW_006408546.1:5566060-5592347 GCF_000296735.1 Chrysochloris asiatica | reverse complement strand
TGACTCATGAGCTTCCTGTATAGGGTTTCTGACACTGTAAATCTTTATGGAAGCAGAAAGTCTCATTTTCCTCCCAGCGAGGAGCTGGTGGATTTGAACCACTGACCTTGTGGTTAACAACCCGATATGTAACCCACTATGCCACCAGGGCTCCTCAAATATATTTATATTTATGCAGTATGTGGATTTGCAAGAGAGTGAATGCTAGAGCCAGTACAAGCACGTGAGTGTGTGGGCTGTGTATGTGTATATACTAGAACTGCAGACCGAATCCAAACATCTCCAGGTTGTCATCTGTAATTCTGAGCGATTGCTGTACTTGATTCTGAGCCTTATTTAAAGAGAGGAAGAGAAATTGATTTAATAACCTGTCACATTATACAACACAAGAAGACTTTGGGAAGAAAAAGCACTCTGGTATTCTTAGTGGGAAGAAAAATATTGTGACAGCCCCATGGAGAAAAATCTTTGTGTTGGGAGAACTGGTAGAAATTATGGTGATGAAGTGAAGATCTTAGCAAAACATATTGCTTCTACAAAAGAAATTTGACCAGTACAGTACAGAACCCCTAGATATAGAATGTTAACTGCCTTGCTTATATAAAGAGAAGAAAACAGAAACTCTAATCAATTCTTTAAGGTTTATGTCATGTCTTTAAAATAATGTATTCCACTATCATTTCCACTGGGTTTCTGAAATATTGCATTTGGCTGAGGTGGGACAGATTAACAACATACGATAATAATATGATAGCCTTGTAAAGTTTATTTAATCAAGAGAGTTTAATACCTTAGTGTTAAATTGGCATCATGGAGAAACCAATTTTCAGCTGTACTGAACAAATTACATCAGGGAATTGTTAATACCCTCTAGCCAAAGACCACCAGGAACATACCTGTAGTTGAACAAATGAGTTTATTGCTTGTTGCAACAAAGGAGAACATTTACCCTGGTGAACTATGAGCCACTTTAGCAAGAGAGCTTAAGAAAGTACTTAAGAATTTAGGCTATTGTTGTATGTTTTAGGGTAAGAGGGTGTAAGAAAGCAGAATGCTCTGGGTTGACTATTGTCAGGAAGCCAGACCACTTCTATGACTGAGAGTCTTAATGCCTGTTATCTAGAAGGAGGAGAGAAGGACATGAGATGCAACCTATAATTAGCAAAGAAACTGTGGTCTCAGGACAGAGTAATGTTTGGTCATTTTTGTGGTTTGTTATTACTGTGTGCTGCCAAGTTGATTCCGATTCAGAGAGACCCTATGGGACAGAGTATTGCTGCTGTGCATCATTTCCTAGACACTTAGCTTTATGGGAGCAGATTGCCAGGTCTTTTCTCCCAGGGTCAGTTCAAACAGTGTTTATTATTGTCTGGTTTAGACATGATGTCAGAGCATCCTAGTGTTTTCTGTCCATTGTAGTTAGAGTGGTCTTGTCTTATTCTGGTGTTCTCTGAAAATGTTTTTGTTCAACAAGGGACCACTAAAGTCCTGCTGTGAGTGGAAGGCTAACCCTCAGCAATACCAAGTCAACCCCTGGATGTGAATGGCTTTCCTTCTCTTTCTCAGAGTGAAACCTAGAAGTGAAACTGTTCTACTTCCAAGATGTCTTCTTAACTGTAGGCCAACATTTTTTTTTTTTTTTGCTGAGCAAAACATTGATATTGCAAGTCTTGAATCTAAACAAAGTAACCTTTTGTTTCTCAGATATTTATTATCCAAAGAAAGGCATTTATTTTATTTTATTTTTTTAAGTTTCTATTGTGAATTGAAGGACCTCTGGTAGCTTAGTGGTTACGAATCGGGCTGTGAACTGCAAAGTCAGCAGTTTGAAACTACCAGCTGCTCCACAGGAGAAACATGAGGTGTTCTGCTCCTGTAAAGATTTACAGCCTCGGAAACCCTGTTCAGGGTTGCTATGGGTCGGAACTGACTCGATGGCACTTAACAACAGCAACAACATTGTGAATTGAGTGATAGTTTACGTGGAAGAACGTCGGTTTTACACTTATTGTTTCATTGCAGTAATTACAGTTTCCTCTGTGCATCATCATTCAACAGTATTTGCTTATATTCCCTCTGTTTTTGTTTTTGTTTTGGGGGTAGGAATATATACTCATTTAAACAACCAAAGGGCATATTCTGCAAGCCTGCCTCCTGGCCACCAACACATAGCCTTCTTCTTTCCATGACTCTAGAGTCATCAGCTGCTCCCTCTCTCCATGTCCTCATATCTGCCTCCATCTCTGGTGTCACTGCTTCTATGGATAGGCTCCCATCTTCCACTTGTGCTCTTCTCTCTTAATGGTCCTAGGGTCCTTTGTTCCTGGAATGTAAGATTAACTACTCCCCCCTTTTTGTTACAGAACTTCTACCTTTACTGTTGTGACAGTTGCAATTAGTCATGACAACAACTACTCATTATTGAATCATAAGAATCTTATCCTCATCTCCTTCACCAGATCCATCTAGACAAGAGGAAAACTATTCAGTGGGGATTCTGCCTTCTCCGACACACTCTGAAACTAAACTCCCTCTTGAAAACTTGTAAGCCAGTCACTTTGTGCCTTTATAACACCCCCATTTTAGGTAACCAGTGTCTAAGTTGCTCATCCCTATCAACCCTGTATTCATAGGGATAAGATTGATGATACTCGATGTGAAGACTCCTTCCCTCTCAGTTGGTATTTTGATCTACTACATCCATAAATATAGGTCAAGTACATCAAACTGTAGCATTTTATACTTGTTTACTTTATCAAATTTTAGGTTTTTGGTTTTTTTTTTTTGTATCTTCCTCCACTCAAATTCTGATCATTAAGCCATCAAAGCTAGGTCAAATAGGTACTATCTACAGGTTTGGGCTTTCTTGTTCATCTTCCTTTACTTCATATCAGCTGGACACTTCACTGTCAGCTTTAGCCTTCCATACTTATGTCCTTGTCCATGGGCTCAAAAGTCCCCAGATTTCATCATACTTTGGACCAACCAGCCCTTCTTCTTGTCTCTTTCATCTCCATGTCGATGGGAATCTATGAAATATGGTCAAACTAAGTCCATTTCTTCATTGCTGCCTTTCCCCCCTTCCACTCACCAGTAGACCGACATGGTCGCCAGCAAGCTTACGTGCCTGCTCATGTGTTCCCTTTGAGTTTCAATCTTGGAGGGGGCTTTGTCTTGAAGGGATTTGATTGTTTGCCTTGAAGGCTTCCCAGTGAACAACTTGCTTGTTCTTGTAGTAGCCAATCAGACTGCCATTTTTGTTTTGGACTTTTCCTGCTGGTCCTTCTTTCAAGCAATAATTTCTGTTCATCTAGCTGCCCCAGGCTGGTCTGCTTGTCTTTTCAAGTGGGAATGTCCCACCTCAGAGGGTTCTGGATGGGGCTCAAGATTTTATCTCACATCCTTTACTCTACAAAGGCTCCACAGGAAGTCTGTTTCGCTGGACAAATTCTAGAACCCCTTTTAGGTATTCCAATCAGTTATAGGTTGATGACAGGCTTACAAACTTTGTGTAATCATGTTTCCCAATATTCCTTTCTATCCCACTCAAGTATCTATTTTACAATAGTAGGCTATGGAAAACAATATTCATAAAACAGTCAAGCATCTTAACATTATTTCCCCTCTTTTACCCATTCAGACTATTTGTTGTTGTTGTTATGTGCCATGGAGTCGGATCCGTATAGTATGCATTTATTTTATAAGTTAATTGCCTGTCTCTCTCGTATTCTTTCTTTCTTTTAATCCTGAGTGTTTCTTCTACTGTTTATCCCTATGATCGGCTAGCAGGGAAATTCACAGGTGATCCTTAGAAGCCATTCAAGTTCCTTTTCATCTCTTCCAAAGAAAACTCCTTAAGAAATACTGAGTTTATCAGATAGAGTGAGTTTTTACAGGGATCTGGCTACAAGAATATGCCTAATTTTTAAAAGGTACTGTAGATGAGTTTCTTAAACCAGTACCCAGTTGTGGTTTGGAGAAGTCCATCATTTCCTCATAGTCCTATTTTACAAGCATCACCTGGGCATTGCTATTCATTCAACAAATAATTATTGAATATCCCTCCTTGTCACTGGATATGGCATTGTCTTTGTCCTCATGAAACTCATGCTCCTCAAGAGACGGAGAGGTATATAGATAAAAAATGTCCTTTAAAAAATTGAGGTGGGGGACTCAGAGGAAAATGTATTCAACTATAGATGTTAGAGGAACCAGGGAAGATTTTATAGTGAAGATGCTGCTTGAACTAGATCGTAAGTTATGAATCTTCTAGGTAGACAAGGTGGAGAATAATATTGGTTAAAAAGGGGTAATCAGCTATGTCCACAGGACTTCAACAGGAGGAGACTTCTCCGATAAACCTTGATAGTTGAGTAATCATCACTTTGTCATTGATCAGTGATTCTTCACAGAACCTTATGAAGGCACCATTATTGTCTCAGCTAGAGTTCTACCTACACCACACTCCCAGAAGAGAATATCTCTTCTATTTTTAAAAACCTTTCAAGGAGAGTCCACAGTCACCTAGAGGGTCAGTGAATTTTGAGTCACACAGAATTTTTAGTCCAGATGGTGTTCAGCAGTTCTCAGTGGGAAGAGGAAGCAACATTCCAGGATGAATCAAGGGGCCAGTTTTGAGGACTTAACTCCTTTGAATAGAGGCTAATCTTGATGCAGCCTAGAAGTTTGAATTAAATTGCTTATGTGCTGGCCTTTTCCTACGAATATGCTACAGGACATAGAATATGGTAATGTTAGATAAAATAGCTGATGTAATTTATATCATGAGATCTTGGGGAAAACATGGAAGATGAAGTAAAAACACTTAATGGGAACAGATTGATGTTAGTCACAAGATTTCAGCTTTAGTTATATGCATCCTTACTCATAAACTCATGTGACCCTTCCCCATGGTGTTCAATGTTCTCTTCATTCACTTACTCACATTTGGCCACGTAGACACTTTCATACACTCTGTATGGCTTGTACTCACTGCCAGAGTCTAATAAACATTTGAAGTCTGTCTATCTGACTCTCACACACACACATTCACACAGGCACACACACCCTTACACCGTTATTCAGTTCATAGTTAGCTCAGGTTAGTGAGGGTACCAACCTGAGAACCAGACTCGAGAAGTCAAAGCAATAAGAAATGGTCTCAGTTGTACATTTGATGTAAGCATCCAGAATAAACAAATCAATTTGCTATATTCTATTATTCAGATACTAAAGCTAGGCTCTATAAGGGCAAGGCATTTTTATGTCTTGCTGACCGCTGAATCTCCAGTATTACATCAGTGCCTGGTATTTGTTGTTGTTGTTGTTGTTACATGCCATCCAGTAATTCCAACTCATAGTGATCCTGTATAGGGTTTCCAAGGAACGACTGGTGAGTTTGAACCTCCAACCCTGTAGTTGAAGACTACCTTGTGGTCCAGTACTTTATCCCACAGGACTCCACCTGGTACTTGGTAAACACTAAATAAATGTTTAAATGTATAAAAATGAATGTAGTTTCTTCTTGCTTATGAATAATGTTGTTTTATCAGTGCTGCATTTGATCATTTGGTCATTTTTCTATAAGGATCATTATACTCTGTGTAATCATTTTATTGGCGTTAAGGGCTGTTAAGTCAATTCCAACTCATAATGACCTTGTCAGGGGTGGGGAACATCTGCAACATGGGACATATAAGGCCTGAGAAATCATTTGGTCTGCCCCTGCAAAGTCAACCACAGTTCCAGCCATCACATTGTTGTTGTTGTTAAGTGCCGTAGAGTTAGTTCCTACTCAGCGACCCTGTATAGGATTTCTAAGGAGCCCCTGGTGAGCTTGAACCACTGACCCTGTAGTTCAAACCAACCTTACAGTCCAGTGCATTAAGGGTGAGTTAATTAAATGTTTGACCAAATATAGCTGGCTAATTTTTAGGCTGATTATTTTGTATGGCCTGCGAATGATGTTTTATAAATTTTGGAAGAAAAATGTTCCGCACCCCTGCAGAGTGATCTCCCTGTGAATCTTTGTGGGAGCAGAAAACCACATCTTTCTCCTGAAGAAGGGATGGTGGGTTCAAAACACTGACCCTGTGGTTCATAGTCCAGTGCTTATCCTGCTGAGCCACCACACTTCCATCTAGTCATAGTAAAACCATTTTTAATGGAACATTTTATTCTTGAAAATAGATGGATTGATGATCAACTGTAACATTTGAATTATCTAATTGGTGTGAAATTCTACTCAAGTCTTATTTTGAGGAATGTCCTTTCATAATGATTTGTAAGTAAACTTTTGTTTTACAAGTTGTCAATACATTTTCAGAAAATGTACATGTGTGAAAGCAGTGCCTAGATCAAGAAATAGAACATCAATACTACCTCAAAAGGCATCTCTCTGCCCACTTCTTTTTATTTTCCCTCACCCTGTGCCCATAATAACCACAACCCTAGCTTCTAACAGCATAAATTCATTTTGCCTATCTTTTATTTTCTCATGGAAACAGCAGTCAAGAAATCAAATGACATATTACATTAAGCAAATCTGTTGCATAGACCTCTTTAAAGTATTGAAGAGCAAAGATGTCAGTTCAAGGACTAAGGTGCACCGGATCCAAACCATGGTATTTGCAATAACCTCATATGCATATGAAAGTTGGACCATGAATAAGGAAAACTACAGAAGCATTGATTCATTTGAGTTATGGTGTTGAGAATATTAAAAGTACCGTGGACTGCCAAGAGAACAAATAGATCTGTGCTGGAAGGAGTATAACCAGAATGCTCCTTGGAAGCCATATGGCCAGATTTCATCTCTCATGCTTTGGACATATTGTCAGGAGGGACCATTTCTTGGAGAAGGATATCATGTTTGGTAAAGTGGAGGGTTGAAGGAAAAGAGGAAGACTCCCAATTAAATGGATTGGCACAGTGGCAGTGGCAATAGGATCAAATGTAGCAATGATTCTGAGGTTGGCTCATGATCAAGCAGTATTTTGCTTTGTTGTGCATAAGGTCACTGTGTATCGGTACCAATTCATAGGTTTGTATGATATAGCACTGGAATTTGAATTTGCATTCATCAGCCATTCCTTGGAAACCCTATATAGGGTCGCTATGAGCGATAACGTACTCACGGGAACTTAACAACAATGAGTAAGAAGATGAACACGTTCGTATATTTGTGGGACTTTCAAATTCCTATTTTTAAAAAAATATCTGTGTCTGAGAAACAGTTTGTTTTTTTGAATTGTATTTCCTTTATGCATGTATGGGCCCCAACTTTAGTAATTATTATCTTTTCAGCCTATTTCTAATTTGTTGTTAAATGCCAATGAGTCATTTGGACTCATAGTGACTCTGTATAAGGTTTCCGAAGCTTTAAATCTTTGCCAGAGCAGAGAGCCTCATCTTTCTCTCATGGATCAGCTGGCAACCTCGAACTGCAGACCTTGTGGTTTACAATCCAGTGCTTATCCGATGGAGCCATTTCTCTCTCCATTTCTAGTTTTTTGTTGTTGTTTGGTGCCATCGAGTTGGTACCGACTCATAGCGACATTATGCACAGCAGAACGAAACACTGCCTGATCCTGGGCCAACCTCACTATTGTTGACATGTTGAGCACATTGATGCTGCCACTCCGCCAATCCATCTTGTTGGGGGCCTTCCACTTATTCTCTGGCCCTCCACCTTACCAAACACGATATCCTTCTTCAGCAATTGGTCCCTCCTGACAATAAGTCTGAAGTATGAGAGACGAAGTTTGGCCATCCTGGCCTCCAAGGAGCACGCTGGCTGCACTTCTTCCAACATGGATCTGTTGTTTCTTTTGGCAGCCCATGGCACTTTCAGTATTCTCCTCCAACACCATTGCTACAATACAAACAAGAGTCTATTAATTCTTAGTGATAACTCTTTGCTTATGGGACTTTATGTTGTCATAATTATTTATATTATTACTGATTTTTTTTCTGTTAAAAATGCTACTGTTGATCCCTGTTAGAGTTATTATCCAGTATTATCATAGGCTTCATAGCAGCCAACATTACATGTCAGTCGGAGCCCTGGTGTGACGCTATAGCATCAGCACTGGATTGCTAGCTGAAAGGTTGGTTGTTCAAAGCCACCTGCTGCTCCGTAGAAACCCTACACAGAGTCACTGAGAGCTGGAAACAATGCAATGGCATTGAACAGCAATAACAGTAGCAGCTAAGATTTCTTTCAGCTGTCTATAAGAACAACAACAAAAAACAGGCTACAGGATCCTAAAGCAACAAGGGTTAATTTTTTGTCATTTAAAAGTAAGTTGTTAGTATTGGGTCAGCTGTTCCACGTCACCATCAGGAACCCACATTCTTGGGATGGACTTTTTGCACACACACGCTGCCCCCAACAAACTCTCTCCACCCCCACTCCCAACAAACACCCCTACAAACTTGTTGGACTTCTTTTCTCTCATGCTTATTTCTTCCTTGTCACAAGGTGGCTACTGAATTGTCAATATCATATCTACATCCTAGGTAAAAAATATGGAATGGGTAGAACTCGGTGTTATCCATGTCTATGATTTTTTTTTTTTAATGAGGGAAGGGGAGATGTCTGCAGCTAAATCTGTGTTAATTATCACTGTGGTACTTGGGTACTCCTAGCTGCAAGGGAAGCTGGGCAATTGTAGTTAACTTTGCAGCTCCTGAAGTAAAAGAAGACGAGAAAAGGGTGTTTCTTGGTGTCAAAGGAGGAAACATGCAATATCTGTCTTAAATTGTAAGTAAAAAGGAGCTACAGACATAATGGTGCAATCAATCTCTCTTTACCTTTGGGGAAAATAGCAGAAGAATGGCTGTGTAAAAACTAGATCATGCCCTTTGTGGGTGCTGGTGCACCTTCTCTCAGGGTTCAGAGCATGAGTTAGGGAGCATTGGCCATGCTATCCTGAGATGTTCCTTTTGATTAGTGATGTTGCACTCACGCTTCATTAGGCGGTGCCACTTATTGTCAGTAATCACACAGATTAACCTTTAGTAAAACTGATGATAAAACACATACTTACAGAGATGATGAAAAATAGGTGGTAGGAGAGGAGCCTCCTAGCTATAAACACCTCTCCAAAAAAGTCAAGGGCATGCCTTCCCTTTGTTTACAGTTGGAATTCTATATACACTGGGTAAATATTATTTGCTTTTTCTATTAGTAAATATGAGGCCTTGCTTGTCTCTGGAAAGGTAGCCCATTCCTTTTCTTGGAAAAAATGCCAGGCAACAGAAACCATCCAACAGCCTGGTTAAAGTTTCAAAACCCAGTCAAATTTCTGATAGCAAACACTAAAATGGTATCATAAATAAGTGATCTTTTTCAGCACTTCATAAAGACTCATTCATTCATCTTTAATGATCAAGTGTTTATTTACTGTCTTTCATATTAGATATTGTACTCCCAATATGATGCTGTAGGATCCACAAGGTTAACAGTTCAAATCCACCAGCGGCTTCTTGGAAACCCTATTCAGGGTTGCTATGAGTTGAAACCAATTCATTAGCATTTTTGCCAACAAGAATAACAATATTAGATACCATAAGTTAAAAAGAAAAACTATGACTTTCAGAGATTAATAGTCAGAAGGTGGCATCCCAAATCTTCTCTATCCTCTTTGAGTAAACCTGGGAAAGTTGCTCAGCATATTCAATTCCTTTATTTATAAAATAGGAATAATGCCTGTCTCCCGGGTGTTCTGTGTCAATTAAACATAAGGAAATCTCCCTAGTTTATGCCAGATATCAAAGGCCTTAAGTGGCAGGTTAACAATCTTATGATATATTCTGTGGAGAATTTGAGTCTGACAGTAGAGTTGAGTATGTGAGAAATCTTCATGAATAATACAGATGTAATTTTCCTCTTTTGCTTACTTTGACTTAAAAAACAAAAAAACAAAAACCTTCCCAACATCTCTCATAGCTACTAGGAACTCTTTGTAATCCAGGTATTGTTTGAAAATTTTAACTCTTTACCATAAAGTTGTTATTAAATAGTTTGTATGAAACAGCTTTGCTGATGAAATGAGTTTGTTAAATATAACCAAGAAAATGAAATAGCATTCTTTCATTTAGAGTCAATCCAATATGTATGTTGTACTCTCACACAGATAAATTCATTTAGTCCTCACAGCATCTCTGCCAGGTCGGTGGTGTTACCTTCATTTGTGGTTGAAGGGACCAAATCTTGGAGACCTTGTGATTTTACCAAGGTCATTCAACCAGCATAAAAGTGTCTTCTTAACTCTTAACTCTTCGAACGTCTGTGAGTACTTCATGAGTTTGGGGGAGAAAATGATGGCGTGGTAATTTCTCAAAACACTCATTTGTAAATGCACCAAAACATCTTGAGTGCTGGGACTGTGTCTTGTTCTCTGTTTTATGCATCGTGTTTGGCCCAGTGCCTGGTATGCAGTGAGTGCTCCACAGACATTTGTCAAATAAGCAGCTGAGTGACTGAATAAACAAATCTCACCCCCTACACCATTGAAATAGTTTTACAAGGCAAAGTAAATGGTGAAATAGCGTATTCCACACTGGATAGCTGCTGTACTGTGGATGTCGAAGCTTAGAAAGACAGAAATTATTTGGAGAGAGATGGAGAATACATCTAGTCAACTACTCACCCTACTTGTAGCCCTTTGGGCTGGCCATTCCCTTGGAGTGGTCTGAAAGTGGGAAAAAGGAGACAGGCAATGAAATAAGAACCAGAGATAGAAGGTAAGAAACACAAGATAACCACCACCTTCTAATCACTTCACTATAGCCCTTGTCATGGTGGACAGAAATGGCCCGTTTATGGCTCAGTTGTCCTTCTGACATATGACTCCTCAAGGTTGGGACTGTACAGCTGTCATCACTGAATTCCCAGCACTAAGTCGGCATTTCATATATATTTATGAACATGAACTGGGCACACAGATGTGCTAAAAGAAATGTTCCCCAGGCAAGAGAATTTTATCTTCTGTAGGGGAATAAAGTGGTTTTGTAGGATAAGCTCTGGAGTTCCAACCAGAAGGTCAGAGGTTCAATCCCACCAGTAATTCTGAGGGGGAAGATGAGGCTTTCTGCTCCTGCAAAGATTTTTAAAAACCTTTGGAAATCCTCTACACGGTCATTATGAGTCAGAACCAACATGACAGCACTTAACAGCAACAACGTAGGTGAGCACCCGGGGCCTCAGAGTGGTCTCAGAGTGTAGTTCCAGAGCCAGGGAGTTGGGAATTGATCTAAATGATCAGGATATTCAAATAAGAAATCACATCTAAGAAGATGGGAAGAAGCATTAAGGGCTTTAAAGGCAAATTTCTCTGACAGACTCTCAGACCAGACTTCTATCCCTACTATATCAGTCAGGATCCAGTCAAAGAAAGAATCCACACTAGTCATTGAAGAGAAAGAATTTGATGTGAAGAGTTATTTGCTAGGTATTTAAAATATAGAAGATTCATATGAGAACACTAAGGTATCAAAATGGTAGCAACTACCAGAAGCAGCTTATACCACTGAGACAAGGTGAACAAAAAGGAAAACTCTGGAATGATTCTCTAAAATTCAAACCTTTGAGGAAGGGACTATGTTGTGTCTCTGAAGGGGGAAGATGAAGTGGTTTACTGAGTGCTGGGGAAACTGTAAAGCAGACTGAGTGGCCACTAAAGAAATGAAGTATAGGTCAAGAAGTGCCAGGGTGAAGAAGTCTTGTAGGGGAAGATTGCGTATGTGCTCATGGGAACAGGAAGATAAAAGGCCCTTCCTCTCTACCAACCTGCAGGCATCCCTGTTATTGTTCTGTGCTCCTAGTGACCCTACAGGACAGCATACAACTGCCCATAGTATTTCCTAGGCTGTAATCTTTATAGGAAGGAGCTCTGGTAGCATAGTGGTTATGAATCGGGCTGCTAACTTCAAGGTCGGCAGTTCGAAACTACCAGTGGTTCCATGGGAGAAAGATGAGGCGTTCTGCTCCCGTAAAGATTTGCAGCCTTGGAAACCCTGTGCAGGGTCACTATGAGTCAGAACTGACTCCACGGTACTCAACAACAACAACAGCAACAGTCTTTATAGGAGCAAATAGCCAGGTTTTTTTCTCTGACAGAGTCACTGATGGGTTGAAACCACCCACTTTCAGTTAGCAGCACAGTGCTTAACCATTGTGCCACCAGGGATCCTGTAGTCACATCTAGTGGACCATATTGCAGAAAGTGGTTCTAGAGTCGAGCATCACACAGTAGTGTAGAAGGTGGGTACGGAGTGGAGAGACACATTTAATAATTGCCCTGGGTACCTGCTTCCCTCAACTGTCTTATAGTTACAGAGATTGTTTCATTCTAGTGCTTTCTGTTATTCCACAATTAAGTAATTAGCTATTTTGCCTTCATACAACCAGTCCTAGGTTGGTTAAATGGATTCCCATTCTTATCTAAACTCTTGCCCTATGTGATCTTTACTATTGGGAAGTGGCTAAGAACCAGGCTATATAACTGACTCTGCAGGTCTGGCAATGAACTCATCCCTGTGGCTCAGATTTCAGCCAAACAATACATAGATACATAAAGGAGACAATAACACTTGTGTGATAATGCACACTTTAAAGCAGTCAACCATTTGAGATCAAAAGGGCAACATTTATCCAGGAACAAAGTTCAGAAGGAGGAATGGAAACAAGAAACACAGGGCGGAAGTGGGATAAGTGATGTATTATGGGAATTGCCATCAGTGGCATGAAACCAAATGTGTGAATTGTTGAATGGAAAGTGATCTGCTCTGTAAACCTTCATCCAATTCACAATAAAAACTTTAAAATATAAATAATGTTTGAATCTACCATTTACTATCTGGGAAAGTGTCTGTGTGCGATACTTTGGGGAAAAGTAAAAGAACCTTCCTCATATGATGTGTGCTGGCATGGATGTTAAATAAATTTATTCATAAAATACTCTAAGACCATTTCCTGGAATTAGAAGGGGCTCAATAAATATTAGTTCTATTTATTTATGCTGACCTTTCAGTTCCATGTCAGTAGCAGTTCAAACAGAATGACATGGGTTCTCTGGAAATATATGTACCCAATAAACATATTTTTTTCCTTGTGCCAGCAACTATTTCCCTGTGCTCAGTACTAGAGACACATAGATGAAAAGGTATGGTGCTGAGAGCTCGTAGTCTTATGATAGATAATGGTAAACTGATAAAAACAATATAAGTCATATGATTTTATTGAAAGTGTGTATTATAAAACCATGGAGTATGGCATCCTGTTTATAGCTTATTGTGGTGTAAAACTTCACCTCAAACCTTAGTTGCTTAAAGCAACAATAATCATTTATTATCTCATGTTTACTGTAGGGTCAAGAATTTATACAAGGCATAGTAGGGATAGCGTGTCCCTATCCATTGTGTCTAGGATAGACTGAGGAGAATGAGGGCTGGAATCATCTGAAGGCTCATTCACTCATATATCTGATGTGTTCTAAGTTTCCCAGGCAATCTCTGAAGGAAGAGACAGCTAGGTCAAAGCTATGGTGCCTTTTATAACCTAGTATCAGAAATTATGTACTTCTGTCGCACTGTATTTTTTTAAGACCATAACAAATGTCTGGAGCCCTGGCATGGCACTATGGGTTAATACGTGGACTGCTGTTGGTTTGAACCATAAGCTCAGTGGTTCAAGCTCAACAGCCGCTCCTTGGAAATCTTATACAGGGTTACTGTGAGTTGGAATTGATTCGACAGCACTTAACAACACCACCAACACAAATGTCTACCCAGTTCAAATTAAGGGAACAAAGAACCCCACCTCTTGATGGGGAAATGGCAATGTCTAATATAAAAGAATAAAAAACATGTGGAACAGGATATAGGATATACCTTTGTGAAGCCATCTTTGGAAAATACACTGCTACAGGCTAGAGTTGGAGTTGGGAGAAATCAGAACAATCTTCTTAGGAAATGATTGTGTTCTTGCCAAATTCTGCAGGCCCCATGGAGAAGAGAAGATGATTTCAGATCAGAGGTAAGGTAAATGCAAAGGTCCAGAGGTATGAGATGGATTTGTTTTTTAAAATATGCCAATAGTTCATTATGATTCATTTCCTGGAAATGGTATGAGTTTACTAAGACTTTGTTTTTACGTAAGAAAACCAGTTCCTACTAGTAAATCTAAAGATGATATTCTTGGGAGAAATGGAATCTGGAATTATGAGACCCATCTTCCTACTGTACTCCTTGCTCCATCATGCCTTGCAGTACATGGTGAGATGCTCCAGGTAGTCAATTTCTCTACTGCAGAAGGATAGCCCATGTTCTCAGTGTCTGGATGTGAAAAGGTGGATACAAGCATTCAGAATATCAGCATCTTTGCTCCAGGCATCCTCATCTGGTCATTTTCAGCATTCTTAATTAGATTCTCAGTTAATACCTGAGAATGAAATCCTATTTTTAAAGATCTCCTAGGAGATGCCTTATTCTTCTTTGGCAAATCTTATTTCAACTCTTTTCATCAGGAAAAAGCCCAATACATTCTTATGCTTTAACCAATATTACCTCCTATGGTATAGGATGCACATTTTCTCTTGCTTTACCATCATTGAGTGGAGTTATATGGCCAAGACCACCATCAGATTGGAAGAACCAGTTATAAATATTTTAATGTTTCTGGTTTCTTCTACCTCATTCTTCCTACCCAGGTTGTGGTGTCCATATCTGCAATATTTCTCCCTCTGTTCATTCTTGTACATCTGCTGTGTCCCTACTCTGGGAATTTTCTTTGTAGACTAATTATTGATCTCCTAACCTACTATTTTTCTCCATGTCTCACCTCACTTAATAGTAGTAGAACCTCTTCACAGAGGATGTTCAACAAATGCTAGCTTTTTTCTATAAAGTGGTTATTGAATTCCTCTTTAACCTTCCCTTCTCTATGCTGAATAATCCCACCTCCCCAGAGGGTGGCTCCCTGTTCTTTTCCAGCACAGCTCAGTGTGATGTCTGCTACCCTGAGTCAAGTGATTTCTAAATAGAAGCCTTCTGGTAGCACCATCATTAATTAGCATTCTTCCTTAGAACATCTAAAAGGAGCTGGTTGGGAAAACAATGTGCCCCAAACAAAGCTAATGAAGTTTAGAGGTTGGCTGCTTAAAAAAAAAAAAAAAAAGAAAGAAAGTTCAGCTTCTGATGCTTAACTATTCATGCAGCATTCATTGGACTTTCTCTTCTCTATCTTTTTGTCTCTGCCCCTTGATCCTTTTGCCCACCACCTTCATGTTCTCTCTATTCAGAATTATAATAGCTTGTCTCTCAGCGACCACAGTGTGCCCTGTTCATGCTGATTAGCAGCTGAAACCTTCAAAGCCCTGGTTTATGTAAGGATTGCCTCTTTCATGACTGGCTCCTGTGTGAGGGTTGTTGTTAACTGCCATTGAGTCAGCCCCTGACTCATGGCGGTCCCTGTACCATAGAATTAAGCCATTGTAATCCTTAGGTTTTCATTGGCTGATTTTTGGAAGTAGATCTCCTAACCTTTCTTACCAGTTTCTCTTAGTCTGGAAACTCAGGTGAAACGTATTTATCATTATAGTACCACACAAGCCTCTACTGCTAGGTGGTGGTGGCTCTGCGTTAGGTACATTGATTAGACTCAAACCTGAGTCTCCTGAATGCAAAGTGGAAATTCTACCGCTGGACCCTAACTGCCCATTGATTGACAGTAGAAACCATGCTTAATGAATCTTTCTAAATGCCACAGTTGTAGCACAGTGGGCTGCACATAGTAGATGCTCAATGTATCTTCATATTTAATAGTATGAACAAATTATTAGTAAGTTGTATCATTTTGCCCATTGTAGGTAAGACACCTAAGTGGGACCTAGAATGGCATTCTGGCATGGTCCCACCGAGTTGCTTCTGGACAGTTGTCCATACTGTTGACTATGCTGAGAACTTCATCACAAGGACATTTGCTGTTTATGATGAGTAATCTAAGTTTGCCATTTCCTTGAGAAACCTTCCTACCAAACTTTCAGTTGCTCTTCATTTTTTTAAACTAAGTTGTTATTGTGTGCTATCAAATTGATTCCTACTCAAAGCAACCATATGTTGTTGTTGTCAAGTGTCATCAAGTCACTTGTAACTCATAGTGACTGTAAAGGATTTCCAGTGAGAGTCTGCTGGGCTTGAATTGCTGACCTTGCAGCTAGCAGTCCAGAGCTTATTGTACAAAACTCAAGCTGTTGTTGGTGTTGGTGCTTTTGAGTCAGTATTGACTAATAGGGACCTTATCTACAACAGAATGAAACACCACCGATCCTGCACCAACCTCACAATCATTGGAAAGCAAAGAATGGAAAAATCTGACTTTCATAAAGATTTCTTTATTATTATTAAGTCTGGATACTTACCCAGTTTCTCAATTTGTTGTTGCTGCTGTTAGGCGCCATTGAGTTGGTAAGGATTCACAGTGAGCCTATGTACAACAGAATGAAACACTGCCTGGTCCTGGACCAACCTCAGAATCATTGCTACACTTGAGTCCATTACTGCTGCCACTTATCCCAATCCATCTCATTGGGGATCTTCCTCTTTTGCTCTGACCCTCCACTTTACCAAACATGATATCCTTCTCCAGGAACTGGTCCCTCCAGATGTTATGTCTGAAATATGAGAGACGAAGTTTGGCCATTCGAGCTTCTAAGGAGCATCTAGCTGTACATCTTCCAACACAGATCTGTTTGTCCTTCTGGCAATCCATGGGACTTTAAATATTCCTCTCCAACACCATAACTCAAATGCATCAATTCTTCTACAGTATTCTTTACTCATGTCCAACTTTCACATGCATATGAGGCTGTTTAAAATACCATGGTTTGGGTCAGGCACACCTTAGTCCTCAAACTGACGTCTTTGCTCTTCAACACTTCGAAAAGGTCTTGTGCAGAATTGCCTAATGCAATACGTCATTTGTTTTCTTAACTGCTGCTTTCGTGAGTGTTGAAGGTTGATCCAAGCAAAATGAAGACTTTGACAACTTCAATCTTTTCGCCATTTACCTTGATGCTATTTCTTGGTTCAACAGTGAGGATTTTTGTTTTCTTTACATTGAGGTGCAACCCATGCCATAGGCTGTGGTCTTTGATCTTCTTCAGTATTTTAAGTCCTCTTTGCTTTCAGCAAGTTTGCCGCAGGTTATTAATGAGTCTTCCTTCAATCCTGATGCCATGCTCTTCTTCATATAATCCAGTTTCTTGGATTATTTTCTCAGCATACAGATTGAATAAATATGGGGAAAGAATACAATCCTGATACACACCTTTTCTGATTATAAACCATTCAGTGTCCTCTTGTTCTGTTTGAATGACTGCCTCTTGGTTTATGTACAGGTTCCTCATAAGCACAAGTAAGTGTTCTGGAATGCTCATTCTTCACAATGTTGTCCATAGATCACCATGATTCACACAATCAAAAGCCTTTGTGTAGTCAATAAAGCACAGGTAAACATATTTCTGGTATTCTATGCTTTTAGCCAAGATCCATCTTATGTCAGCAGTGATACCCATGAGTCCATGTCCCCGTCTGAATTTGGTCTGAACCTCTGGCAACTCACAGTCAAAGTAGTACTGCAGCCATTTTTGAATTATCTTTACCAAAATGTTTACTGTGCAATGAATAATATTGTCCAATGACTCCTACAGGACAGAGTAAAACTGCTCTATAGGTTTTCTATGGGTTGGAACTAACTCAACGGTGCTTAACAACCATAGGTTTTCTATGCTATCATACGGAAGGGAACACATCACCATGTGTTTTCTCCCATGGAAAGGCTGGTAGATTCCAATCTCAGATCTTCTAGTTAACCACCTAGTGCTTACCATTGGGCCTCCTTACCAAGTTGGAGACTCCTACATATATATTCCTTTATACTTTTCAGGTCGTATTTTATTTTCTTATTGTCTGTATTCACCTTCAAACTACAGACCTGTGAGAGAGATGTCTATTATGTATGTTGCTTTCATTATATACCCAGTGTCAACCATAGTGCTTTGTATATTATTGGCTCTCAATAAATAGGAATAAAAGTACACATGAATGATTAATAAAAGCAGGCTCCATTCCTATAGTTTTAGAATAGTCTCCTTTCCCCCTTCCTTTCCCCAACATGGAACTATGATCATCTATATATTTATGATTGTGTCCTGGAAAAGGAAAACCATAATCAATTATAGACACACAATGCATCATTCAAAAACCCAACAACATATTTTATTTGTGCTTTTGTATAGAATATACTATTACTACAAAACATACAGAAATAGAGGATTTTGTTGTTGTTGTTAGGTGCCATCCAGTCAGTACTGACTCATAGTCACCCGATGCACTGCAGAATGAAACACTGCCCGATCCTGGGCCAACCTCACTATCGTTGCCATGCTTGAGCCCATTGATGCTGCCACTTGGCTAATCCATCTCGCTGGGGGTCTTCCTCTTTATTCTCTGACTCTCCACCATACCAAATATGATATCCTTCTCCAGGGACTGGTCCCTCCTGACAATATGTCCGAAGTATGAAAAGCATAGTTTGGCCATCCTGGCCTCCAAGGAGCACTCTGTCTGCACTTCTTACAACATAGATCTGTTGGTTCTTTTGGCAGCCCATGGCACTTTCAGTATTCTCCTCCAACATCATAACTCAAAAGCATCAATTCTTCTACGGTCTTCCTTATTCACTGTCCAGCTTTCGCATGCATATGATGTTATTGAAAATACCATGGCTTTGGTCAGGTGCACCTAGTCTTCAAGCTGACATCTTTGCTCTTCAATACTTTAAAAAGATCTTGTGCAGCAGATTTGCCTAATACATACTGACAAATTTGCCTTAAAATATGAAAAGTTGACTTCAGGTGCCTTGGCTGTTTAGTGTGAATGAATTGTCCCAGGTCTTCCAAGGATCATAGATGTCATGCATTTACTTCTTAGAAGAGATTGTGATTACTGTGAGATGTTGTTGTTAAGTGCCATCAATTGGATTTCAACTGATAGCAACCCTGTATAGGAGTGGCTAGTGAGTTTGAACCACTGAGCCCTGTTGTTCAAACTGGGTCTAGTGCTTATTCTGTGAGACATATTGAGGAGTTTTATCTCAAAATGACAGAAGAAATAAATAATCCTAATATTAATACTTTAGAATAATATTTCCTGCTGTTTAAGCCTCAGCTGCTATGGGTTGTCAGAACACAACTCTACAGGGATCTGACAATGTGAAATTCTTGGTCTCCCTTGTTATTGTTGTTAAGTGCGTTTGCATTGATTCCAACTCATAGCTACACTATAGGGTTTCCGAGGCTTTAAATCTTCACAGGAGCAGAAAGCCTCATCTTTCTTCCACAGACTGGAAGAAGTTCAGGCTCCGAATCTTAGAACTTGTGGTTCACAGTCCAGTGCTTATTGTATGGAGCCTCTGCAGTAACCTTGGTGTCCCTAGCATGGGGAAAACCAAACCTAACCTCCTCACCCCATATCTTCGAAAGTGATAAGTTTTATCCAAGTAGTTGTTGTAGTAGTACTGGGGGCAGGCACGGAGGTGGTAAAATATGAGAGACGCACTGGGACTTGTTTTTATATTTCCTGAAATGTCCCTCTTGAAGCTTTCTCTTGCTCCTAAAAAGGTTTTGAAATGCACCTCACATCAACCTTTGCAAGATGTATTTTGTGGAGGTTTTGTTTGTTGCTTCTGTCATTTAATATTTCTGAGACCATGTTCCCACTTTCTTCTAGTCTGTACTTAGTTACTTTGAGGCTTATAGGAGTCATTCACAGAGGTGATGTGCAATAGTCCCTATTAAATTCCAGAGAGATGATTGTCCCTTCAAGTTGTCACAGGAAGTGTTTTTCTATAAGGAATACAACATGAGTCACTTCTGAGATGTTCTAGTCTTAGATGAATTTTATTTTACAGGGTTTGTCTTTCAGAAAATACTGCTAAGGGTTACTTTTATCTATTTAGAGAGAAGCAGGAAGTGTATCGGGCTTAGGTGTCAAAACTGACTTGCATTCAAATGTTAGCCCAACAAAAGTTTTCAATAAGTTGTTAAACCTGGAAAATAAAACTAATAATTCCTGTACTTCTATTATTGTTGTGTGCTGATTTATTGAGGCTGCAATTGAAAGAAGAACAAACCAGTAAGTTATTTTTCTAGCACATAAAAGAAGTCATTAGGAATCAGGCATTTTATTCTATTGCTTTTTCGTCCTTCACATAATCTACCTCATGATCCAAAATGTTGCCTGAGCTCTACCCATCAGTCTGCATTTTGGCCAGGAAGGATGAAAGGGCCTGCCACCTCTCTTTAAGGGATGCTTACTGGAAATTGTAATATTTCTGCCAGAACTTAGAAAAAGGTCATGCCTAACTGAATGGGCATGCTGGGAAATGTAGCCTAATTTTAGGTGGTTATATCCTGGTGTGGCACTGTGGGTTAATGCTTTGGACTACAAAGTTGCTTTAACTGCAGGGTCTATGGTTCAAGCTCACCAGCCACTCCTCGGGAACCCTATATAGGGTCACTTTAGGTTGGAACCAACTCTATGGCACTTAACAACAAAAACAACATTGGCCAACTTAAATACCAAGGTTTTTTCATAGAAGACAAGAAGAATGGATACTAGGGTGCAGTTATACATCTTTGCCAATTTCCCTTGCGTAAATATTGGATTAAGTGAGATGGCTCATCCAGATTCATGCTGTTGCTGTTATCCAGCCAGTTCCAACTCACAGCAACCCAGTACAAAGTTTCTGAGTCTGTAAATATTTTGGGGAGCAGAAAGCCTCATCTTTCTCCCCAGGAGCAGCTGGGAGGCTTGAACCACCAACCATGTGGTTCACAGTCCAGTGCTTATCCTGCAGAACCACCATGCCCCCACAAAATCCACTGGTAGAAAATTCATGTTATAAACTGTTCAATCCTGTATTCTTGTAAAATTTTATTATTAAAATAACTTCAGTGTTATTTTCACGTGTTGTTCTTAGTTGCCATCATGTCAGTCTAAACTCTTGGTGACCTCATGTACAACAGAATGAAATGCTACCCCATCCTGTGTGGCTTCATGTTCCTTAGTATGCTCTGGTCTACTGTATGTTTGAAGGCCTTCTAACCTAGGGTCCTCATCCATCTTCCAGCACTATATCAGAAAATACTCCACTGCGATCCATAAAGTTGTCATGACTCACATTTGAAAGTAGATTGCCAGGCATTTTTTCTAGTTTGTTTTTATCCGGAAGTACCATAAAACCTGTTCACCATAGGGAATCCTGCTGGCATTTGAAATCCTGGTAGTATATCTTCCAGCATCATAGCAACATGCAAGCCAGCCCAGTACAACATACTTACAGACAAATGGTGGTCCTTCTAGGTAGAAATTCAGAAAAATAAAGACTAGTTAACAGAATAAGCATTGTCCACTTCAAAGGGCAACTTCAAAGTAAGGTTTCATTTTGGAAAGTTATTTTTGAGATATGTTTTATGAAAGATTATTATACAGAAAATAATTCATTCGTCTGCATAGAAGACAAAGGGAGCCTAGAAATAGACAGTATATGTCATTCATTTTTACATATGAGAAAACTGAACCCAAAGAGGTGACATAATTTGTTGCAAAATCATAAAGCTAATTACTGGTAGAGACACAACTCAAACCCAGGATCCCTGGCAAAATGTTCTTTTTTTGTGTCTTGCCTGTCTACCACTTGGCTCTACCTCCCCCAAATGAAAATCATCTGTAAAAGGACAGGTGGTTGAACTGTCACAGGAAGTTGTGGTAGAGTAGTTGATAGAATTTTCTGACAATTGAAGGGATAGATGTTTGCACAGTGGGTTGTACGAGTTGACCTCTAGGTAGTCCCATCTCTGCTCTTCTTTGATGACTGGGGTTAAAATTCACAGTTGGCTCATTCAATGTTGACTCTGTTTTCTTGGTTTCTTAATAATAAAGTTCATATTGGCCACCCCCTGGCTCCCCTATGGTTCAATCCTAATCTTGCTCTTGAAATCTGTTGATGTTTTATTTGTCCTTTGGTTGCTGTATTCTGAATGCAGGGATTCTTAAGTTTATCAGCTCCCGGCGCTTTTGTCATTTTAGCTTTTCTTACCCACTCGTGTACCAGCTGTGCCCGAAGAAGGTAGTGGTAGGGGGAGCCAGTTCCTCCAGAGTATTACAGCCCTCTTTCTATCTCTGCCCTCACATCAGGGAAACCTATTTCTGTCTGTGAAATGTGACCTTTAGCTTCTTTTTTGAACACTAGCAAGAAACCCTTAGCATACTCCCAGCAGCACCAGCTGTCTATTTTCCTTCTCACTTGAATATCTAAGAAGTGTTGCTGACTAGTTTGTGAATTCTTTGTGCTTGACGTTTTGTTTGAATGTTTGGTGGTATCTTTTTCCTGTTTTGCCCGACTCTTTCTTACTCTCTTTTCTCCCTTCTTGGATGTAAGATGACGTTGATTCTTTTCCCCAGCAATCTGTTTTCTGCCTTGTCAGTTTGTATACACCACTCTCTTGCCTTAATCTCTTCTGGCAGGCTTTATTAATTCCTATAATTTTGTTATGCCAAGTGGGAAACAGTTACTTTACAAATCAGTGATTACCTTATGAATCTACCCTGTCTCCATGATATCCAATCTTATTATATATCCCTTGTTTTGCCTTTGAGACTTCACTTCTTAAACCTGATTTATACTGCAGAGATTCCTGTTTGCCTATCGAATATCCATTTTCAATTACAGAACTCTGCTTTGGAGAAGAGGGTGTGAAGAGAAGCAATTGCTCCCAGGTATAAAAGTTATCATGATGACCCATCCCATGATATATAATTTTCAGCTTCCCTCGGGGTCTGTTCTTTAGAGATCCCAACCAGTGGCACTTGCTAAGTTACTTTTATATTGTACAGATGTGTCTTGACATCCTTCCGTGGATCAGGCTCTTAGCTATTTCTGAATCTTATTGGTGGCAGAGAACACAATTACAAAGGTGACTAAGACATACTGCTTGTTCAGAAGTAGCTCTAGTTCATTGAAAGGGTCAGAAATGTAAACAAACCAATACATTTAAGGTGATGAGTCCAACTATTGTTATTAGATGCTGTTAAAGTTGGTTCCCACCCTGTGTACAATAAAACGAAACACTGTCCAGTGTGCATTATGCTCACAATTGCTCTGTTTGATCCATTGGTGAAGCTGCTGTGTCAATTCATTTCATTGAGGTTCTTCTTTTCCCCTGGCTCTTTCATTTACCAAGCATGATGTTCCCAATTTATAACGTCCAAAGTAGGAGCATTCTGGTTATATTTTTTCTCAAGACAGATATGTTCATTCTTCTAGTAGTCCATGGTATATTCAGTATTCTTCACAAGCATTATAAATGCATCAATTCTTCTTTGGTCTTTCTTCCTCACTGACCAGCTTTTGCCTGTACATGAGGCAATTGAAACTACCATGGCTTGGATCAAGTGTACCTTAGTCCTCAATGTAACATATTTGCTATTTAACATTTTAAAGAGATATTTTGCGGCAGAATTACCTAATTAAATATGTCATTTGATTTTTTGGACTGCTGCTTTCATGGGTATTGATTTGATTTTTTAAAATCCTTCACTACTTCAGTCTTTTCTCCATTTATAATGTAGTTGCTTATTGGTCCAGTTCTGAGGATTTATGTCTTCTTTATGCTGAGGTGTAATTCATATTGAAGGATATAGTTTGTTTTGTGTGTTTTTTTTTTATCTCCATCAGCAAGTGCTTCAAGACCTCTTTTCTTTCAGCAAGCAAGGTATGTCATCTTCATATTGTAAAATATTAATGTGTCTTCCTCCAATCCTGATGCTGTATTTTTCTTTGTAGTGAAGCTTCTCAGTTTTTTTTACTCAGCATATCAAATGCCTATGTAGAGTCAGTAAAGCACAAATACACATCCTTGTGATATTCTCTGCTACAGTCAAGATCCATCTGACATCAGCAGTGATAGTCATTTTTTCACATCCTCCTCTGAATTGCCTTGAATTTCTGGCATCTCCTTATTGATGTACTATGCAACAGTTTTTAAATTATTTTCGGCAAAATCTTACTTGCCTGTGACATTAATGAATTATTGTTGTTGTTAAGTGCCATTGAATGAGTTCTGACTCAGAACGACTCTGTATAGGGGTTCTGAGGAGCAGCTGGTGAGTTTGAACCACTGACCTTCCAATTCAAACTGACCTTGTGGTCCAGTGCATTATCCTGCAGCACCACACCAGGAAGAGTGTTCAATATTTTCCACATTCTGTTGTTTCCTTTTTATTTGTAATGAGGACAAATATGGATCTCTTCCAGTTGGTTGACCAGGCAGTTGTCTCCCAAGTTTATTGACATGGATGTTAAAGCATCTCAACTGCTCTTCTATAAATTATTGGATCCTTTTTTTTGCCAATATCTTACACAGCTTTGATTTCTTCCTTCGGTGCCATTGATTCTTGATCATATATTACTTCTTGCAGTGGCTTAATGTTGATCAATTCCTTCCATCTTCTTTTGATGCTTCCTGTGTTAGTGTAATATTTTGTCCTTAAAATCTTTCAATATTGCAATTCAGAGCTTGAATTTTTTTCTTCCCTTCTTTTAGCTTGAGAACTACAGAGCTTAGTCTCCTCTTTGGTTTTATAACACCAGATCTGTGCACATTTCTTGACAATATTGTATCTTCTACAGCCATCCTTTGAAATCTTCTGTTCAGTATTTTACTATAGCATTTCCGTCATTTGCTTTTCTACATTCAAGAGCAAATTTCAGTCTTTTCTGATACCCATTTTGGTCTTTTCTTTCATTCCTGTTTTTTTTAATGACCTTTTGCTTTCTTCATATATTACAACCTTGATAACCTCAAAGTAGTCTGGTCTTCAGTCATTAGTGTTCAGTGCATTAAATCTATACTTAAAATAGTCTCTAAATTCAGATGGGACATACCCAGAGTTGTACTTTGGTCTCCATAAACTTGTTTTCATTTTCTTCAGCATCAACTAGAACTTGTCTGTGAGCTGTTGATAGTTTCTTATGTAGTCACCCCTGGCCTTGTTCTAACTGATGATACTGAGATTCTCCATCATCTCTTTCAACAGATATTTGTTGTTGTTGTTAAGTGCCATCAAGTCGGTTCTTCAAGAGATACAGCCAGCTTAATTTCTATATATTCCACCTGGGGAGGTTCATGTGTACAGTTGCTATGTATGTTGTTGAACTGTATCACCATGGTCATATTTTCCAATTACCAGTCCTTCATTGCCAGTATTTAAACTTCAGTTACCAGTAATTATTTTTTGAATCTGCATTGCATGTTTGATCAACTTCAGACTGGAATGTTGGTAAATACCTTCAGTTTTTTCACCTGTGACATTAGTGTGTGGTGCATAAATTAGAATAATAGCTGTATTTAACTAGTTTTCATTCAGTATATGGCTACTATTCTATCGCTGATAGCATTGTATTTTAGGATAGATCTTGAAATGTTCTTTTTGACAATGTATGCAACACTATTCCTTTTCAGTATGTTATTCCTAACATAGTAGAGCATGTGACTGTCCTATTCAAAATGGTCAATTCAAGTCCATTTCAGCTCACTACTGCCTAGAATATCAATCATTTGGTATTCCATTTAATTTTTGACAACTTCCAGTTTCTTTAGATTCATAATTTGTATATTCCACATTCCAGTTATTAATAGATGTTTACAGTTGTTTCTTCTCATTTTGAGTCATGCCATATCAACAAATGAAAGTCCCAGATTCTTTACTCCATACATGGCATTACGGTCAACTCTACTGGGGTAGCTGTTCCTCAGTAATATTTTGAGTGCCTTCCAATGGAGGGGTTCATCTTCAGCACTATTGGTTGGTTATGTGCCGTGGAGTCGGTTCTGACTCATAGCGACCCTATACAGGGTTTCCGAGGATGTAAATTTTTACGGGAGCAGAAAGCCTCATCTTTCTCCCATGGAATAGCTGGTAGTTTTGAACTGTTGACCTTGTGGTTCGCAGCCCGATTCATAACCACTACGCTACCAGTCACTGGCCTTTTTTTTTTTTACAAGTAGATCACCAGGTCCTTCTTCTTAGTCTGTCTTAGGCGACAGCTCCATTGAAACCCATCTACCATGAATACCCCATTGATGTTTGAAATACTAGTGACATAGATTCCAGTATTACAGCAACATACAAGCCACCATGGTCCGACAAACTGACAAAT
>NW_006408546.1:5563695-5565300 GCF_000296735.1 Chrysochloris asiatica | reverse complement strand
GTAACCACTATACTACCAGAACTCCGTTACAGCCTTGGAAACCCAAAGGGGTAGTTCTGGTGTGTCCTGTAGGGTCAGTATTAGAGTGGACTTGAAGACAGTAGATTAAGCATGCATTAAAAAAAAAAGGCTTGAGAGCACATGGCATGACTGAAAAAGACAAATTATTTTGTGTAGAAGCCTTGTTAGGTGATTTCAGGTCCCATAGTGAAAGGCATATGTCTTAGATTTAGTTCTCTAGAGAAACAAAACCAGTGAAGCTGTGGATTTGGTTCCACCTCACAGCAATCCTGTATAGAGTTTCCAAGGAGCAGGATGTGGGTTTGAACCACCAGCCTTATGGTTAGCAGTCCAGTGCTTTTCCTACAGCAACACACCAGGGATCCAGTGAAGCGTATATGTTGTTGCTATTGTTAAGTGTCCTTAAGTCATTTCTCACCCATAGCGACCCTGTATAGGGTTTCCAAGGAGTGGCTGGTGGGTTTGAACTGCTGACCTTGTAGTGAACAGTCTAGTGTTTATCCTACATAAAGAGCGATTTATATCAGGGAAACGGCACACACATTTGTAGAGGTGGTTAGTCCTATGTCCATGGGCTAGGAGTCAGGCTTCTGACTTCTGACTCACATTGCTGCAGGGCTGATGAACCAAGATGGCAGATAGGCAGGCAGGCAGGTCCAGCAGGTATGAAGGCAGATTGGCGATGACTCCCAGGTTTGGCAGGTAATGGAGCAGGCCACTAGCTCAAGGCAAAAGAACTGAAGATCAGAGAATGAGTCAGATGCAAGATCCAGACCCATCAGAGAGCAAGCAAGCCATGCCTGAATGCCCCATATATAGGAAGCAGATCTCACCTGAGGAAGCTTCCCTTCACTTGATTGGCTGCTCATACCAGTCCTCATTTTAGAGTTGATTACATTATATTAGGTCTCATCATGGAGGGTAACAGCATCTCAACTGTCAAACCACTGAGAATCCTAGCCCAGTCAAGTTGACACAAAACCTTAACATTTTATAAGTCTTTAAGAATTCACTGATTTGTTCTTCTTGTTGGTTTAGTATTTTGGTAGGGATTTTGTTTATTTTGTTTTGGGGATAAATGAAAGTTATATGAGAGTTTAAAAGTTGTTGAAAGACCAGTTAGTGACCATGTAAAAGGTAGAGTAGATGAGACAGACTAGAAATGAGAAAGGAGTAAAGATCCTGGAAAAGTATCAAGTAGCAGATGAAGACAGAGGGAGCAGGGACTGGGTACAGAGAGCATGTGATGGCTTTAGGAAATTTTGTGGGAGAATTAACTGGACTTGGAGTATACTCTCATATGGCTAGTAAGGGAGAGGAAGGAATAAAAAAATCATTAATAATTTTGGCTTATGACATGTAGTCATGGTTCTCCCAAGTGTCAGAATAGGGATTATGAGACTCTATATCAAAAGTATATAGAAGACAGGGAGGACAAACAATATGGCAGATCTGATCTGGTGGACGTGTAGTAAAGAGCTCCGCCAACAACAACACAGAATACCCAACCAAGCAGGCTAAGGAGATGCTGAACCACATATAAAGGAATATTTAGAAGGTTGGAAGGCTTACAGCTGGGGGAAT
>NW_006408546.1:5546351-5559720 GCF_000296735.1 Chrysochloris asiatica | reverse complement strand
AGTATATCCCATCTGAATTTAGAGACCATCTCAAGAATAGATTTGATGCACTGGACACTCGTGACTGAAGTTCAGAAGAGCCATGGGATGACAAGAAAATCATCCATGCAGAAAACAAAAGGTCAATAAAACAGTAAAGAAAAAAAGACCAAAATGGATGTCAGAAGAGTCTTTGAAATTTGCTCTTGAGTGTAGAGAAACTAAAGTTACTGGAAGATATAAGGAAGTAAAAAACTGAAAATTTTAAAAAGGGCAGTTCGAGAAGACAAAATCAAGTATGAGACTACCAGAAGGTAAGAACACACTCAACATTGCTCAGGCAGAAAGAACTGAAAAAAAAAAACAAAAACAAAAACCCCAAGCATCAGGTTGCAAACTCACCAACTGCCGATAGGAAACCCTATACAGGGTTACTATGAGTCAGAACTGATAAGAACAATGTCATTGAACAACAACAGCATCATGGGCAAAATATGAAATGCAGGTGGGGCACTGCAGGATGAGCCTGTACCACTGGGTTGGATTGAACTGCAAGGTTGCAGGTTTAAACTCACCAGCCACTTCTCAGAAACCCTATACAGTGTCACTATGAATAATCTGCTTCTATAAAGATTTTTAGCTTCAGAAACCCTATGGAGCAGTTTTACTCTGTCCTATAGGGTCGTTATGAGTTGGAATTAATTCAGTAGTAGTGGGTTTGGCTTTGTGTTTTGGTTCAATGAGAAGACATAGAGTAAAAAGCAAAAAGGACAAAGCCCCTTTGAAATATCTGTTGTGCCTAGTGGGAATTGAATAAATACTGCTTAATCCTGAGCAGAGTGATGATGGCTAAATATATATGTCCCTGTGTCTAGTCATTAGTATGTAGTATTACACTCTCGTGTATTGTTTCATAAAACTCTAGGCTGGCTTTAGGAGCCCTGATGGTGCAGCAGGTTAAGCATTGGGTGGCTAACCGCATGCTTTGGGCCTTATCCCATTGCGCTTTTACCGTCTATAAAGCGTGCCTATTTTCCATGTTCTTGAATCCTCTTTGCATTTTGAAGGAAATCTTTCAGTAGCATGTTCTTCTCAATCTAAACCGATTACAGCCAAGTTGATTCCAACTCAGCCGCACATTAGAATTGTTCCATAGGGTTTCTAAGACTATAAATCTTTACAAGGCAGACTGACTAATCTGTCTCCTGCGGAGTAGCTGGTGGATTCAAGTACTGAATTTTTGGTTAGCAGACAATTCTTGTGCTACCAGGAATTCTTGCCTTAACTCTGATGCCTTCTCATATCTTCTTATCCCCCTTTGGACTAGGTGGAATGGAATAGCCCAAACTCAACTTCCTAAAAAACAACTCTGGCTTGCTCCAAAAAAAGTAGGCATTTTGTGAATTGAAATCCTAAATCCTTATATCAGCAGCATTTTTCTGAAACACAATCAAAGTTCACCCTGAGAGCTTTTTATATAAAGTCTTTTAAATCAAGAACTTTTGTCTTATTTGTCTTTTAAAGGCTGGGTAAGGAGTGAACAGAATAGCCTGTTGTGGAACCCATTGAAATGAAACTGAACCACACCTGTAGGAATGTCCTCAATGAGTAGTATTTTATAAACATTGTTGTTGTTGTTCAATGCCAATGAGCGGGTTTCAATTCAGCAACCCTGTATAGGATTTTCGAGGAGTGACAGATGGACTTGAATCACCAACCTTGCGGTTAGCAGTCCAGTGCTTACCCTGCAATGCCACACATTACCTGATTCCATATGTGGACTTTCCTGCTTTGTGTTTAGGGACTAACATGGAAGAAAATGTTAGTATTTTTGTGATTATACTCGAATCACAAAAAAACCAGACTTGTTTTTTTGTTTTTTTTTAACTATACTAAAAAAATACGTATGTAGGAGTCCTGGTGTGATGCTATGGGTTAATGCGTTAGACTGCAAAGTTGGTTTGAACTGCAAAGTCAGTGATTCAAGCTCACTAGCTCCTCCTCGAAAGCCCCATGAGGGGTCTCTATGAGTCAGAACTGACTCGATGGTACTTAACAACAACAAATATATATGTAACAAAATGTATACCATTTCAGTTTTCTTCTCATATTTCATTCAATGCCATTAATTTTATTCTTGTTGTGTAATCATCTCCATTATTCCTTTCCAAATTTTTCCATCACCTTTAACAGAAGCTCAGTGTCCCCTAAGCAATGTATCGTAGACTTATCTTTATCTGATGTGAGTAGAACTGTTCTCAGTCAGTGATGACAGAGATGGGAAGACATGGGCTTCACATACTAACGGTTTAGGACAGGAGCATTTGCACTGATATCCAGAAATTGGACAGGGTTTTCTCTCATCAAGAATTAAAGGCAAAGTCAGTAAAGACGTCATTTGTGAGTATCTTCTGTGTATATGCACTAGAGTTTTTCCCCCCACATTGTTTGGTCTACAGAAGGTACTGGTTGTCTTCTCTTTTCAGCATCTGCTGTGATATAACCATGGCAACCCTATTATATAGATAAAGAAACCAAGTTTTTATGTTTAATTGACTTAAGGCTTAGGATTCAAGCTCAGGTCTTGAATCCTGACTCAAAGTTGAATACTCTGCATCATAGCACCTTCAAACAATTCATGGAAAATGTGTGTAGAGCCTGGCGAAGTAAATACAATTTTCACATGTACTAGAGGCGCTGTGAATTGGGTGGTTCAAACCAGCCACTCTGAGAGAAAAAGATGAGGCTGTCTGCTCCCATAAAGATTTACAGTCTCGGAAACCGAATGTTGGATCCTTATGTGTCAGAAATGACTCAGTGGTCATGGGTTTTGGTTTTTCTGTTTTCTTTCTTTCTTTTTTTTTTTTAGTTTAATTCTCATAGTTGTGTTGTCCACCACAGGGATTGTTTCAGATCCTGCCAATTTTTCTGTGTTTTATGTTGTTGTTGTTGTTAGGTGCCATCAAGTCAGTATGAACTCATAGCGACCCTATGTACAACAAAATGAAACACTGTCCGGTCCTGGACCAACCTCACAATTATTACTATGCTTGAGCCCATTGATACTGCCATTTTGCCAATCTATCTCTCTGGGGGTCTTCCTCTTTTTCTCTGACCCTCTGCCTTACCAAACATGATATCCTTCTCCAGCTACTGGTCCTCACTGACAGTAGTATGTCTGAACTATGAGAGATGAAGTTTGGCCATCCTGGCCTCCAAGGAGCACTCTGGTTGCATTTCTTCCAACACAGATTTGTTAATTCTTTCGGCAGCCAATGCACTTTCACTATTCTTCTCCTGAACTAGATTAAGTTAGCATTCCTATGTCTTAGCCCTTTTCTCCTTGGGTTTTCTTTAACCAGTAACTCTCAGTTAATATCTGAACTGTTTCATTGTAGTTTATTATCATTGTAGTTTAGTATCAATTTTCCTTTTGTTTGTCTACAGACTTAGAAACTACTAACTCTGTTAGATTCTATTTTATGACCTTTGTTCTCTTCCAAACATAAATTCCGAGGTATATATTGTCATACTTTCTTTTGTGGTCCTCTAATGTAACTTCACAAACACAAAAGGGCTGACTGATGATGAACAGTTAAAAACTCAAGTGCTTTGCTTGTCTAAATAATGGCTTAGAGTTGTCATGATTCTGTGTAAGTGCAGGATAGATGGAGCCCAGGAAATGGTGATTCGTTTAGTTAAGAGGAAAGAAGTGTGGAATGACTTGTGAGTGAGAAAGCGTGGAATGACTGAGTCATTCTGAGGATGGATTTATGTTGACATTTTCTATTTATTTTCTGACTGAAGTGCCATTGGTTCAGAATAATTACAATTTCTTTAGGCAAGGCATGTGCCTCTCTGTATATTTTTGTCCTATTAGCATTCAGCACAAAGACTGCCTTCCATTGTGAGGTTCTTGAGAAACGACCAAAGTTTAGGCATCAGCAGAATCTTAGATTCGAGTCCAACCCACAGAGATTCTGCTATTAGTAGTCTGGGGTATTGGGATATTTAACACACCCCTAAGCATTTCTATTTGGGGACTGTGGTGCCATAGGATAAGCACTGGATTGCAAACCACAAGGTTGTCAGTGTGAGCTCACCAGCCACTCCTGGGGAGAAAGGTGAGGCTTTCTACTCCCACAAAGATTTATAGCTTCGGATATGCTATACAGGATCTCTATGAGTTGTAACCTGTAACCTATTCGACTGCGCTTAACAACTACAAAGGAGTTTCTAATATGCAGCCAAGGTTCAGAACCACTGAGATAGATGCTAAATTTTGAAGAAAATAGTATAGAAGATGATCAAAGATAGCCTAGCCTGAGTTGCAGAAGTAGCCAACAAGAGATGTTTCTAATATTGTATGGTTGAATAGAGAAAAGGATGTTGAGGGTGCCCAAAATGCTAGAAGAGGAGTAGACAATTCAAGGAGCTTAGCTGGAATTTGTTGATTGTCTAATTTGTGGCTGGCTTTCTTGGAGTTTCATGCATAGGATTGCCACATAAGATATAACCTAAACTAGGATATATTTTTTTTAATGAAAGGGTGTGTGCCTAATAATTACATTGAAACAACAGGCATAAACAACGATTGTCTTGAACAAACTAGAATGTGGGTCACCCTTAGCCTGGGTCTCACTCTCAGCTTCTGATGTCAAAATCCTTCACTTATATAAACAAATCTTTTATAAGTAAAGTTGTTGTTGTTATTAAGTGATGTTGAGTTGGTTCTGACTCATAAAGATCCTGTATAGGGTTTCCAGGAGCTGCTGGTGAGCTTGAACTGCCAACTTTGTGGTTCAAACCAGCATTACAATAGAGTGCCTATCCTATAGTGCCACTCCAGGACTCCACAGAAATTCCTTAGCTGTACCCCAATATTAATAGCAAAGTTAAAAATAAATAAATGAATGAATGAATGCTGGGGCCTTCCTACATGCTGATAAGACTGTAAAATTGTGCAACCACTGGAAAACAGTATGCCATTTCCTTAAAAAGTTGGAAATAGAAATAACATATGATCCAGCAATCCCTCTATTTGGTATATATCCTCAAGAATAAGAACCACAACATGAGTAGATATATGCACACCGTCTTCATCGCAGCACTATTCACAGTAGTATAAAGAGATGGAGACAACTTAAATGCCCATCATCAGAAGAATAAGTAAGTAAACTTTGGTACATACGCCCAGTGGTATACTATGCAATATTGAAAAATAGTGATGAATCTGCAAAACACCAAATAACATGAATGAACCTGGAGGACAATATGCTGAGTGAAATTAGTCAATCACAAAAGTATAAATATGATCTTAGTTGTAAATGACAATTATTTTGAACAAGAATATCCAGAGTCCACATTCGAAATCTGTATAGATTGAAATCTGTACTATCACTGAAAATGAGGCTCTATCCTCACTAGATGACTTTCTTTGAAAGATGAAATAAACATCATATTCACCCAGTGTTGTCACAATAAAAAAAGTTTAACTATAAATTATAGTCTATTACATAGTATCACTCATTTGATGCGTAATTAAAATGTCTGCTTGAATCATAGTTTTAATTAAGATATTAATTAAAATAATGAATGGAATTGTGGCATTAAAATGTTTGACTCTGATAAAAACTGTATTATCATAGTTAATGTGAGAAAATGTTACAGAAATAAAATTTAGACTCTGACCAGAAAAAAAAAAAAAAAAGACAAATATATATAAGACCACGATTGTAAAAAGCCATGAAAATTTATCATGGGGGGAATAAAAAGAGAGACTTTTGCACTATCTGTTTTACACCCTCTGCTCCCAAAGAAAGGAGTCTTGGTGGCATAGTAGATTAACACTGGGCTTCTAACAGAAAGCTATAACTCCAAGTTGTTCAGTGGAGAAAGATGAGGAGTCTGTGTCCATAAAGAATTACAGCCTCAGAAAGTATGCCGCAGGTCTGTTCTGTCCTGTGGGGTTACTGTGGCTTGGAATCAGTTAGAAGGCAGTGGTTTGGGGTTTGGTTGGCTCCCAGAGAACAAATCATGATCGACCGTTCAATTCTCTTGACTTCAAGAATTAAAGAGAAGCTTAAAATATGGACAGTTGATAGTCTCAAATTAATACAAATCCCTGAAGAAACACGGATAGCTGTTCTAAAAAGTTGGCTTGTCAAGAAAAAAGACTTCTTTGCATAATTTTGAGAGTTCACTCCCTTTCAAACACCTGTGTGGTAGTATTTTTATGGGCTACATCTGGTGTGAATTTTTTTTTTCCTCCTTCTTTAATTTTTTTTTTTTTTTTTTTTAACCACCTAACTAACACCTGCTTGAAATTGCTGTGCTGTTAGGAGAAATGAAGTTTGCATTGGTATCCTCTGTGGATTCTAAAGCATAATTAGTCCAGGAGAGAATAAATGAGCAGAGGAGGGGTTGAAAGGTGGAAGGTGCTAGGATATAACAAAAGTTGCCGTCAGCACGTTCCACAAAAGTAATTTCTCTCACTGTCCCTTCCCCTGAAAGTGAGTTCCAGAAAGAACTGTTCATCCTGAAGTCATACAACTTTCATTCCACACAACTGTAGAACATCCTATCTGAAGCCTCAGGGAATTTTGAGACCATTTACTGTAAAATGGAAACAAAAGACTCAGGGAGACTGGAAAGTATTTCTAAAGTTGAGCGAAGCAGGTTTCCTAATTCCAAATTCATTACTCTTTTCTTTTTATCCTACTATCCAGCCAGGCATTTACCAACCATAGAGCTTTACTGAAGGAGCAGTGGTGGTGCATAGGTTTAAGTATTTAGCTGCTAACCAACTGAGTGGTTCAAACATTCAGTGACTCCACAGGAAGAAGAGCTGCTCCTGTTAAAAGTGTTGTTTCTGTTGTTGTTGTTAAGTGCGGTGGAGTCTGTTCCGACTCACAGTGATCCTGTATAGGGTTTCCCAGGATCAGCTAGTGAGCTTGAACTACCAGCTTTGCAGTTCAAACTGACATTGCAATCCAGTGTATTGACCCACAGCACCACACCAGGACTCCCCTGTAAAGATTACAGTCTAGGAGACCCTATGGGGCAGTTCTACTCCATCACATGGTTTTGATGTAAGTTGGAATAGACTTGATAGCACCTAACACACAGGGCTCTACTGACTTGTTTTGGGAACTCTACAAAGAGGGAGTGTTTTGTAGGAGAGATTATGAGTGATTGAACCACTGTAGCTGGAGGAATCACTGTTCATTTCTAGCACATTTCCATCACAGGTTCTATAGAAGATTTTCAGGGTAGAGATCACAAGCAACATCAGTTATAAAGCTAAAAATATATGATACTCACTGGCTTAAGGTTTAAGTTCTCTGAATACAGTTTAGAAATTCTAGAATCTGGCCCTGAGGTTGGCACAAAATATCTTTGTTGTTTAAATAATGTGGGAAGGAGCTCATGAATGAAAGAATGACTTGCAACCTTTATTTCTTTCATAACACAATCCTTGAATGCAAAGGTTCTGCATATACTTGAAGGTGGCATGTTGTTTTTGTTGTTGTTTACTACCATTGAGTCCGTTCTGACTCATAATGACCCTGTATAGGGTTTCATAAGGAGCAGTGGTTAAGCGCTTGGCTTCTAAATGAGAAGTTGATGGTTTGAGCCCACCAGCAGTTCTGTGGGGAAAACATGTGACAGTCTGCTTTCATAAAGATTACAGCTTTGTAGACTTTATGGGGCAGTTGGACTCTGTTCTATCAAGTCACTTTCAGTAGGAATTGACTAGACATGTTTGGTTTGGTTTGGTTATATCCACATGTAAGCAGAAATATTTTACAAAACAACATCAACAAACCAAACCCAAACTTACTGACATCTAGTCGGTTCTGACTCATAGTGACCCCACAGGACAGAGACAAAAGGCCCTATAGGGTTTTCAAGGCTAGCAATCTTTATGGAAGCAAACTGTCATATCTTTCACAAAGCTGTTGGATTCAAACTGCTGACCTTTGTTTTAGCAGTTAAGCACTTGAGCCACTGTGAATCCTCTAATTTCCACTGAGAGAATGAAATCATGTATCAGGAGAGGGAAGAACATAGATTCTGAAACTTGATGGGATTCAAATCCTAGGTGTGCTGTTTATTAGCTATGTGGCATTGGGTAAGTTTTCTTTTTTGCTCTTTTATAAAATTGGGAAAATAACATCTACCACTCATGGTGTAGTGTTGTGGGTTAGTGCACTGAACCACAAGGTCAGTTTGAACTGCAAGGTCAGGGGGTTCAAGCTCACCAGCCACTCCTCGGAAATCCTATACAGGGTTGCTATGAGTCGGAACCAACTCGATGGCACTTAATTGCAACAACAATAAGTGTGTTACTATAGGATAAGCACTAGACTGCTGACCATCAGGTTGGAAGTTCAGATCTACCAACTGCTCTTGGAAGTCCTATATAGAATTGACCCAATGGCACTCAGCAACAATAATGGGAAGAATAGAAGCCTGGTTGGTACTGCAGGGTAGGCAATTGATTGCTAACTGAAATGTCAGTGGTTCAAACCCGCCAGTCACTCAATGGGAGACAGATGAGATGTCTGCTACTGTCTCAGAAACCCTATATATAGCTGTTATGAGCCATAATCCACTTGATGGCAGTGGCTTCAGTTTGGGTGGTGGTGGTATTAAGTGCCATCAAGTCAGATTCAGACTCATAGCAACCCTGTATAGGGTTAGCAGCTGGTGGGTTTGAACCGCATACCTTGTGGTTAGCATTCCAGTGCTTACCCTACAGTGCCATTTGTAATTGTTCTTAAGTGCTGTTAAGTTGGTTCCTACTCATGGTGACTCTGTAAAGGGTTTCTGAGGAGTGGCTGGTGAGCTTGAACCACTGATGTTAAGATTCAAATTAGCCTTGCAGTCCAGTGCATTAACCTGCAACACCACACCAGGACTCATACCAGGGAAGATTAAATGATTTAAAATATATAAAGCTTACAACAATGCCTGGCATGAAGTGTAATTATTCAGTTGTTGTTAAGTGCCATCGAGTCGGTTCTGACTCATAACAATCCTGTATGGGATTTCTGAGAGCAGCCAACCTTGCAGTTCAAACCTACCATACAGTCAATTGTTTTAGCCTACAGTGTCACACCAGTACACTAAGTATCCAATATAAACAATTGTTTTTATTCACCAGGGAAGACCATGCCTGTAAAATACTTTTGTATTTTTCCAAGGTTCCTTAGTTTCTCAGGAGGTTTCCCTTTCTGACTTTTATAAAAGTTCTCCATCCATATCTCTATTCTGTTTCCTCTCCAGTAGCTTCTAAAGAAGCTCTATGCAAACACCTTATCTTCTAGACAACAAGCACTGATCCATCATATTCTGTGCAACTACAAAGCATTAAAGCCAGAGAAAATTTTCAGAATGCTTAGACTGTATGGTACCTTTGAGTTTACTCTTCCTTGCCAATGACATTTTTCAGTATTTTTTGCCTTTAATAAAACATCTTGGCAAAAGTGGGTGTATATGAGTGATATGAAAGAGAATGGTTCAATAGAAATGATGTAAAGGGAAATGTTTATGTCTTCCTAGGTTTTGCACATAGTGGACACCCCGAAGATGGTTGCTGCACTTAAGTGAGTTTAGAGATAGAACCACACATATTCTTGGTCTTTTTTCTTTTGTCCATATTGGATTATGTGATCAGAAGTTCTGGAACAGTGCTATGGGAAAGCACAGTGTCTTGGCAAACAGAGGAACCAACCTAAGCAAATTACGTATTGGCTGAAATCTCAGATACACTTCTTGTTCCGGTGGCTATTCAGCTATGAGAAGAGTCAGAGAAAGACAGATATATGAGACCATGTGCAGGAAGAAACTTCCAATAAATTTTACTTTATATGAACTCAGTGTCTGTTTATTAGAAAGGATCAGGCTTCGCTGTAGAGATAATGATGACAAACTCTGGGAGCTCTATGATGATGAATTTAACTAACTAGAGTCTGGAAGTGGAAGCAGAGGCCTAAACAAATCCTTTAAAATTAAATGGTTGCAATATTCATCACACACACACACACACACAGGCACAATTAGGAAAACAAATGACTATTCAGATCAAAACAGAAATTCAGAAACTCTAGCCTTACCTAATTTTTAACTAATGAGTATGAATTGGAGAATGGAACTAATGGTTTCGAAAACAATCCAAGTCTTAACAGAGAGTGAAGCTACAGGAAGGAAGGATTTTTTTTGTTTTGTTTTCAAAAATTCTGACGCAAACTTCCTAAAGCGTAGGCAGAGACCACTTTACAATCACTGTGAAATACTTATTTCACTATTGTGCACAGAGTGCTGTACAATTACTGGTAAATCAAGAGCCAAAAACAACTGTGTGTGCCCAGAAACTGTAGATGGACAATGTGAGGCATTTGTGCTCTGTGTCTAATCTCAATGGACACAGACCCATTGCTCTTGTAGTGAGAAAGGACTAATGCCAAAACCAAGTTTCTGTGACTCCATATAGGCCAAAATAACGGAGATATCCTAAGTCTTTGTCCAACCTTAGAGAAGTATGCATTATGAGGCTCAGAGTAGAAAAACCTAAAATGGATCAGTTGAGATGAGGCCCAGTGACTTTATCTGGAACACTGGAGACCCAAACCCAGAAAAGGCTCTGAGGAAATGCACTGACATGAAATCAAATCTAGTTTCTCTTGAACCTGTTCTTGTATTAAGAGACTTAAACAAAAAAAGCCATGCGAACAACAGTCTCTTGTTGTCAGCTTGTGATGGCCCATGGGGAAAAGTTTGGTAGGCAGACATTTTTATGTGTTTGTTATGCTGTGGCCACACAAATTTAAATTCTTGAATTGAGTGAAATTTTATTCCTCAAATATTCTTTCCTAGTTTCTTGTTGTTGTTGTTAAATGTCGTTGAGTTTCTTCTGTTTCATAGTGACCCTGTATAGGGGATCCCAGGGTGGCTGGTGGGTTTGAACTGCTGACCTTGTACTTAGCCAGTCAGTGCTTATCCTACAGCACCACAAGAAGCAAAGGCAGAAAGACAACAACAAACAAAGGGTAGATAGAGAGGATAGAAGGAGGAGAGGAAGGAAAAAGAGAAAGACGTTGAATATTTTTTTAATTTTGGTAATGAATGGGAAGGGAAAAAATGGAGGTACTCTCATTGCATTGCGGTGCAAAGGTTAGTACTTCATCCTGAAATGGAATGCATAAATATCTTTCCTTACATGGATACTGGAGACCATTATTTGGAATGGAAATAAATTTACTTGTAAAAGTACGCAGATCTCAAGTATTTAATGGGTTTTATTTTGACAATTATGTACACTCATCAAGCACCACCCCAAACAATATGTATCATAGTTTCATCAGTCCAGAAAGTCTGCTCATGCCCTTCTCTCCCTCTCAGATTTTCCCCTCCCCTCAAAAAACAACCACTATTCCAATTGCTATGGGTGAGTTTTACATGTTCTTAAACTTCATTTGGAGTCCTGGTGTGGTGCTGAGGGGTAATGCTCTGCACTGCAAAGGTGGTTAGAACCAAAAGGTGGGCAATTGCTCCTCAGAAACCCTATACAGAGTTGCTATGGATTGGAACTGACTTGATGGTACTTAACAACAACAACAAAGTTCATATAAATGCATCTTTTTGTGTTTAGCTTCTTTCCCAGTATAATGTTTGGAGACTGATCTGTGTTGTTTCATGTACCAGTAGTTTATTTAGAGTAGCATTCCACTGTTTGAATAGACCATAATTTAAAAAATTCATTCTCTTGTTTATAAACTTTTGGATTGTTTTCAGTTTTCAGCTATTATGATTAAAACTGTTATGAAGATTCTTATACAAGTGTTTGATTTCACTTGCTTGTGTGTCGTCGACTATTCTGGCTTATTGTGACCCTGTATAGGGTTTCCCAGACTGTAAATCTTTACGGGAGCAGAAAACTTCATCTTTTTCTCGCAGAGCAGCTGGTAGGTTCAGAGTGCTGACTTAGCAATTAGCAGCCCAACAAGTAATCCACTACACTACCTGGAGTGGCACTGTGAGTTAATGCACCAGGCTGCAAAACTGTTTGAACTGCAAGGTCGGCAGTTGAAGCTCATCAGCTTCTCCTCGGAAACCCTATACAGGGTCACTATGGGTCGGAATTGACTTGACAGCACTTAACAACAACAAACCAGAAACGTATATTTTTGTTTCTCTTGGGCAAATACATAGAAATGAAACTTCTGGGTCATATGGTAAATACATATGTGTAATGCTACAGGAAATCCAAAGAGTCATCCAAAAGGTTTACAGTTGGAAAAAAAAAACAAGGGTTACAATTGATCCTTCAACAAATCGAGGGGTTATGGGTACCAACCCCCATACATCAAAAATTCACATATAACTTGTGACTGCCCCCAAACTTAACTATTAATAGACTATTGTTGACCAAAAACCTTACTGATACATAGTCGACTAACGTATTTTGTATGATATATATACTATATATACAGAACATGGGAACACTGAATGGTTTAAAATTAAGAAAGGTGTGTGACAGGGTTGTGTTCTTTCACCATACTTATTTAAACTGTATGCTGAGCAAATAATCCAAGAAGCTGGGTTTTATGAAGGAAAACATGGCATCAGGATTGGAGGAAGACTCATTAACAACCTGCGATATGCAGATGATACAACCTTGCTTGCTGAAAGTGAAGAGGACTTAAACATTTACTGATAAAGGTCAAAGAGCACAGCCTTCGGTATGGATTGTATGTCAATGTCAAGAAAACAAAACTCCTCACCACTGGACCAATAAACAACATTCTTTCAATGGTGAAAAGATTGAAGTTGTCAAGGACTTCATTTTTCTTGGATCAACCATCAACTCTTATGGAAGCAGCAGTCTTAGAAATCAAATGACGTATTGCATTAGAGAAATCTGCTGCACAAGACCTTTTTAAAGTGTTGAAGAGCAAAGAGCTTGAGGACTAAGGTGTGCCTGACCCAAGCCATGGTATTTTCATTAATCTCATATGCATGCAAAAGCTGGACAGTGAATAAGGAAGACCATAGAAGAATTGACGCATTTGAATTATGGTGTTGGAGGACAATATTGAAAGTATCATGGCGTGCCAAAAGAACAAACAGATCTGTTTTGGAAGAAGTGCAGCCAGAGTGCTCCTTGGAGACCAGGATGGCCAGACTTCATCTCTCATACTTTGGACAGATTGTCAGGAGGGAACCAGTTGCTGGAGAAGGATATCATGTTTGGTAAGTTGGAGGGTTGGAGAAAAAGAGGAAGACCCCCAGTAACATGGATCGGCAATGTAGCAGCATCAGTGGGCTCAAGCATGGCAACAATTGTGAGGTTGGCCCATGATTGGGCAGTGTTTTGTTCTGTTGT
>NW_006408546.1:5540589-5545725 GCF_000296735.1 Chrysochloris asiatica | reverse complement strand
ATTTTTATTATTTATGACGATGACATTTTGAGTCTTAGAAGTATTTCCCTTTCACAAGATTATAGAAATATTTCTCCATATCTTCTTGTAAACTGTGCATTGATAAGGAAAGGGATTTGACTAGGATCCAAAAGTGGGCTCTGTTGCTGCCGGGAGATCTTGGGCAACTCACTTCTATCCATGTCTCCTCATCTACAAAGTAAGGAGGCTATATAGTCTCCAAGACTCTTTCTGGGTATGAAATTCTTTCTATATGTTTAGAGGTCCTGGTGTGGTACTGTGGGTTAATGCACTGGACTGCAAAGTTGGTTTGAACTGCAGTTCAAGCTCACCAGTTGCTCCTCGGAAATCCTATACATGTTTGCTATGGGTTGAAACTGACTCAGTGGCACTAAACAACAACTAAATTGAGGGAAGTCCAGGAATAGCTGACTATATCTTCCACTGGATTGTTCTGCTTTCCTCTTTCTAATAATTACAGTTCCATACTGGTTATTTGGAGGCTAATTAAAATTGTTCAGTACAAAGAATAACTATTCTTCCTCGCATCTCTCACCAGCTCCCATGAAATGCATCTATAAAGTCTGTTACACCATCTCTATTAATGTGAGTTTGGAAGTCAAACCCGGTTTTACTGACACATTAAGCCCTTGGTACCTTGGAGCTTCTGTGTATAGGATTCAACTAGAGGGTAATGACCCTATCTATCTTTTATGATTTTCCATTCTGATTTTGTAAGCTTATTGTATTCCTTCTGTCCAGCTGTTCCACAGTTGGTGCGAAGCTCATAGGAGATTCTTCAAGTCTGACTTTAGGCGTCTCAATGAATTTTTCTAAGGGGAGATTTAAAACAGTAATTTTTAATTGAATTGTTAATATATGAACACAGTCTCCTTTTTAAAATTTCAAACATTGTAATGTTTAAATCCTTCGGAACTACCTGCCTAGTATGTCCTTAGACACTTTCTCTTATGTGTTATTATACATACATATACATACATGTACCTAAAGAAATATAAGATATTAACAAACATGGTATCATGTAATGCACATTTTCCAGCACATTCCCTCATTATGTTGTTTCATTTTATCGATATCACAAATGTTCCTATAGTGAAGGCTCCTATGTATGTTGTCTTGTACACAAGTATGAAGAAAGGCTCCAGGAGGTCGAACTGTTGCATCATTGTGCATGCATGTGTTGAATTTTAACAGCTATCATCATAGCAAAGCTTGATCAAGTGGAGGAGTGGAGAACAAGAAGACTCCCAACAAGTGGATTCACACAGTAGCAGCAGCAGTGGACTCAAGCATCGCAAAGATTGTGAAGCTGGTGCGGGACCAGACATTGTTTCATTCTGTGGTGCATAGGGTCACTATGAGTCAGTGCTGACTATACGGCACAGAACAATGATAACCACAACCACAATCACAGCAGATTGCAGTGTGTCCATGTAATAAGCACTATACCATTCTGTGGGAGAAAGATGAGGCATTCTGCTCTCATAAAGATTTACAGCCTCAGAAACCCTATACAGGGTCATTATGAGTCAGAACTGTCTCCATGGCCACAACAGCATCACTGATGGAAATTTTGGAGTCCTGGTGTGGCGCTGTGGGCTAATGCATCACACTGCAAAGTCATTTGAACTGCAAAGTCGGTGGTTCAAGCTTACCAGCTGCTCCTTGGAAATCCTATACAGGGTCGTTATGTGTTGGAATCAACTCGATGGCACTTAACAACAACAACATCATACAATAGACACTGTACTGCTAACCACAAGGTCAGCAGTTCAAGCCCACCAGCCACTTTTCAGAAGAAATATAAGGCTTTCTGCTCCCACAAAACATACAACATACTGGATAGCTATCATTTAGAATCTATTCAACGGCACTTTAGAAAAACAAAAACAAAAAATCATAGCACAGTAGTTGAGAACATGGATCTTGGAGCTAGACTACCCAAATTTGAATTCCATCTCTTTTACCATTTAGTGGCTGTGTGGTTTGAGGCAAACTACACAGGGCCTCTATGGGTCGGGATCGACTCAATGGCACTTAACAACAACAACAACCTATCTCTGCAAAGTGGGGATGAGCTCTCATAGAGTTAAGGGGGTAATACACATGAAGCACTTAAATTGGTGCCACAGTGTGTCCTCCACTACACTTTTAACTCATTGAAGCCAGGGACCATGTCTTACTCATGAAATTTCCAGGAAAGCAACTGTACTTGGCACACATTAGGAGTTCAGTCATTGCTTACTGAACAATACTGGTTTAACACCTAAATGATTATTCTTCTGCATAGCCCAAGTAACTCCTTGCACAAAAGGAGAATTGAAATCAGGATGGGGAAGAAAGAGCATTTACTTAGTATCTTCTATTGGCTTATGTCAGGCATTGTGTTGATTTTTCTACCTTCGTAGAAAACCTCATTTATTGACTTTTTTGTTGTTGTTGATGTTGTGTCCCTTTGAGTTGGTTCTGACTCATAGACCTTGTACAGGGTTTCCAGGTTTGAATTGCTGACCTGTGATTAGCAGTCCAGTGTTTACCCTATAGTGTTGTTAAGTGATGTCAAGTTGGTTCCAACTCATACCAACCTTGTATAGGGTTTCTGGAGAGCAACAGGTAGGTTTGAACTACCATCCTTGAGCAACAGGTAGGTAGTTAACAGCCCAGCGTCTAGCCTGCAGCACCATACCAAGACTCCTTAGACATCCTGTTTTACATATCAGATAATGGGAGCTCAAAGAGTTTAAATAAATTGCCCAGACTACACATCTAGGAACTTTGAATTCAATGTAGGGTTGTTTACTTTCCAATCCAGTGAATATTCTGCCAGTAGAAAAATCATCATGCCTGCAATTCCTGTAAGTGCAGGTCCATGAAGAAAGGTGGACTTTTTTTTTTGGGGGGGGGGGTGTCATAACTCTACATCAAGAACCCTTAGAAAGCTTTTTTCTTTTAAAGAGCATGAAATTTCTTAAGAACTAGCTAACTTTAAGCTAATGAGAGAAGTCTTGAATCCTAGCCAAAAATTAAAAGGATTTTGAAATTCAGAAAAATGGAAATGATGGATTTTGGAAGGTGCTGCAACCAAGGAGATACTCCAATATTAAAGGGATATCAGTCATGAATATTTCAAATTTTATGCATAATAGAATGTACCATCTGCATTCATGCAGATGGTACATTCTATTATGGACAGATTTACAGCACTAGATGAAGAACTGCATATTCCTAGCTATTAATGCCTGTGCTTACTATTATCTCAGTTTGTTATTGCTACAATGAAGCTGTGTAACAACCATAAAAACTCAATGACACAAAAATACAACTTTCTTTAGCTCACGTGTCTGTGGGTAATCTGAGAGTCAAATGATCTAGACTAGGCTAATTTGCATTGTGGTTGGTTGGGGCAGCTCTGTCCCTTGAATTTCTTATCCTTTTCCTGGAACCAGAGGCCTAGCTGTGTTATGTTCTTCTTATGGTGATGGTGAAGGTTCAACAGAGCAAGAATCACTCAAGACCTTATAAGGCCTGGGTGTAAAACTTACACACTGTGTCTTCTACTACATTCTGTGCCCAAAGTGACTCACATGGGCAAACTCAAAATCTAGGGGTTGAGAAATATACTCTCCATCCTTTGGTGGGAAGAAATTCAGGGAGAATGAAACGTTGGGACCAATGATGCAATCTTCCACAAAGATTGTAGTCAAAGAGTTTCTTTTAGGATATGTATTTTCCTCCAGCCTTCAACTGGGCAGCTAAACTATCAAGAGGAGGTGTACAGACAATGGCTCTGTGTGTGTGGCTTTCTTGCTTGTTTGGTTTTGTTTTTGTATCATCACTTTCATTCCACTAGTGAGGCTGTGATGGAAAATGCCTTCTTTAATATTCCCTGCCTTATGAGCTCAAGAAGCAAAGAGTAATTTTAAATGAGCATGCTGCTTGTAGATTTCTCAGAGCACCTGCATCTTCTTTTAGAAGCAATTGACTTCTTGGCCTGGTTTGTACTTGGGTAATTTGGAGTAATTAAACAATTTTGAATTTCTCAAGTGTTTCTGTGTTCTGATGATACAAATCTCAGGATTTTTATGTGACTGTTTTTTTGTGTGTGTGGTGTTTTTTGGGGGGAGGGGCACTTTTAATCACTGATAATCTAAGAAAGTAGCCCAAATAAGTTCCCAATGTCCTAGTTAGAATTTTTAGCAGACCAAATTTAGAAGCCTCTTAACAAATTCCAGTTCATTGACTTGACATTTCCACCCTTTCTTTTCTTATTTTAAACAACAAATCTTCGCCTCTGCGTTTGTCATTTTTGCTCACATAGTACAGGTTTGAAGGAAGCCAGCTTAAAACTAATATTCGCTTAAATAATAATTAGCATTCTGGGATGAGGACTTGTGAGATAAAGTGATGTAGAAAGTAACAGAACCACCACCAAAAGTACCATGGAGTCGGTCCGGACTCATAGTGAGCCTGTGCGGAGTTTCCGAGGCTGCAAAGCTTTACGGGAGCAGAAAGCCTCATCTGTCTCCCACGGAACAGTTGGTAGTTTCAAACTGCCAACCTTGAGGTTAGCAGCCCGCAGTGGAGAATAAATGGGGTTGTTGCTATTTTTGTTGTTGCTAAGTGCCATCGAGTCGGGATCCAACTCATAGCGACCCTGTACAGGCTTTCCAAGGAGCAGCTGGTGAGATGGAACTGCCGACCACAACAGCCCAAACCGATGTTGCAGTTTAACACGTTAACCAGGAACACCACACCATAAGTCCAAATAAATGGGGTGTTGTTGTTGTCAGGTGCCATTGAGTCGTAACCGACTCGTAGTGACCCCATGCACAGCAGAATGAAACAATGTCTGATCCTGGGCCAACCTCACTACCGCTGCCACACTTGAGTCCATCAATGATGCCACCTGGCCGATCCATCTCTTTGTGGGTCTTCCTCTCTTTCTCTGACCTTCCATCTTACCCAGCATGACATCCTTCTCCAGCTACTGTTCCCTCCTGACAACATGTCCAAAGTATGTGACATGAAGTTTAGCCATCTTGGCCTCCAAGGAGCACTCTGGCTGCACTTTTTCCAAAACAGATCTATCTATTGGTTCTTTTGGCAGTCCATGGC
>NW_006408546.1:5528838-5533309 GCF_000296735.1 Chrysochloris asiatica | reverse complement strand
TCTATTTTTGTTTGTGTGGTTTTCAAAATGTTTTGTATTCCATGTATTCCCATCATTAGTGCCTTCACATTTGTCCCGAGTTTTTCATTGATGACCTTCATAAATCTGGGATTCACATTTAGGTCCCTGATCCATGTTGAGTTGGTTTTTGTATAAGGCTTGAGGTGAAGGTCTTGTTTCAGTCTTTTGCATATCATTTTCCAGTTCTGCCAGCACCATCTGTTGAAGAGGCTATCCCCTCCCCATGGGATATATTTTGGTGTTTTGTCGAAGATCAATTGGCTGTACGTAGATGCTTTAATTTCTGGATTCTCGATTCTGTTCCATTGATCTATGTGCCTTTCGTTGTATCAGTACCAAACTGTTTTGACCGCTGTCGCCATGTAGTATATTTTGAAGTCGGGGAGTGACAGGCCTCCAACCTTCTTCTTGTTCTTAAGCATTGTTCTGCTTACAATTAAATTTTTGCCAAAGATAATTTTTAAATGGTTGTGTGGGTATATTAACAGGGAACTACCAGAAATTTGAGTCAAATTCAGAAGACATATGGTCTCCATGAATTAAAATTGATTCGATGTACCCAACAATTACAACTTCCCTAATAAAGCCCATAATCTTGAGTATTGTCTGTGAGTTCTTTGTGGCCATTGCAACAAGCTATGGAACCTAGAAGAAATGTAGAGAGTACCATGGAAGGAACAGTTGGTTGCTGCCAGAATTGATGAAAAGATTGGAAAGAGCAGATCTGTGGGACCTCCACTTCATAGGAATAAGTCTTGGGCTGTTGATGCTAATAATGATTCTCTTCTTCCTCCTCTCGTTTACCCCACCCCCACCCATGAAGTTAGAGGAAGTTAGACAACTCTGATACCATTTTTATAATTCTTAAACTCTTTATTTTAGGAAGTAGATACACAAAGCCATCCTGTACTATTTTTTTTAGTAGGGTAGGACTGTTCTCTACTTTCTTATTCTTCATGAGTTACCCTTTGTTTGCTATTATATTTTCTCTCAAATCAGCAATGAGTATTACAACAGGCTTCAAAAATACATGTGGCTGTCTTGCTTTGTAAGAGAACAGTGAGAGGGGAAGGCAGGGCCCCACCTGCCAGCATCCAGGAGATAGTGAGGAGATATAGAGCATGTAGAGCAGGTTGGCCACAGGACCTGGGTCCTGTGAGTTGAGTGAATGATGACACACGGTTGTTGCTAAGTACCATCAAGTTGGTTACGACTAATGTGACTCTGTGTAGGGTTCCTGAAGAGTGACTGGTGGGTTTGAATCGCCAATCTTGTGGGTCTAACCAACCTTGTGGTCCAGTGTTTATCCTACAATGCCACATCAGAACTCCAACATGGTTGTTGTTGTTGTTAAGTGCCGTTGAGTCAGTTCTGATTCATAGTGACCCTGGGGAGTGACTGGTGAGCTTGAACTGCCAACATTCTGGTTCAAACCGACCTGGAAGTCTAGTGCATTAACTCGCAATGCCACACCAGGACTCCAATACAGGGTTAGTGCAATACTCCAATACAGGGTTAGGTTAAGAAAGCCAAGATACATAAAAGGGTTCATACTCTTTAACCTAGTTGTTCCACTTCTGGGGAAAGTTACTAAAGAAATAATGAAAAAAGCAGACAAAATTTGTACTGTTGACGTAGAAGGAATTATAGGTAAGTTCTTTATTGCTTTAAGGAATTTACCTGTAAGACTGTAACACCATAGCTTGTAATACTATGTTCATTCTTTTCAGTTTCTTTGTTGTCAAGTGCCTTCGAGTCAGTTCTGACTCATAGTGACCCTGTATGTTGATGTTGTTTAGCATCATGGAGTCAATTCCAACTCAGAGCCAACCTGTAAAGGGTTTCCAAGGAGCAGCTGGTGGGCTTGAACCACCTACCTTTTCGTTCAAACTGACCTTACAGTTGAGTGCTTATCCTGTAGCACCATACCAGGACTAAGTTTCTTTAGATAATTCCAATTGTCTGTTTTTTCTTATGTCAGCTTTGGTACTTCATATTTTTCCAGCAATAATCCATCTCATCAAACTTGTATAATTTAAGTATCTTCTGTATTTGTGGGGATTGAATTTTTCTGATACTTTATTATTATGACTATTTCCAAGTGTTTAGAAAATTTTGATAAAACTGTACAATAAACCCATCAAGATTCCACCGTGAAGATTTTGCTACATTTGTTCTATCACTTGTCTATCCACCTATCCACCTTTTTGTCTGTTCATTAACCCATCCTTTTCCTAATATATTTCAAAGTATATTGTAAACAGGGTGATAGGATTTTCTTAGTTGGCAAAAACAAGATTTTAGTTCTTTGAGCTGCATTTTTCTCATATTATTAATGGGTAAGGGTCATGACAGGAAAGAGATGTCATGTCAGATAAGACAATTTGCTGACTTTACAAAGGCTGAATTGTGCCTGGCCCAGAGACAAGAGAGTGGAGTCACCCTAGGCTGAAGTGGCAAGAAGAAAAATGGCTCACTAGACTCAGAGCAAGTGGACGGGGATGCCTGACAGGAAAAATACGGAGAGGGAACTGGGGGAATAAATTCCTCACCTTCTGCCTCCTCCAATCTCCTCCTGGTGCTTCTCTTTGACAAAAATCAATTATAAGCCAGAGGGCAAGGTCAGCCTTTGATCAGAGAGCAGAATAGAGAAGTGCATCAGGAATGGAGAATAGAATAGCTCCAACATAATTTTGAGATCTTAAGCTGAAAGCACTTGGATCAGCTAAGTAGCACACATTTTATACAGAACATAACATGCTAAGCAAAGAAAAGTCTTGGAGTAGGTCAAGTGGTGCCCATGATATATGATTCAAATAGGTAGCAGAGTTAGGAGAAGCTCAATTTCAGAAGGTCGAAGTCTCAGAAACTATTGGCACAGTAGCAGAGAGGCTTCTGGGACATAGAGTATATGATAAAGTAACTGTGAGAGAAGAAGAAAAGAAAACTGTGTAGTTAAAATACTGTGTTTTAGGTTTTTTTTATCCAGTTGACCTCCTGCCTTGTGAAATAAAATAAATAGCAAGAACAAATGATTTTGTGGATTGCACAGAATTGTGCTCATCTGTGTACATCTGGACTGCTGTCTGTATGGCTGAGAGAACTTAGTCTGAAGGCATTAATGTCCTTTCTGAAAATAAACACTTATAACATCATTAAATATTAAAACCTTTGGATTGAAAGCCTTAATCACTGTTGTTGTTCCCATCGGGTTGGTTTTGACTCATAGAGACCCTGTGTAGCAGGGGTGAGGAACATCTGGTCCATGGTCATGTGATGTTAAGTGCCATCGAGCCGATTCCAACACATAGCAACCCTATATAGGGTTTCCAAGAAGTGGACGGTGAGCTTGAACCACCAACCTTGTGATTCAAACCAACTTCGCAGTCCACGCATCAACCCATATCACAAGACTCTCAAAATCATTTGGTCTGACCCTGCTAAGGCAACCAAAGTTCCAGCCATCACATTGTTGTTTTTGTTAAGTGCCATTGAGTCAGTTCCGACCCATAGTGACTCTGTATAGGAGTTTCCGCAGAGCAGCTGGTTAGTTTGAACTGCTAAATTTGTGGTTCAAACTGACCTTGTGGTCGAGTGCTTATCCTACAGCACCACACCAGGACTCCCTAACCATCACATTGGGGGCGAATTAATTAAATGCTTGACTAATTATAGCAGGCTAATTTTTAAGTTGATAATGTTGTATGGCCTGCTAATGGTGTTATACATTTTGGCAGAAAAAAGGCTCCCCACCCCTGCTGTATAGGGTTTGAACCACTGATCTTATAGTTAGCTGTCTAGTTCTTATCCTACAGTACCATATCAGAAGGAATGCATGCAAGATACCATTCTAGGGGTTGTTGTGAATACCAGGTAGGACTGCCTATGAGGAATTCCTAGTCTATTAATGAAGATGATGCATAAATGGCATTATCCTTGAGGGTGGCACTGAGAGTTAATTTTATCTTAATGTGATCTTCATTATATTCGTTTCCCTAGAACTGCTGCACCAAAGTACCACAAACTGGGTGGGTGATAAGAATAGAAATGTATTATTTCCCAGTTCTGGAGGTTAGAAATCTAAAATCAGAGTGTTGGCCATGCTGATTCTTTCTTGTGGCTCTAAGAAATAGTTTTATGCTTCTCTCCCAATTTCTGATGATGGCTAGTGATACTTGGCATTCCTGGGCTTGTAGATGCATCAATCCAATCTCTGCCTCCATCTTCACATAGCCAAATCTTTACTCTGTGTCTCTTCTCTTTTATGAGGAGACCAATTGTGTTGAGCTAGGGTCCACTCTACTCCAGTATGGCCTCATGGTAGCTGATACCATCTTTAAAGACCCTGTTTTCAAACAAGTTTACATTCCCAGGTACAGGGAGTGAGGGGAAGAGTGTTAAGATACTTCAGCGTATCGTTCTCAAGGGTCACGATACAATCTATAACTCT
>NW_006408546.1:5524694-5528738 GCF_000296735.1 Chrysochloris asiatica | reverse complement strand
CAGTAAATGTTTCAAGTCCTCTTCACTTTCAGTAAGCAAGGTTGTATCACCTGCATATCGCAGGTTGTTAATGAGTCTTCCTCCAATCCTGACGCCATGTTTTTCTTCATAGAACCCAGCTTCTCGTATTATTTGCTCAGCATGTGGGTTGAATATGTGTGGTGAAAAAACACAACTTTATTGCACATGGGGCCACAAAACAAGATTAGCCACTGATAGCATTTGGTTCCTTTTAGTAATATACAGATAATCTAGAGAGGGTGACAATGATGGCAAAAGAAACAACGTGTTTTTACTTTTTGAATGAAGTTATTTTCCAAAGAGGATGGATTATGCATCATAGAAGGTCTTTTTGTTCAGAACAAATAAAGCAAAAAGGTGATTTTGGAAATAGAACTTGGCAATAGGAGCCAGGAAGAACAGAATTGATTAGCATTTAAAATAAAAGAAGAGAGGGAATATGCATTCCCAGGAGCTATTCAGAGTGATCCTTGGGCTACCAGCATTAGGTCATTTTCGAACTTGTTAGAAGCGCAGAATCTTGGGCTTCACCCTTTAGACCTACTGAGTCAGGAGCTGCATTTTAAGGTCTCCAGATGACTTGCATGCACATCGGAGTTTGAGAAGAAGTATCTTAAAACAGTCAGAATGGAAAGAGTTAGATTGAAAAAAGTGGGGGTGGGGGGAGGGTGAGATATGAAGGAGCTGGTTTGGGTAAGGAGTTGGAAGCTGCCAGTAAAAGTAAGATGGTCAATGAATTTTTAAACAACAAAATTGCCTAATGTCCAATTGTTAGTTGTTTGTTTTTTTTGAAATATCCATTATTTGTATCTCTCCTATCCTTTAATAAAATGTATTCTACGTACTGTAATTACATGTGGAGGGGTTTATTTGTCACTTTTACATATGTGTGTAAATCCCAGAATTGTTTGAGCTTCACATCTGAGTACAAATGGGAAAGAATAGAGATTGAAGATGCAGCAAGGTAAGAGAATTGGGATATGAGTTGATCCATTACAAATAGGAATCTGAGATAAGAGACAAGAAAGAAATACTGATAACAGTGGGAAAACCTTGGATTATATTAATATATTTTCTCTTTTCACAGTTGTCTGTGACCTTCAAATCTAGAGAAAACCTTTGTCTCAAGAAAGGTGGGATTATTAAAGCCATAAAGCAGAGAGAGAATTTAGTGTGCAGATTCAGACTTTCTTAAAGACCAAAATGATTTCCTGAATTGCAGAAATTCACCTTGATATATCAAGACTCAAGCCTATCTGTCTAGGATCACAGAATCATATCTGAGCCACAGTATAGAAAGAATTTAGATGATTGCCATCCTGAAGATACCTTCAGATAGGAATTGGATGGAGAAACCTCTGCAGGATGAAGTCAGAAGATATATGTACAGTAAAGCTTGTGAGATCCAGTTCTTCTATTACTTGAGCTTGGTCCTAGGGGGGATTGAGATAAGAAATCCTAGATAGGTTGGCACAGTGGACAAAATCTGTTCCTACTTCCTGTTTGTAACTGTGTGAAGAGGTTGCCGCACAATGGGATTCTTTTTTCCTGTAAACCTCTGGCCCTGGGTTTGTAGTTCTATCAAAACGACTTGCTAAGCCACATCTTGCAAAGGGCTCAGACAATTTATATGTAAATAAAGTGACTCTGGCCTACCTGAGGGATTGGTCCATTTATGGTCTTGGTGGGAGGGGTGGTGGTTGGTTGTTATATGCCATGGATTTGGTTCCAACTCATAACGACCTTGTACAGAGTTTCTGAGGCTGTAAATCTTTACAGGAGGAGAAAGCCTCATCGTTCTTCTGTGGAACAGCTGTTAGTTTAAAACTACTGACTTTGGCAGGTCACAGTCCGATTTGTAACCACTACACTACCAGAGTAGGCTTATAAAAAGGGATAGTACCACAAAATCTGAAGGAACCTCATTACTATCAAGTAGATGAGCTAGGAGTGGATTGTGTCTTTTGAACTGGTGGCGCTTGTGCTAAGAACCATCTACACCTAGGAGACAGGGTTGTAACACTAGAGACCATGCAAGATGATGAGAAGCGGCAGTAAAGAAACAGCGACAGTAGAATCAGGAGACAAGTTCAAAATGACACAGTGAAGTTCTTAGCTCACAGAACAAGGTGATTACACTGGGCATGCCAAGCAACAGCGTGAGAAGGCTGAATGTATTCAGTCAGGAATCTTTCTGATCAAGTGGGGTACCCCCCGGTACTTGTCAACAGAGCTAGGCTTGCTGACTCATGGAGTGAAAATGCTAAATGACTTCAGGCCAAGGCTTACAGAAGAATGGGCTAACCCCAAGCACTTATTGGCAGAGCTATAAAGCTTTATAAGGAGCTCTGGTAGCGTAGTGGTTATGAATCGGGCTGCGAGCCGCAAGGTCAGCAGTTCGAAACTGCCAGCTGCTCTGCAGGAGAAAGATGAGGCTTTCTGCTCCCGTGAAGATTTACAGCCTCGGAAACCCTGTGTAGGGTCGCTATGAGTCAGAACCGACTCCACAGCACACAACAACAACAACAACATAAAGCTTTATAATACTCACCAGAGTAGTGCAGGGACCAGGCCAAAATGTCAAGGGGCCAAGGAGCTGGGGACCAAAGAGAAGCTTAAAGCTTGTCTTCAGGCACTACTGAGAAGCTGTCTTGATTGAATAATCATATCCTGAATCATTCCTGACTCTCAGTTGTAACTCAGTTACTTCCCTAGAATGTGGAAATTATGGAATGATTTCATTAATATCACACACAATTAAATTTTCACTAACAATTTTTAAATGGTTGCAGGATTGTATCAACAAGGAACTACCAGAAATTCAAGCCAAATTCAGAAAACATGGAATGAGGTATATCATTGCTGGTATGATTTGGATCTTGGCTGAAGGCAGAGACTACCAGAAAGATATTTACTTGTGTTTTGTTGACTATGCAAAGGCGTTTGACTATGTGAATCATGACAATTATGAATAATATTATGAAAAGTAGTAATTCTAGAATGTTTCATTGTGTTCATTCAGAGCCTGTGCATATACAATAAGATGCAGTCAGTTAGACAAAACATGGGGAACTGCCCTGGTCTAAAATCAGAAAAAGTGTGCTTCAAGTTTGCATCCTTTTGCCATACTTATTCAGTCTGTATACTGAGCAAATAGTTGGAAAATCTGTATTATATGAAGAAGAATGTGACATCAGGATTGAAGGGAGACTAAATAACAACCTGTAATATGCAGGGGATGCAACTTTGCTTGCTGAAAGTGAAGAGGATTTGAAGTACTTACTGAATACTATAGCCTTCAGTATGGTTTACGCCTCAATATAAAGAAAACAAAAATCCTTACAACTGAATCATAAGCAGTATCATGATAAATGGTGAACAGATTGAAATTGTCAAGAATTTCATTTTCCTTAGATCCACAATGAGTGCCCATGGAAGCAGCAGTCAAGAAATCAAATGATGTATTGCATTGAGCAAATACGTTGTAAAATACCCCTGTTAAAGTATTCAAAAGGAAAGATGTTACTTTGAAGATTAAGGTGCAATTTCAGCTGCCTCAGGTGCACACATAAACTGGACAGTGAATAAGGAAGACTGAAAAAGAATTGATGCATTTGAGTTATAATGTTGGCAAAGAATATTAGATATACTATGGACTGCTAAAAAAAACGAACAAACAAAAAAAATGGTCTTGGAAGAAATACTAGGAAAACGTTCCAGAAAAATTCCTTTATCTTTTAATTCCACACTCTTAAAGCCTGCTCGTACTGCCAGAGTGGTCCATAGAAGTGATGGCAAGAATTCATCTCACATACTTTAGATGTGTTATCAGGAGGGACCACTTCCTGGAGAAGGGCATCATGCTTGGTAAAGTAGAGGGTCAGTGAAAAACAGGAAGACCCCAAGGAGACACAGTGGCCGCAACAATAAACTCAAACATAGCAACGTTTGTGAGGATGGGCAATGTTTCATGTTGTTTTACAATATCATTAATATCACATACAATTAAACTTTTTTTTTTTT
>NW_006408546.1:5500572-5517164 GCF_000296735.1 Chrysochloris asiatica | reverse complement strand
CAATTGCCTAGCCTCCAGTCCCTTTCTGTATTTGGAAAATCTCCATTTTATGAGTTTTAGAACAGGCAGAAAGCTCTTCCTGCCCACTATATCTCAGATTCTGTAAATTGGTCCTGCTAGTGCTGGACACTGGTTCAAGAGCTAGTGAAACAAGATGCAATGGACTAGAAGCTCTTTTTTGCTGGGGGAAGATTCTGTTGGTCATTATTCCTTGATCCTTAGGCTCTAGGTTGCTTTTTAAGCTTTTGTAAAGACTCTGTAAACTACCTCCAATACTTTTAACTTTGCTTTACTAGAATTAAGTGTTCTGACATACATACAGTTAAGGGCTCTGACATACATACTTCTTTGCTTTGCTGGAATTAACAGCTCTGACATAAATCTGTGCTTTAAATATTCTCACATCCTGTGGATACATATGTACAGGTTCAGAGCAGATAACTCTAAGAGTCTTAAATGACTAGTGTGATGCTGTAAGATAAGCAGTGGACTGCGAATGATAAAGTTGGTGGTTCATACCTACCAGCCACTACTTGGAAACCCTATACACGGTCACTGTGAGTCACAACTGACTAGATTGCACTTAACAACAATAACAAACACATTTTAAAATTCTACCCTGGAGTCCTGGTGTGGCGCTGTGAGTTAATAACGTCAGTCTGCGAAGCCATTTGAACTGCAAGATCGGTGGTTCAAGCTCATCAGCTGCTCCTCAGAAACCCTATACAGGGTCGTTAGGGGTCAGAATAGACTCAATGGCACTTAACAACAACAACAGTAATCAAATAAGTGTGAATTAAAAGAAGGTACAATTTTTCAATTATAATGATTGCTTAGGTTTTAAAAAATTATCCAGTATTGTTGAGGCTGTGAGGGAGGGATGCACTAAACAGCTTATGTTTACTGGAAATAGGAACTAATGAATATATAAATCTGAATGTGTATAGGTAATTGTTCTATAATAGTAAATTATAATAGTAATTTATAATAGTAAAAGTATGAAAACAACCTGTACGTATAACAATAAGCATGTGATTACATAAATTATGGTTGTGGATAAGTGCTGTCGAATCATAGTGACCCTGTAACAGGTTTCTGAGAATCAGCTGGTGAACTTGAACCACCAACCTTGCAGTTCAGACTTACTTTGCAGTCTAGTGCATTTAGTAGTCACTAACAATAAAATTTTTAAACCATATTCACTGGTATGGATCATGAAATAATACTGTTTTTTTGAAAAAATAATGCACAATTGTAGGGGCAATATGGACTCATTTCTGTAACTGTGAAAAATATTTATACTATTATGTAAATGCACAAAGTTACATGTACTAACATGTCTATACTGTATGCTTCTGACTTATGAACAAATGAGACATTTTAATTTTCTCCTTTATTCTTGTTAATATATACCAAGTAGTCTTCAACAATCAGGCTAAACTATATATTTTCCTTCTTGCCGGTTCTCTAATAGCTTACCTGCTGCAGGTGCCTCCCAAAATAGTGGCATTTTAAAAATAATTAGGTCTCTAAAGTTGGCCATTAATCTCCATATTCTTGTGCTACCTGGTAACCCTCATTGTACCCACCTGGACAAACTCCAGCTCTATGTGATTTCAGTGAAATCCTATTGTTTTGACATTTTAACACCTGATTAGCAGCAACCTTGAATTTAGCACCTGCTGACCATTGAGTCTCTTTCAAGTCAAGTCAGAAAATAACTTGAATTATTTTCTGAGTAAACAAGGCTGGCAGTGTATTCAGTTATACTTGAGTGTGCCCAGGATTGCAGGGAGCTAAATCCTTGTGAACACTTTCAAGACTTAGCTATGACTAAAAATGAAATAAAGCGAATTTGCATCTTGATTGGAGGAGAGACAGAGAGACACAGGGCAGATATGAAATTTATAACAAGACAAAATGGACACTGGGCGAAAATAACAGTGGTGAGCGCAGTCCAACACAGATGGCTAACAGAGCACAACCATGGAGGGAAGATGAAACGAAGCCTTGAGGTACCAGCATCCAGAAGAGGGATGAGTAGAGAGACACCTGTGAGGAGCTAGTGATGAGAAGACAAGTATCCCAGAGAGAGTCAGGGGCCAAGGACCCAATAAGCAAGGCAAGCACAGGCTTACTTGTGCATACTTATTAATCATAGTGAACAATTTTTTTTTCACCACATCAAATATTCTGCTTCTAGATATGACTGGCATCTGTCTCTTTCCTAACCCCACAACATCGTCCTATAGAATCGAAGTCTCTTTTCAAATTACAGTCCCTGGCAGGGATGACAGAGTGCCCAGTAAGCAAGGTGAGCCATGGGCTTGCTTGTGCTTACTTACTAATCTGTAGTGAATGGCTTTACATGCTTTTCACCACACCAGTAACACAACACTGCCCTGCACCATTCATACAGTCATTGCTATGTTCAAACCCACTAATGCAGCCACTGTGTCAATCCATCCCAAAAAAGGTCTTCATCTTTTTCAGTGACCCTTTATTTAATCAAGCATGATGCTCTTCTCTGAGAACTGGTACCTCCAGATAGCATGTTCAAAGTACCGAAAGATGAAATCTCTCCAGAAAATATTTGCTTCTATGGTGCATGCTGATTGTACTTCTTCCAAGACAGATTTACCCATTCTTTTGGCAGTTCATGGTGTGTTCAGTATTCTTTGCCAACACCAAAATGGCACTTAGCTAATAGTAACTTCATGCTGCAATGCCTCAGAAAGCACAGAAAAAGAAAATCCACAACCTGCAACACCCCCTTCCCCAAATATTGAGAGAGACTGTCAGCTCTGGAAGGGTTTTTCACACACTTTAAATCTTACAGAACTTAATTGAGAATCTCCATGGCAGCATGCCATCTGAAGCCATTCACCAGTGTGGAAGAAGTAAGGAAATACGAGTACTTTCTTACTTCCCTACCAGGGTCTAAACCAAGCACAAAAGTAGGTAACTAAAAAAAAAAAAAGTAGGTCACTAGTTCTTTAATGTGTAGGTCTGAGTTCATGGTGGTGTTGCTGTTGTTAAATGCCTTTGAGTCAGTTCTGATTCATCGTGACCCTGTATAGGGTTCTCAAGGAGTAGCTGGTGAATTTGAACTGCAACCTCGTGGTTCAAACCAACTGTGCAATCCAGTGCATTATACCGCAGTGCCACACCAGGACTCTATTTTTGCCATCCCTTCAGTAACTATTTCTATTATTAATCACACTCATTACCTTTATCCAAGGAGCTCTGGTAGCATAGTGGTTACGATGCATAGTGACCCTGTAACATATGTAAATAACTGAGGAGTCCTTAGCATTTGTAAGTAAATATTCACTTTCAAGTATGTAGCACATACAAGAACATCCAGTACAATATCTGGACTCCAACAAGCATTTGCTTAGCACAGATCCTCTGGAATGTGCTGGTTTCTTCTCTCCTTACTGCTTTGTTGTTGTTTTTTAGTGCCAACGAGTTGGTTCCGACTCATAGCGACCCTGTATAAGGCTTTCAAGGAGTAACTAGTGAGTTTGAACCACGGACCTTGTGGTTTAAACTGAGCTTGTGGTCCAGTGCTTTATTCCACAGTGCCACACCAGTACTCCCCTTACTCCTTAAGCATATAATATTCTTAACTGATGTAATAAGTTAGCAGCAATCCCCCACAAACCCATCTACCTGAATTTTTTCTTTCACATTTTTTCATCGTGGGCTGTGTTGTTGCTTTATATTTTTGAATTGTTAATACAGGGGGCCTTCAAAAAGTTCATGGGAAAACTCCGTTATCGTTTAATTATATCGTCCCACAAACTTTTTGAAGGCCCCTTGTATACACACATAACGTTATACTTGTTATCTCAATATTCTTCACATGTACAATTCAGTAGCATTGTACTGATCTGGTTGTGCAACCACCATTGTCTATCTCTAAAATTTTTTATCACCCTTAACAGAAGCTGAGCTATGAGTCTCCTCCCCTCCCTCCCACATTTCCCCCATTTTACATATAAAAAATAGTCACAAAATGGTTAAGTGCTTTCCCTAAAATTTCATGATTCATACAAATGAGAATTTAGGCAGCCTAGTTCCAACACTCATGCTGTCAACCTTCTTAATATGCTGTCTTCATATTCAGCCTTCAATTACTTCATTTAATTCTAGCTAGCTTTCCAGAACTAAGGAAGAAGAATGCAAACCAAAAAGCATTATCACATTTCAGTAAAAGATCATGTAGATTCAGTCATCAACTCATTGCAATTAAATTTTTTATTTATAAATTGTTGTTAAGTTCCATACAGTCGATTCCAACTCATAACCAACTCTGTATACGGTTTCCGAGGAGCAGCTAGCTGGTGAGTTGCTCAAACCACCAACCTTGCCGTTCAAACCAACCCTGAAGTCCAGTGCAGTGCCATACCAAGACTCCAAAATTATACAAGATGGCATGTAAATATTATTATGTTGCTGTTAAGTACCGTGAAGTCAGTTCTGACTCATAGTGATCCTGAACAGGGTTTCCGAGGCTATAAATCTTTACAGGAGCAGAAAGCCTCATCTTTCTCCTGCCGAACAGCTGGTAGTTTCAAACTGCCGACCTTGAGGTTAGCAGCCCAATTTATAACCAGTACGCTACCAGAGCACCTTGAATATTATATAAATACGTATAAAATAAAGAAAAATTAGTCTATAAACATTTAAGAATTGTAAAAATGTGAAAATATGTAAGTAGAATCAAAGCATGCAAGATCCTATTTTGTTGTTGTTTTTAGATGTTTCCTCCCCTGATATTGAAATGTAGTGTGAAAAAACCAGTTATAAGAACAATTATTATTAGTTAAAATGTAAACTGGGAGAAGCAGACGAAGTAAAACTCATAGCTCATGGGAATCTTAACTTTTTCAGGAGTGTTGACTTGTATAATACAGGCTTTAGTGCCATGAGTGAGCCATTTCTGAAGAACTTGAAAAGAGAAAGAAGAAAGTTGAGGCTGCCACAAATATGCATAATGATATGAATAAACCCAAAACACAAATCCACTGGTGTCGAGTAGATTCCAACTCATAGCAATCCCATAGGAGAAAGTCCAACTGCCCCATGACATTTCCAAGCCTGTAAATTTTACAGAAGCGGACTGCCACATCGTTCTCCCATGGAGCAGCTAGTGAGTTTGAACTACTGACCTTCCTACTAGCAGTTGAGCACTTTAAACACTGCACCACCATGGCTCCATTATGTGTATTATTGTTATAGTGCTATCAAGTTGGTTATGACTTATAGTGACCCTGCATAACGTTTCCGAGGAGTGATTGGTGAGTTTGAACCACTGACCTTGCAGTTCTAACCCACCTTGCAGTCTGGTGCTTATCCTACAGCACCACACCAAAACTCCAAAGTTCTGCGATTAAAAAATTTAAATGTGAGAGAAAGTAACTATGCATTCCATGTTAACTTTGCTCTATACACTCAAGTTTGAAATCAAACAACCAATATGAATTTAGAATCTACCTAATGGTTCTGTGGGTTATGAGCTGGACTAATAACCGCAAAGTCAGCAGTTCAAACCCACCAACTGCTCCAAGGGAGAAAAATGAGACTGTGTACTCCCATAAAGATTTACAGTCTCGGAAACCCTATGGGGCAGTTCTACTCTATCCTGTCGGATCACTATGAGTCAGCATTGACTAGATGCAGTGAGTTTATCTGCTAGGCATCGTGTGAGAATCTACTCTGGTTAGAGTCATAAGGTGTGGATATCACAGCATAATCCTTCAGAGTTTAGACTCCTGAGTTGTCAACCTGAATTCAAATTCCCATTCTGTCCCTTCATAGCTTTATGACTTTCAATTCATATGGAGCTCTGGTAGCGTAGTGGTCACGAAGTGGGCTGCTAGCCTCAAGGTTAGCAGTTCGAAACTACCAGCTGTTCCATGGGAGAAAAATGAGGCTTTCTGCTCCCATATAGAATTACAGCCTCAGAAACTGCTATGAGTCAGAACCTACTCCACAACACACCACCACCATCACCAGTCTTTCTAACCTTCCATTAGCATTTTGACAGTGCAATGGCTAAAATACTTTGCTGCTGACTGAAAGGTCAGTCCAGTGTTTACATCCACTATAGGAGAAAGATGTCACTGTCAGCTTCCATAAAGATTACAGTCTGAGAAACTCAATGGGGCAGTTGTGCTCTGTCCAGTAGGGACACTATGTGCTGGAATCAACGTGATGGTGACACATTTTGAAGCTGCCATGAACTTATCTGGAAAAAGGAGTCAATAGTAGTACCTACGGAGTCCTGGTGTGATGCTTTAGAGTAAGCACTGGACTACAAGGTCAGTTTGAACACAAGGTCGGTGGTTTGAACTCACCACTGCTTCTTGGAAACCCTATACAAGGTCACTATGAATTGGAAGTGACTTGATGGTACTTAATAGTAACAGTAGTACCTAAACATAGGGCTGTGAATATTATATGAGGTAATAACTATTAAAACTATGTTCCTATCCTATAGTAAACATCCAGAACATGTTAACACATCATTATTACATTATGAACTAAATTTCAAGGAGCTCACAGTCTGGTGGATAAAAGAGACTTGAAATAAACAAAGAGATCCCAGCTCAGAGAGTCTTGGGATCATTTATAGAGGAAAGAGTTGCTTTTATCTTTCTGTGGGAGTCAAGAAAAATGTCAGAGAGACCTTAGAGAGTACGCACAGAGTGGGGCCAAGATAGGAGATGGAGACAGGGATGTGTGCAGAAGTAGTAACTAAAGATAAGAAAATACAGGGGAAAAGAAAGCTTGCTTTTAACTAATTTCCCCCTACGTCTTTATGTTTCTTATCTGCCCCCTCGCTTCCCTATCCTTTACATGTCTTAAAAACAATTTGCCATAAAGTCAGTTCCAACTCTTGTTGACGCCATATATGGCACAGTGTAACTGTGCTCCACAGAGTTTTCAATCGCTAATTTTTCACAAGTCAATCTGCAGGTCTTTCTCCAGGAGCACCTCTGGGTCGACTCGAATCCCAAACCTTTTTGTTAATAGTTGATCACTTTAACTGTTTGCAGCACCCAGTGACTTCTTCCATGGCAAACCCTGCCCTATCCAACGCACATGCTTCTGTACCATAGTCCTGTATCGTAGCCCTGTCATATCAAGTAAAAATGAATCCATGCTATTTGTCCAGGCTTCATGGCAGAAAGTCCCCTCAACCCTCTGTCCCAATCCCGGATGGGGGATCAAACCTGCAACCTTGGAAAAAATGTGCCAGACTTCTAGGCCAAGTGCTTTGTGTTCTGTGCATCAATGAATTCTCACAAAGGAGCTCTTGTTAACCTCATTTCGCACACAAGGGAAGTAAGGCTCAAAGAAATCAAATCATCAGAACTACTGCAAAATCAGTAGCACCATAGGATAAGCACTTGATCTCAAGGTTGGTTTGAACCACAAGGTCGATGGTTCAAACTCACCAACCACTTCTTGGAAACCCTATAAAGGGTCACTATGAGCTGGAATCGAGTCAGCGGCACTTAACAGCAACAGTTTAGAAAGAGTTAACCTGTCCACACAGTCTGCTGTGTTTTTTTTTTTCTTTCTGCTGCCCCTTTCCACCATGAATATTGTCAGCACACATTACTTCATCTTTTTAAAATGTATCTAAAAATGTGTTGGATTGATTAATAAATACTCATACTTCGAATGTAAACACTCCCTTTTCTGTGTGCGCCATATCGCTTTGCCCTCTGTGTTTGAGCAGTGTACCCTGAAATGTGTAAATAAGAGATGACAACTCCTGTAATGTATATGGGGAGAAATGGATTTGGTAAATAGAAGCATGCATAATTCAAATAGCAAGCCCTGTCCCACTCAGTTTCAGTATAACTAATTTGCAAATTCTTTTAATTTCTACCAGCAACTGTTCTCCTCCGTCCCCTGCCTTTCGTTCCAGCAGTCTATCCAGAGTCAAATCAGATGTGGTCTGGGAAATGGGCATGGTGGCATTAAAGTAGGTTTTTCTCTGACTTTAAGTATTGTAATCAAGCATTTTATCCATATGCTTTATGATGATTCTTACTGGATTTCTCTTATATTTGTCAATAGAAAAATAGAGATGCTGAGAGGTTAAAGGCATATCAAGGTACTGTTTCATGTTGGTGGAATGAGTGAGATTGGGCCTTTCTTAGTGTAGGATTGAGTTCATTGAGTTTGGGTTTTGTATTTGTCATGTGTTGTTCGACCAATGGGTAGTCCCTGGTTCTTTTCATAAAAATAATTTGACAGCAAGTTGATTTTGACTCAAGATAACTCATTGTGTCAGATGGGACTATTTCTCATAGGGTTTTCAACCCTTTAACCACTCAGCCATCTCTATTGTTCTATTAATGAATATAAGAGAAACCCAACAAGAATCAAGTAGATCACCAGACCTTTCTTCCAAGGTGCCTCTGCGTGGACTCACACCAGTAGCTTTTTGGATAGTAGATGAGCACATTAACAGTTGATTCTACCCAAGGACGCTCATCTTTCCATGTTTACTTTTAAAGAAATGTGGTGGTGGTGTTAAGTGCTTTCAAGTCAGTTCTGATTCAGAGCAGCCTTTTATAGAATTTCCGAGGAGCAGCTGGTGGGTTCAAACTGCCAGCCTTATGATTATCATCCCAGTGCTTATCCTACAGCACCACACCAGGACTCCTAAAGATACATAAATGATGTAACATTTTCAGTAACAACTCAAATGTGTGTGTATAAATGTGATTTTGCTTTTCTACAGCAGAACATAGCTTGCTCTCATTTCTGCTTAGTGGTAAAATAAGGGGATGAAATGCTTAAACTTGGCTGCTGGAGCTAACTTTGTCACTTCTAATTGACAACAGTCCCATCTAGGTTGTTGTTGTTGGTTGTTGTTGTTAAGTGCCATCAAGTCGGTTCCGACCCATAGCAACCCTGTATAGGGTTTCCAAGGAGCATCTGGTGAGTTTGAACCGCTGACCTTGCAGTTCAAACAGCTTTACAGTCTGGCACATTAAATCAGTTCTGATTCATAGTAACTCTATGCACAATAGAATGAAACACAGCCTGGTTATTACACTTGATCCTTTTGCTACGGTCACTGTGTCGATCCATCTCATTGGGGAATCTTCCGCTCTTTTTTGCTGACCTTCTATTTTACTAAGAACGTTGTACTTTTCCAGGGAATGGCCCCTCCTGATAACTTGTCAAGGAGAGACAAAGTCCCGCCATCCTGGTTTCTAAGGATCATTCTGGCTGAACTTCTTCCAACACAGATTTATGTGTTCTTCTGGTGTTTCATGGCACTTTTAATATACTTCTCCAATACTATAATTCAAATGCACCAAATTATTTTAGGGTCTTCCTTTTTCACTGTCCAACTTTCAGATGCATATGAGGTGACTAAAAATACCATGGCTTGGGTCAGGCATCCTCAAATTGACATCTTTGAGCTTAAGAACTTTTAAGAGGTCTTATGCTACAAATTTGCCAAATGCCTATATGTCATTTGATTTCTTAGCTGCTGCTTCCACGAGTGTTGATTGTGGACCCACGCAAAATGATTGCAAACCCAAGCGAAAGTTTGACAACTTTTTTCCATTTATCATGATGTTATTTATTGGTCCATTTATGAGGATTTTTGATTCCTTTAAATTGAGGTCCAGTCCATACTGAAAGTTGTAATCTTTGATCTTCATCAGTAAATAGTTCAAATCCTCTTCCCTTGCAGCAAGCAGGCATCCAGGTTCACACCATTATTTTTGGTGTATATAGTCAATTGAGGATTTAAATGCAGTTAATGCAAAGTATAAATAACTTGCTTATCTGCCAGGCCATTTCCCTCTTGCAAGGAAACTCCTCTTGTTGTCGTTTGCTCCTAGATAGAGCCTAGGTTCAGAGGGGTCCATGTTTCAGGAGTAGCAAGTTCTTCCACAAAGGGAAATCTGGGTGGCACTGCTCTGTGATCATTACAATGATGAACAACTTCTCTGCTTACTTTGTGATATAATTTTGCGTCTTCTTCTATGCACATCTAAACATCTCATACTCTTTTTTCTACTTGGGAAAGTATTGGCATCATGACAGTTAAAAGAGGGGAATTTATAATCATTTAGAAGGGCACATTTACTTCTTTTGTTGTTGTTGTTAGGTACCATTGAGTTGGTACCGACCCATAGCGATCTTATGCACAGCAAAATGAAATACTGCCAGATCTTGGGTCAACCTCAGTATTGTTGCCACGCTTGAGTCCATCGATGCTGCCACTTGGCCAATCCATATCATTGGGGGTCTTCCCCTTTTTTCTGACTCTCCACCTTACCAAACATGATATCCTTCTCCAGGGACTAGTCCCTCCTGACAATATGTCTGAAGTATGAGATGAAGTTTGGCCATCTTGGCCTCCAAGAAGCACTCTGTCTGCACTTCTTCCAACACAGATGTGTTGGTTCTTTTGGCAGCCCGTGTTACTTTCAATATTCTCCTCCAACATAATAACTCAAAAGCATCAATTCTTCTATGGTCTTCCTTATTCACTGTCCATCTTTCGCATGCATATGATGTTGTTGAAAATACCATGGCTTGGGTCAGGCACACCTTAGTCCTTAAGCTGACATCTTTGCTCTTCAACACTTCAGAAAGGTCTTTTGTAGCAGGTTTGCCTAATGCAATACATCATTTGATTTCTTGACTGCTGTTTCCATGAGTTGATCCAAGAAGAATGAAGTCCTTGACAACTTCAATCTTTTTTCTTTATGGGAATCTAAACCAAAATTTGATTTACTGTACCCTCTCCTCCCCATCCATGGATCAAAACAGGAATCCCCGACACTTCCTATGTAACATCAACTTCTCCTGCATCACAGTTTTTCCAAGAGTGTTTCCATCTAATGATTGTAGGCTCAAAAAGGAAAAGAGGCTATGCTTGTTTTAGAAAGTGGCAGACAGCATTTCTCCTCCTTGAGAAGTGGTGATGTGGTTGGGTTAGAACTCTGTTGAGAAGCAGTTCATGGGTATAGAAAGGAAGAGACCGCAGAGTGAAAAGCAAAAGTTAAATAGAAGCCACACCACTCATTGAGAAATTTCCCCAAGGGGATAGTGCAGCAACTGGTCCCATACCCAGAAAAGTGATGACTGAAATGTTCTATTATTACCCCTGGATAGATAACTCCAAGCACATTTCCTACTAAGCCAGACATTGTGTTCACTCTGGGGACATGGGGGCATTTAATTGGCAAGGCCCAAAGAGCTGGGTCCTAAGCACCCACTAAATGACTCCTTGAAAGACTGCCAAGGATTCAGGGTAGTATCTGAATGTGTTCAAGAGCCATATTATCTGAAGCTGGCAACTGCAATACTGACACAAATATTTGTCTTGTTACTTTGAAGGCCCTTGGATTAGCATTCTAGAGTTAACCAGCTAGATACACCGCATACTCAGTTAAGCAGAAATTTAAATCAAACTGTAGAATTAAAATCCTGTTGATAAATATTTTGTCTGTTTCCTACTAAGGCCGGCGTTTAGCCAACATATTTGTCAACTGAGCTCTGATTTGTTCTTTTGGATTCCAATTCAGCGAGTTCTGTGTCACTCTTTGGCTGCTGACAGGACTCACTGCAGAGGCAATTGAAATAAAAACTAATAATGATCCAAACGACTAATGGAATTAAATTGGAAGCCAATTGAGAAAATTATAGAGGAGAAAATTAGCTGAACTGGGAGTGGAAGAGATAAGACTGATTATGCTCTTTTCGTGAAAGTGTTTCTGCATCCCCAGCCAGATGCGGGTGTCTTAACTTTACTCATGTCTCATGGCACTCATCAAATTCTCCCTCGTGCTGTATTGATTGATATGTCTGCATGATTATTATTAGGTCCTTGAGAATAGGTCCACCTTCTCCATCTTTGTAGTGCCTCATATAGTGTGACTCACACACGGTAGGCAATTGAACTATAAAATAGCAAAGGTATATGGAAACTTGGAAATGATATAATTGAATTCCCCTTTCGTCCATGAGAAAACTGGGTGACTAGAATGCTTTAAGGAATGTTGGTACTGCAAACAGTTAGGCGCACCAACCAAAAGGTTGGCGGTGTGAATTCACACAGAGGCACATTGTGGGACAGACCTGGTAATCTACTTCTGAAAGGTCACAGTCTTGAAACTCCTGTGGAGAATATCTACCCTGCTCACAAAGGGCAGCCATCAGTCAGCATTGACTTGACAGTAAGTATCAACTAGGATGTTTTAACAATCGGCCATAGGTTACTGGTTAGTGGTAATGTAGTAACTAGACCCCAGGTCTCCTAATTCTCAAGCCAACAGTCCTTTTATTTCTAATTATTTCTAATCACATAACCATAATATGATTAGAAATCTTATACGTAAACATGCCCCTATGTGTGACAAGGAGTCCTGGTGTGGTGCTGTAGGATAAGCATTGGACCTCGAGGTCGATTTGACTCATAAGATTGGTGATACAAACTCACCAGCCACTTCTCAAAAACCCTATATAGGATTGCTGTAAGTTGGAACCAACTTGACAGCACTTCACAACAACAATATAGAATCGCTCTGAGTGGAAACAAACTCCACAACTCTTAACAACAATAACAACAGTATGTGACAAATAAAACATAAAGCACAAAAAGTTACCTCCTAATCCCACCACTCAGAATAATTAATAACAAAGTCATTTTAACTGCAACGTCGGTGGTTCAAGTCACCAGCTTCTCCTTGGAAACCCTATACAGGGTCGCTACGGGCCGGAATCAACTCAATGGCACTTAACAACAACAACCAATATTTTATTAATTCATATGTAAATAAGTTCTTAAATGTATAAAATATACAAGGGTGATTTACAAATTATGTGCACTCTGACTGTAGAATTTAATTTAATCAACTTTTAGAAAAGACTAATACATCATTTTTTGAAATAATCTCCTTGCTTTTCAATACACTTGGTCCACATGTCAATAAGTTTTCACATTCCCTTATTTTATATGTTTTATTGGAGTCCTGATGTGGTGCTGTGGGCTAATGCATCAAACTGCAAAGTCTTTTGAACTGCAAGGTTGGTGGTTCAAGTCCACCAGCTGCTCCATGGAAACCCTATACAGGGTCACTAAGGGTCAGAATCGACTCGAAAGCACTTAACAACAACAACAACATAGAGTCTTTGTAGAGTATAAGGCCTTAGATGGAATTCTGAGCCCCATCCAGAACCTTCTGAGGTAGGACATTCCCACTTGAAAGAACATGCAGATCAACCCCGAGTGACTAGAGAAACAGAAGATACTTCTTGAAAGACAGACCAGTAGGAAAAAAAAAAAAAAATTAAAGCAGACTGTTTGGCTTTTACAAGCTGTTCACCTGGGAGCTATCAAGGCAAGCCATCAAGGACCTTCAGGACAAACCCTCTTCCAAGACTGACATTGAAAGGGAACACACGAACAGGCATGTAAGCTCTCTGGTTCCGCATTGGTCTACTTGTGAGTGGAAGAAGGGAGAAAGGCAGTAATGAAAACATGGGCTGAGTTCGACCATGTTTTATAGACTCCTGTTGACCTTGACATGCCAGAGAAAAGAGGAAGGGCTGGTTGGTACAAAGTTGGGGAGACTTGGGAATTCCTGAACCCATAGACACTCACCTAGCCACTGGGGGCTAGAGCTAAGAGTGAAGTGTCCAGCTGATATGAAGCGGGAGGTGTCAAGAATGCCCCAAAGTGAAGATATTACCCATTTGACCTAGCTTGGATGGCTTGATGATGAGCACTAGACAAGAGGAAGATAAAGAAGTTTGATACTAGAAGCAAGTGTAAATTGCTACAATTTGATGAACTTAACCTTTGCTTATGGAAGTAATTGCTCAAAAAACCAACTTAGAGGGAGGGAGTCTTCACATCAAGAATCAAGCGTATCCCCTCAGTACACAGAGTTGATAGGGACGGGCAACTTAGACATTGGCTATAAAATGGGGGTGGCTATAAAGATACTGAATACTGAAAGTGCCATGGACTGCCAAAAGAACCAATAGATCTGTTTTGGAAGAAGTGCAACCAGAGTGCTCCTTGGAGGCCAAGATGGCTAGACTTTGTCTCTTATACTTTGGACACATTGTCCGGAGAGAACAGTCGCTGGAAAAGGATGTCATGCTGGGTAAGGTGGAGGGTGAGAGAAAAAGAGGAAGACCCCCAAAGAGATGGATCATCCAGATGACATCACTGATGGCGTGGTGGCGGTTGTGAGGTTGGCCCAGGATCGTACATTGTTTCATTCTGCTGTGCATGGGGTCGCTATGAGTCGGTTCCAACTCAATGGCACCTGACAACAACAACAACATAAAGATATGAAGTGGCTGGCTTACAAGTTTTCAAGAGGGAGTTTAGTTTCAGAGCAAATCCCCATTGAGTCCTTTTTATCTTGTCTAGATGGATCTGGTGAAAGGAGATGGGGGTAAGATTCTTTTGATTCAATAATGAATAATTGTTATTATGATTATTTGCTGTTGTCACAACTGTAAAGGTAGAAGATGTGTAACAAAAAGGGTGGAGTAGGTAATTTTACATTCCAGGATCAGAAAACCCTAGAACCACCAAGAGAGAAGAGCATGAATAGAACTTGGGATTCTAACCAGAGAAACAGTGACACCAGAGGCAAAGGCAGAAGTGATATCATGGAGAGAGCAGCTGAGGACTCTAGACACACTGAAAGAGAAAGACTGTGTGCTAGAAGGCAGGAGGATGGCTTTAAAAATGTACCCTTTGGTTGTTTAAGCAATTATAGATTCCTGTGTGTTTTGTGTACATCCAAAAAAAAAAAGGGGGTGGGGAATAGAGGCAAATACTGTTGACTGATGGTGAATGGAGGGGATTGCAACCATTGCCATGAAACAAAATATGATTGATTGACTGCAAAACCGATGTTATGCCTTGTAAACTACCACTCAATACACAATAAAAGCTTAAAAAATGTTTTAGGCTGAGCTGGGAGCCACAATTTCTCAGCTGTTTTCACTTCTTCATCAGTGATGATTTTTCATCCTAGAAGGCCTGATTTCAGGGGACCAAACAGGTGAAAGTCAGTTGGAGCAAGATCAGGACTATAGGGAGGATGCTTTAACACCTCACCTCAGAATGTAGGTTTTTCAGAGTGTCATCAGTGTGGGCAGAGGTGTGTGGGCATTCATTATCATGCACAATCACAACACCCTTAGATAGCAGTCCTCTGAGTTTAATCAGAAATTTAGGTTTCAGCTCTTCAGTGAGCATCTCACTGTAATGGTTGAACCTTTTTTCCTGATAGTGTTCTAGTACTGACTCTTGAGAATCCCAGAAAACTGTAAGCATCAATTTTCCAACTGATGATTGACTTTTGAACTTTTTCTTGGTCAGCGATTGAGGATGTTTCCATTCCATACTCTGTCGTTTACTCTCAGACTCATAGTGATGAATCTATGTCTCATCACCAATAATGATTTTTTAAAGAAACATTTACCTTCCTTTGAGAATTGGTCCAAGCTTTATTTACAGATGTCCATATTCACACCTGCACAACAGTGACCTTGAATGGGAATCTCTAATAAGACAGTACAACTTACAGAAGTTTTAATATAACCAGCGTGTGGATAATATTTGACTTACCCTCGTATGTATGTACATATGTTGTTGTAGGTGCCATCAAGTCAGATCTGACTCATAGCGACCCTGTATAGAATTTCTGATGAGCGGCTGGTGAGCTTGAAGCACCAACTTATGGTTCAAACTACTTTCAAAGTCCAGTACATTAACTCACAACACCACACCTGGACTCCTACACGTACACACAACGCAACACAAAAGGGGCTTCAAAAAGTTCATGGACAAATGGAATAGAAAGATAATGGAATTTTTAGCATGAAAACCTTTTCTTAACTTTTTTACAATAGTATTCTCATTCAGTATTTGTCCTTTGGTGACTAATTTCACTCAGTATAATTATAATATAAACATGTTATAAGGTGTTTTGCAGATTCATCATTATTCTAGAGTTGCATACTATTCCATTGTTTGTCTACACCAAAATTTGTTTATTCATTTTTCTATTGATGGGCATTTAGTGTATTTCCATCTTGGTCACCCTTCAGATCTGGAACTGATCTGGGGTGGAGGAAGGAGAGTACAGCACTAGTGAGATATGTACACCATAGGTTGATCAACCATTCAGAATGAAAAGTGTAGCATTTACCTATGGATAAAATTCAGAACAACAAAATTCAGAAGGGTTGGGAAAGAAGAAGGACTAGAAAGGAGAATCATAGGGAGGAAGTAGGATAAGTGATATTGCACTGAGAGGATTGCAATCATTGAAATGAAATGACATGTATGATGGATATAAAATTGATGATCTGTTCTATAAATCCGCACTCAATTCACAATAAAAAGATTAGTGGAAAGAAGCTCCCTTGTATGTATGTATACTTGTCCTCGTACACACACATAAACTTGGATACATTAATTTTTTTTTTTTAATTTAAGGTTTTTATTGTGGATTGAGTGAAAGTTTACAGGGCACATCATCAGTTTCACATTCAACAATTCA
>NW_006408546.1:5491227-5497412 GCF_000296735.1 Chrysochloris asiatica | reverse complement strand
CCTGCTTGGTCAGGTATTCTGTGTTGTTGTTGGCGGAGCTCTCTGCTATACGTCCACCCAATCCGCCATCTTGTTTATTCTCCCTGGATACATTAATTTTTATTAACATTTAAATCATGTTGCTTGTTGTTAGGTGTGATTGAGTTGATTCTCACTCATAGCAGCCCTGTGCACAACAGAACAAAATACTGCCTGGTCTTATGCCATCCTCACAATTGTTGCTCAGCTTGAACTCATCGCTGCTGCTACTGTGCCAATCCATCTCATTGTAGGTCTTCCTCTTTTTCACTGACATTCCACTTTACTTAATATGATATCCGTCTCTAGGGACTGTTCCCTCCCGAAAATATGTCTGAATTATGAGAGATGAAGTCTTGGCATCCTGGCTTCCAAAGAGCATTCTGGTTGTACTTCTTCCAACACAGACTTGCTTGTTCATCTAGCAATTCTTGGTACTTTTTAATATTCTTCTCCAGCACCATAATTCAAATGCATCAAATCTTCTACATCTTGCCTTATTCATTGTCCAACTTTCATAGGCATAGTGAAAATACCATGGCTTGGATCTGTTGCACTTTAGTCCTCAAACTGACATCTTTATTCTTAAACATTTTATATAGGTCTTGTGAAACAGATTTGTCTAACGCAATACGTAGTTTGGTTTCTTGATTGCTGTTTCCATGAGTGGATCCAAACAAAATGAAGTCTTTGAAAACTTCAATCTTCTGTCCATTTATTGTGATGTTATTTATTGGTCCCATTGTGAGGATTTTTGTTTTCTTTACATTGAGGTGCAACCTCAAATACCACAGAGTCTTTGATCTTCATCAGTAATTATTTTAAGTCCTCTTCATTTTCATCAAGCAAGGTTGTATCATCTGTATAACACATTGTTAATCATAGCCCATCTGAAATTTATTTTTATTCTTTTGGCAAAAGTGATGTAATTGGACATTTTTCTTTCAAAGAATTAACTAATCATACCAGTACTCTTGTTTATGTGGTGATCGTTTCTTTTTCTACTAACAGATATAATTTTTGAATGAATAAGCCTTTTTTCTTTCAAAGAAGAATTTATTTCCCACCCACACCTTCAAAGCGTAACAAACCCTCTCTTGGAATCTTCTACATAAGAAAATGAAATTCAACTTCTCTCATAAAATTTGACACCGGATGAACCTCTTTGTCTTACTTTTCTACATCATCCCCATCAATCCACATCTAAAGAAAGAAACAAATAAATGAGCCACAGAAAAGAAATTAAAAAAAAAAAGATAACTAAAACTGTTTGTCCTATGATACTAATAAAGTGGGAAATGAAAAACTTAAAGTCTATTATATAATCTAAAAAGGGAATTTAAACCTCAGAGTTTATTGTAGTTTGTATTTCCCCCCTAGCTTTTGTCTAAAAATATGGGGAAAGTATGAATATTTATTGCCATTTTATCTTTTGAAAATGTAGAATTAAAATTGGTGTTTCATGAAGTAAAGTGATTATATATTTATTGGCTTGCAGATATTTCTTGTTTTCCTGTTTAATTCTTTGAATTATTCACGTAATTATAATCAGTCATTTTAATAGGTATAGAAATGTAAAGATATGCATTAGCCCCTGATTGTTCTTGCTTTCTGGCAGTCATAGAAAATGCCAGTTTCCTTTTGCTGGAACATATGTAGTTTTCACAGTGGAAGGACTTGTGAGGAAGTGTGAGACACAGTAGAAAATTGGGAAATGTAGATTCTCTTGATGAGTTAATAGTGGTGACCTTTGCAAATTTCCCTAATCTTGACAAATTGTTCTGGAGCAAGTCAGCCCAACCAAGTTTCTTTTTTCAATCTTGATAAACTTGCCCAAACTCATCTGGTATAGTAGAATTTTTAGCTGTAGAGAATAAGGGATTATCTTTGTTCCCCAAACAACTTCACTTGAAAAACTGATGAGATTTGCAGAATAAGAATATGCAGGACAAGCCCCCTCTAAAACTATAATGGCATATTAATAACAATATCAAGTATGAAGCACAAACCTTTGTACTCATTAAATAGAACTTTGAACCCTTGACAGGGAGGAGCTTGATCATTGAAATTAAAGGTCAAGAATCATTTTTGACCAAGAAGGAGACTGGTATTTTAAAGCACCTGTTTTTTGCTTTCACCCATTAGATCATTTAATTTTTTTTACAAATCACATCTACTTGCAAAATTGGTACTATATGTGCCATTTCACAGATGTGATAAGTTAAACTTTAAGAAATCATATCACTAGCTGAAGGTTGTACAGTTGGTAAATAGTGGAAGAAGCATTTACCTTTGGGTGTTAAATAACAAAATGTACACTCTCTCTACTCTATTCTATGGTGCTAGGGATACAGAAGATGATTTTAGGTGAAGTTGAATCATACATTGAGACATTTATGCTTTTTATATTGTTTTTACATTCTCCTGATGCTGTCAGAGAAAGTTTAAATTTAACATTATATTTTACACAGCTTCTCAGCATTTCATATTTTACCTTTTAACAAAGAGGAGGAAAAGTTTAGACTCAGAAGTCTTAGAGCAACCAACATTATCTAGCTAAAATTAATTTAAAATTTTTAAAAATTATATTAATGCTCATTTTATCTTCAATTTTCCATTGATAATAGTGAAAATGAATATAGCCAAAATGGAAAGCTTTCATTTTTAGATGTTGTTGTTGTTAAGTGCCATCGAGTCAATTCCGACCCATAGTGACCCTGTATAGGGTTTCTGAGGAGCAGCTGGTAGGCTTGATGCATATATTTAATTTTTTAATTGTGTCTATTTTGTAAAAGGTGGTGGTTATGTGCCGTGGTGTTGGTTCCGACTCATAGCAACCCTGTACAGGGTTTCCAAGGCTATAAATCTTTACAGAAGCAGAAGGCCTCATCTTTCTCCCACAGAACAACTGGTAGTTTCAAACTGCTGACCGTGAGGTTAGCAGCCCGATTCATAACCATTATGCTACCAGTGCTTCTTAATTTTGTAAATAAGTACAAGGAAATAAATGTTATTGTTAGGTGACATTATGCACCTTATGCAGAAAGCGACCTTATGTACAACAGAATGAAACACTGCCCTGTCCTGCACCAGCCTCACAAATGTTGTTATATTTAAGCCCACTCCTGCTATCACTGTGTCAGTCCATTTTACATAGCAGGATGTCCTTCTCCAGGGACTGGCCCCTCCTGATAACATGTCTGAAGTATGAGAGACAAAGTCTGTCCATCCTGGCTTCCAAGGGGCATTCTGGCTGCACTTCTTCCAACAGAGACCTGTTTGCTCTTTTGACAGTCCATGGCACTTTTAACATTCTTCTCCAATATCATAATTCAAATGCATTGATTCTTCTACAGTCTTCCTTATTCACTGTCCAATTTTGACATGCATATGAAACTATTGAAAATACGATGTGTTGGGTCAGGCACACCTTAGTACTCAAACTATTTTTGCTCTTTAACTTTTTAAATGGGTCTTATGCAGCAGATTTATCTAATGCAATACATTGTCTGATTTCTTGACTGCTACTTCCTTGAGTATTGATTGTGGATCCCAGCAAAATGAAGTCTTTGATAACTTCAGTCTTTTCTCCATTTATCATGATGCTATTTACTGGCCCAGTTGTGATGATTTTTGTTTTCTTTACATTGAGATGCAACCCATTCTGAAGCTGTGGTTTTTGATCTTCATCAGTAAGTATTGTAAGTCATCTTCACTTTTAGCAAGTAAGGTTTAATCATTTGTGTATTGTAGATTGATAATGAGTCTTCGTCTAAACCTGATGGCATGTTCTTCATCTGACCCAGCTTCTCAGATTATTTGCTCAGCATATAGACTAAATAAGTAGAATGAAAGAAAACAGCCTGGGCAGACACCTTTCCTGGTTTTAAAGCATTCAGTATCTCCTTGTTCTGTTCAAAAAGACTCCATCTTGGCCTGTATAGAGGTGCCTCATGAGCACAATTAAGTGTTTTGGGATACCTGTTCTTTGAAATGTTATCCATGATTTGTCATGATCCACATAGTCCAAAGCCTTTGGAGAGTCAATAAAGCACAAGTTAGTGTCTTTCCAATATTTTCTACTTTCAGTCAAGATACATCTGACGTCAGCAATGATATTCCTAATTCTCAAGAAAAACTTCCATAATCTTTACCTTTGGAGATTGATATATGTGTATGTGTTTGTGTGTATTATTTTCTAGCAAGTATGGATATATGTGTATGTGTGTGTGTTAAATTCCCACTCTAAAAAGGATTGTTTAGTGATTGAGCAAAGAAATGCAATGCAATATTCTCTTGATAAACAGTCCTAATGGCAGTACTGTGTACAAAGTTATTTCAATAGTAGATGATGCATAAATCCAACCAATTTTTTCATTTCTTTTGTGAAGGCATATCACTTCTGATGTCATCTAGTTCATTATCTTAAATATTTGTCAAGCAGTGTCCCATTAGTGTCCTTATCACTTTGTGATTTTATAGTGCAGTTGTTGTTGTTGTTGTCAGGTGCCATCGAGTCGGAACCGACTCATAGCGACTCCATGCACAGCAGAACGAAACAAGTTACAGTGTAGTTATATAGGATAATGAAGTTAATATCCTGGGTATGTCTTATATTTGTTGTCTCATTAGCTCTATCAGGGATTTGAATGTTAACTACTGGCTCTTGTAATGCTAATGAAGTTGAGTTGTGGGTAAACAACTAAACTGCACCAGTGGAAAATCAGTTTGGGTTGTTCAGCAGAAGCACACATTGTCTTGGATAAATAGTAACTTCCAGCCAACTGCATGGCACCAAGATGATGATGGAAAGTTATTTTTCCTCTCTTCAAGTTACAGTATTCCAAGTGATTGATGATAAGTCCTAATCTAAAACAGTGATGTTGACAGTGGGTATGACAAGTGATAGGTTTCAAAAATGTATAATTTTTGCTTACAAGAAAAAAAAAAGTTGTATAAATTCTCAAGAAATATACCATTTCCAAAAATTTCTAGCAATTAGCACTCAAAGATATGATCCAGATCACCAAGAGATCAATCAAAATAAGAGTTCAATAGCAAACTGTGTGAACTACTTCCTTAAAAGGCTAGAAATACAGATAGCATATGATCCAGCAATCTAAGTAGAATGGTTCAAGAGGCTTTATTAAAGCACTGAAGTGGGGAGGCATCTCAAGGTGGTAAGAAGTAACTGAAAAGAGAATCAGAGTCCTGGGGCAAATATATTTTTTGTCCCCAGGGTCATTTTTGTCCCTAGAGTCATTATCTATGAAACAAAGTAGAAGATTTTTCTAAGTTTTCTTCTAGCCAACTTTGCCTTTCTGTGACTCTGACTAGAACTCTGGACTTCTCTGTAACTCTGTTCCTTAAACCTTGTATTTTCTAATCCATATTCTGTTGTTAACTACTATTGTGTCAGTTTCGACTCATAGCAACCTTGTATATGGTTTCCAAGGAGCAGTTGGTATGTTTGAACTGCCAACCTTGTGAATCACAGTCTGCAGTCCAGTGTTGATCATACCATGCCATACTAGGAGTCCAGATTGAGCTCGGATCTCTCAGCAGAAACCATGCAAGCAAGAAGGCAATGGGGAGACATACATAAAACCCTGAAAGAAAAACTGCCAACCGAGAATCTTTTATCCAGCAAAGCTGTCAATCAAATATGATGGTGTAATCAAAACATTGTTTCGTTCTGCTGTGCATGGGGTCGCTATGAGTCGTTTCCGACTCGAGCGCACCTGACAACAACAACAACAATCAAAATATTCCAGGATAAACAGAAGCTAAGGGATTTTGCCAAAGCCAACCCTGTGCTACAAATCATCCTAAAGGGAGTTCTATGGACTGAGAACCAACAAGAACAGACAACCAGAGACTGACATACGTGGCAGCACCTCCAGAACTAAATCTACAGAAGGAATAGTCAAGAAAAAAACAAAAATGTAAGAATAAACTCAGAAAATATGGGACATCAGTCTATGACCAAAACAAGTACAATGTAAAAGAAGGTAAACACAGGAACAGAGATCCAGATGGTGAGAAGGTCAGGTTGATTACAGGATAAAATAGACTGCACTAAATGGAGAGAAAAGTTAATGGATTCTAAGGTAACCTCAAAGAAAATGATCACTTCACAATAAACCAAGAATATGAAAATATGAGAA
>NW_006408546.1:5467306-5490537 GCF_000296735.1 Chrysochloris asiatica | reverse complement strand
GATTTTAATACACTGCTTTCAAAACTGGATAGAACAACCAGATAGAAACTAGACAAAGGCACAGAAGAACTATACAACAGAATATCATCTCACACCAACAATAACAGCAAAGATCAAAAAAGTAGAAGACAATAAATGCTGGTGGGGATGTGGAGAGACTGGAACACTCCTGCATTGCTGGTGGGATTGCAAAATGGTCCAACCTCTCTGGAAAACAATATGACACTTCCTCAGAAGGTTGGAAATAGAAATACCTTATGATCCAGCAATTCCTCTACTTGGTATTTACCCACAAGAAAGATGAGCCATAACACTAGTAGATATATGCACTATTTACAGTAGCAAAAAGATGGCGACAGCCTAAGTGCCCATCAACTGAAGAATGGATAAACAAACTGTGGTACATACACATAATGGAATATTATGCTACCTTGAAGAACAACAAGGAAGCTGCAAGTCACCGCATAACATGGATGAACCTTGAGGACATTATGTTGAGTGAAATTAGTCAGTCACAAAATGAGAAATACTGTATAGGACCACTACTGTAAAAGACTAAGAAAAAGAACCCATACTAAATGGGGGGGAGGGGGAAGAGATTCTTTGCTGGTTACTGGAGTGTGTGAGGAGAGGGAAGGGAAAGTGGAGCCCAGTGCAGGAAATAAACACTTATAGTTTGGGTGCTAGGGAGGGGGGTCAAAAAAGGGGAGGGGAATGGAAGAACAAAGAGGACCGGAAAACAATTAGGCAGGTTTGCATGGGCTAAGTGGAACAGAGGTAAATAATGATGTGTGCACAACCTTGGAACAACAGGGCTCTGGGATACAGGGATTGAGACATGGTTGGAATGGGGGAAAGATGGGAAATAATGTTAAGTTGCTTGGCTGTCTTTTGGATCTTGGTTTTCCCTGGCATACCATTATAAAATATACGCTTGATGGGAAGAGAAAGGAGTAGCCACAAATATCACCATAGAAAGCTTATAAGTCTGTCTTCTGCCTTTAACTGATTGTTATTGTTGTTGTTAAGTGCCATCGAGTCAGTTCCAACCCATAATGACCCTGTATAGGGTTTCCGAGGAACAGCTAGTGAGTTTGAACCGCCAACCTTGCAATTCAAATGGCTTTGCAGTCTGGCACATTAACCCACAGCACCACACCAGGACTCCATAACTGATTGGAATACCTAAGATGGGGCTACAATGTACCCAGTGAAGGAGCCTTCCTGTGGCATAAGACCATAGATGGAATCCTGAACTGCATCCAGAATCTTCTGAGGTGGGACATTTCCACTTGAAAGGATAAGCAGATCAGCATGGAGTTGCTAGAAGAACAGAAGATACTTCTTGAAAGAAAGATCGACAGGAAAAATCCAAAACAATATAGGCAGTCCGACTGATTACTACAAGAACAAGCAAGTTGCTCGCCCAGGAGACATCAAGGCAAGGGGTCAGATCCCCTCAGGGCAAATCCCCTTCCAAGACTAAGACTCAATGGAAATACATGCTCTGATTGGTGACCACGTTCATCACCAATAAGGGGAATTGAGGGAAAAACCGCAATGAAGCTGCAAGCTAATCCCTACAACGTTCAATAGACTCCTATGAACCCAGGTGGAGACCTGGTTAGCCAGCTGTGTGGCAAGACCTGGGAACTCTTGGGCCCAGAGTCAGTGACATAGCTACAGAGTACTAGAGTGGAGAGTGAAGTATCCAGCTGATAAGAAGACAGGGTATATGCATACGAAAACCCACACTTACAGATTGTTGGGGACCTGCCTCGACATAGGGGTTCGGTTCACGAGTAGGAGATACCTGACGGCGATAAAGACATAGCAAGAATACACAGAAGGAGGCAAAGAGAGAGACAATGAGGCACCCCAAAGCCAGGGTGGATACATCACTGGTGGGCAGGCTTGGGACTACAGGCATTGTGGCCTCTGCAGGCAGCAACTCACTGCCCTGCAATCTTTACTTCATGCCCTCCATCTTGTAATGCACTGCAATCTTTACTGCATGCCTTCCAACCCTTAATGCACACCTGGGGAGACCCGGGCCTCTGTTTTATTTAGGGGAGGAGCTTCACACCAAGCTGGGAGGTACTTAGGCAAGGTACAGCTAATATCAGTTCTTTTCCAGACATTCAGGTAACTTTACATCGTACTTCGTTGGTTCGAATCCCAGGCTAGCAACTTGGAGTCTCAGGCCCAATTAACATATCTATAGCCCCTGAGCTCAGTTGGGGGAAGGTGAGAGTTAAGGACAAAAGTTTGGGCGGAGTCCCACTGTTTCAGCTTCCTGAGCCAGGTTTTCAGGAAGACTCGAGATGCCTAGGTGAATGGGCTGCACCTGGAAAAGGATTAGGGAGGATGGGTTCTTTGTCTATAGAACAAAGAACCGAGAAGTAGCTAAGATATTTTTAGTTAGTCCTTTTGGAGAAAGGCTTGACCTTGCAACCTTTAGTCTCGGCTTTAGGAAAATATCACATTTATCTGTTGATTATCAAAGGCTCCGTGTATTAAATTAATACATATAACTGAATATTAAGATGAAAGACAATTTGCTATTAACTGCCAGTGGCCTCATTTGTTACACTCGGGCCTATAGGACCTTGAACCTCTGACCAGTCTTACACGGTCCACAACAACAGATAATACCCACTTGACCTGGCTTCAATTACTGGATGATCAGAGCTCATCTAGAAGAAGAAAGAAGTGGAAAAAAAGAGTAATCTGATACAATTTGATGAACTTGACCTACACCCATGGATGCAGTAGCTCAAAAGAGGGAACAAATCTTTACAGCGAGAATCATTCCCACCCCTCCATACACAGAGTAGACAGGGATGAGCAACTTGGACATTGGCTACAAAGGCAAGAAGTGACTGGCTTACAATCTTTCAAGAGGGAGCCTAGATCCAGAGGGCATGGAGGAAGGTAGAATCTCCATTGAGTAGTATCCAATCTGTATGGGTGGGGCTGATGAAAGGAGATGGCAATAGGTCCCCTGTGGTACAATGGTGAATAATTAATTGTTAACAAGACTGACTGCGGAGGGTTGGAAATTTAAAGGTGGATGTTTTGTAGAAAAAGGAGGGGAGTGATTGACTTTGCAGTATAGGAGCCGAGGTCCCTGGGACCATCAATGGAGAAAAGCGGACAGCAGTGACCTCTACACCCAGAGAAGCAGTGACTTTAGAGATGGAGGCAGAGAAGATGACTTGGAGAGATGGAGCAGCTGGGGACTTTAGACCCAGAGAGGGAGAGGGGCTGTGTGCTGACGACTGGGACTAGGCTTACAAGGTATACCCTTTGGTTGCTTGATGATGTATGGAGGGGATTGTAACCATGGCAGTGAAATGATATACGATGGGATGAATGCAAAACTAATGTTCTCCTATGTAAACTATCATGTAATTCACATTAAAACATTTTAAAAAACAACAGGCTTTCATTCATTTATTCATTCATTCAGCATTATATATCTTTTCTGCGCCAGGTATTAAAGGGACTATCAGGAATCATGATATAATTCTGTCTCAAAATCTTACAATCTAATTACAAATTCCAGTATAAAACCCACTACTTCTATATCCTTTTTCATTTAAGTAAATGAACAGGAGAAATACCAGGTTCACTATAGCAAGTATTAGAGTGGAAACAGAATATAGTTTTGATGTATGGTCTTATTTAAATTTTGTAACATATGCATATCTTGAAATGTTTTGCAATGTCGCTGATGAAAGCATCCTGGCCTTCACTCCTAACCTTTATTAAGCAAAGTGTGATTGCAACAAGATTTTACAACTCCTGTTATTTTTGCATTCATTAGAAACTACCTTAGTGATGCTCCAAACTTGTCCACAATCATTTACTTCCAGAAAGATATTTAATTGCCACACACTCAGTGAAAATGAAAGTCCTGACCCTTTCTATATTCAGAACATTGGGCACATTTCAATCACAGCAACTGACAGGCGTGTGTTTACGTTTGATGTGAAGTTCAAGAGACTAATCTCAGGACTGTGCCATAGCTAAGTTTGTGACTTTCTGGCAGTACCGTAATGGAAGATTCAAGGGTATTGGGGGAAGGGAGATTTGATTTTCAAATACAGCTCTCCCACTTACATGCTATGAGGTCTTGGGTAAATTAGGAACCTTTCTAAACCTCTAAACCTCCAGTGAAAATAATCCAGCTTTGTTGGAGTTTGTAAAGAGAACTGAATGGTATGTGAAACATTCAGCGCAGCATATGGTACGTAGTAGGCTTAAAGATTTACAGCCTTGGAAACCCTGCACAGGGTCACTATGAGTTGGAACCGACTCCACGGTACTTAACAACAACAACAGGCTTTCAATAAATGTTAGTTTCCTTCCTCCTTTTACTGCATAAGAACGCTTGTGATATGTACATTGCCACTTAGTTCTGCCTTGCCAAGAAATGGGGAAATTATTTTAGAGATCTAGTACTGGAGAAACAAAACAAAACAAATTTAAGCCTGTGAATGAAGACAACTTCCCAAATGATCTCTGAGGTAGATTGATGTTTTTAGGCCTACTGGAGTGAGGTGATGGCTTGGATATGTGTCGCATGTATGTAAGTAAAGTATCTGCTGGCTTTGTAACAGGGAACCTTGGTGACACAGTGGCTAAAGCACTCCTCAACTAGCCCAAAGGTCAATTCAATTTCATCAGTGGCGCTATAGGAGAATGATGTAACTTCCATAAGGATTTACAGTTTTGGAGATGGGTCCGTTCTCCACTGTCCTACAAGGTTGCTATGAATCCGAATGGACTTGTTGGCTAGGAGTTTAGTATGGTTTTGGTTGACTCTGTAACATTTTGTCTGGGCAGACATCTGATTCTCTGTGAAGGTCAGACAAATGCCAGTCAGTTCCCCCAAACAGCAAAGACATCAACCTGGATAGCTCACCAGCAAACTCATGTCAAATTTTTTCTGCCTATTAAATTAATAAATCTGAATTTCCAGGGTTCATGGAAGATGGAGGTATGTTTAAGGAAAAGATTTCTTTAAATTACTATTTTTTCAATCCATGTTGGAAAATCTGCTGTCAAAGACCTTTTTATAGTGTTCAAGAACGGAAATATCCCTTAGAGGACTAAGGTGTACCTGACCCAAGCCATGGTATTTTAAGTTTCCTCCTATGCTTTTTAAAGCTGAACAGTGAATAAGTAAGACCACAAAAGAATCTTGTTGTTGGTAAGTGCCATCAAGTTGGTTCTTACCCATAGCAACACTATATAGGGTTTCTAAGGAGCAGCTGGTGAGCTTGAATCTCCAACCTTGCTGTTCAAAGTGACTTTGAAGTCTAGCACATTAACCCACAGCTTAGTATTATATATAAATAGGAATTTTCCTTAGCTACTGGTGTATTTTTCTTGCTTCCTGGAAATGGTATTTTAAAGGATACTCTTAAATAGTATTGAAGAGATACTCAGGGTTGATTCATTACATTTTGCTGTTTTCCAAAGGAGTTTATCAAATATAAATGGGAGCATGAGACCCTTTGGGGAAACCTAGAAGTCTGGGAACCAGGGTCTTTAAGGAATTGAGGCAGCATAAGAATATAAAGGGTAAATTGATTTGACGTGCTCATTTACTAAGAGTAAGAATCTGTCAGTTTACCAAGATGAGAACAAGTAAGCAAACCGCAGTAATAGTCTAGGCATTCACATTCTAGTGTACAGCTATCTTCCCCCTTCCTAATTACCCCACCTCAAAGAGCTATTGAGACATTGAAATGAGATGAGTTCAGGTTTCAGAGCCTAGAGTCTAACAAAATACTAAAAGGTATTTTTAAGAACAGAGCTTATGATGGAAATTATGTTGCTATAGCGTTTTTCTAGACGACAGAATCACTACTTATAAGAGATGTGTGTAAGGATTATTTATGCATAGGAGGTAAAGCAAGCATTGTTTGCATAGTATGCTGACCTGTGAGAGCCCGGGTGGCACAGTGGTAAAGAGTGCAGCTGCTAATCATTAGATTAGCAGTTCGAACCCATGAGCCACTCTCTGAAAAAAAACATATTGGCAATCTGCTCCCATAAGTTTGTTGTTGTTGTTAAGTGTTGTCCAGTCACTTTCAACTCATAGTGACTCTCTGTAGGGTTTCTGAGGAGTGGCTGGTGGGTTTGTACCACCAAATTTAAGGTTAGCAGTCCAGCACTTAACCTTCAGCCAGCCTAGTAAAGTCTGTGGAGCAGTTCTAGATATTCTGTCCCACCACATGCTGGGCTTGTCCTCCTGCTAGGAATGTGGTCAGCAAGCAGTCCTCGCTGGTGGTTCTTTCAATAACAGCCTCAACTGCAGAAAGCCCCCTTGCTTAAGGTCAGACCCCTCTTTGAGAGACCCACTTTTATTGACTAATCAAGGTGGAATAGAAAGACTCAGCTGTTTGCCCCACTGTCAGACTGCTCTGTCAGGCTATTTTAGCCCCAGAGGCCCACAAGACCCATAAGGTTAGCCAAGGCTACTGTTGGAGCTTCATCTCGTCTCAATTTTTCCTTGCCTTTTCTTCCCTTCCACAAGTGTTGATCCCCAGGGCATTCCCTAATTAATATAATGATAAACTCAGAGTCTGCTTCTAGGGGAATCTAATCTATAATACCCTGCATTGGGCATTTTACATTTAAGCCTCTTAAAACCTTATACCCACAGCACCACTAAGGGGCAATGCACTAAACTGCAAGGTTGGTTTGAACTGAGGGTCAGCAGTTCAAATTTACCAGCCACTCCTTGGTGGCTGTGAGTTGGAACCGACCAGAGTGCGCTTAACAACAACAACAACCTTATATAGGGTTGCTGACTCGATGGCACTTAACAACAACAAGAAGAAGAATATTATGGTGTTCTGGTGTGGCACTGTAGGATAGACAAGGTCAGCAGTTCAAACCCACCAGTCACTCCTCAGAAATCCTATACAGCATTGCTATGAGTAGGGAACCGACTCAACGACACTTAATAGCAACAACAGTGAGACATCCTATTATCCCGTTGTAATAAATGAGGAGATTGAAGTTCACTGCAGTAAACATTATGTTTAAGGAAATACATTAAGTGATAGTACTGGGATCCAAATCTAGTTCTCTTTGATACCAAAGACCAAGTCTTTTGAAAAAATTGTTAGTGTATCTCTCTTGTTGGCCTGAGAGAACAATTTCCTCTCTGAGTGTGAACAGCTGTGTCCCATTCTTCGGGCAGGATCAGAATTATACTGTCCACAGGATTGTCTAGGTTGGTTCAAACGAGCTTTCCTTTCCTTTTGGCTTTAAAAATTAACATCCTTCTCTAACTCCCTGAGTTAATGACTATTGTCTTAGCCTAAAAATAACTGGTGTCAGGTTTTACACATTTTCAAACATTTCAATGTTATCATTTAAAAATAAGCTCTGGGATTTTGTTTTCTCTCTATTGGCAACCGTGGTTGCTATGGAGTTCAAGTAATAGATTGTGATGTTTAACACTGAATTAATTACTACTTCTCACTCCTAGGGAACATCTAATTATACATATTCATGCCAAGCAGGAGTTGGTTTTCTTAAGGAAAGTGTTTATATGCTGGAGTGTGTGTATGTGTGTCCTTTGACTAGATAAGCTGTATTATGGAAAGGTCTTGTAGAACACATCTTTTTCTTCCTTCATTACAGTTTCTCTGGGCTATCTTGAGATTGTATTTTTGATTTATACACCCAAATAGCTCTTCTTGCTTGTTAATCATAGCCTGTGGCTTTAATTTTGAGTAAAATGGTCAGGTAAAGCATAAAGATATCCCCTATTTTCTCCCTCAGTTTTACTCTCTTGGGTATTTCTTCATGAAGAAATACAGCTTGTATGTTGTAGAGTGGGTTTTGACCACCAGGGAATCTTATATAGAGTTTCTGAGGCTGTATATCTGTATAAGAGCAGAAATCACAGCTTTATCCCATGGAGCAGCTGGTGGTTTCCAACTACTGACCTGTGGCTAGCAGCCCAATTTGTAACCCACTATGCTTTCATCAGAGTCCTGGTGTGGTGCTGTGGGTTAATGCACCCGACTGCAAAGCTGTTTGAATTGCAAGGTCGGCGGTTCAAGCTCACCAGTCGCTCTTCGGAAACCCTGTATAGGGTCGCTATGGGTCGGATCCTACTCGACGGCACTTCACAACAACACAACAATGCTTTCATCATGAGGTTCTTGTTGTTTAGTGGTTCTGAGGAGCAGAAAGCCTCATCTTTCCTTCCATTTATCATGAGGCAGTGGAGTTCCATTGTAAACAGCCTGTCATTTTTGGTATTAGTTACAAGTAAGTCTGAATCCAGCTTTTGCCAGTAAAATCACTTGAGGAAAGTCATGTCAGGTCTGAACCTCAACCCCACAATCAATAAAATGCAGCTGATTCTATCTACCGCTAAGGTATGGCACTATCGGATCAGCACGGAAACCATAAGGCTGGCAGTTCAAATCCACCAGGTACTTCTCAGAAACCCTACGTAGGGTCACTATGAGTCAGAACCAACCCAACAGCATTTAACAACAACAACAAAGAGAGTTAATCGATTGCAGAGATTAAATTAACTTCTTTTTTAAAAAATTAGAACTGTGTTTCTCAAATGTGAGTGTGTATATGTATCAGGGGATTTTGTTAGAATACAGATTCTGATTCATTAGATCACATATAGGATAGGATCAGAGGTTCTACGTTTCTAACATACTGCAGTTGATGCCAGTGCTGCTAATGGATAGACCACACTTTGAAGAGTGAGGACTTTAATACTGCTGGGTATATAGTAAGAGGTCAGTGGATTTGTAATTGATCATTATGAGCCCTTCATTAGTCATTATCCTACACTTTTGGGACAAAGGAGTACAAAATTCACATACATTAACCAGATGGAGACACCAAGGCACAGACAAGACACATCCTAGAAAGTTACATGATGACTTCCCTGGGCCTCGCTATTTATTGTACCCTTCTATTTTTCTCTTGTGTGGGCTGTTGTAATTCCTGCAGCTCCTAATGGGAGTTACCCAAGCATGTGTTTAGTAAAGAATATAAATCCTGTGGTGTTTTTATATGCTCAACTAATAAAGCAATTTCATATTTTACTGAAGAGAAACCTTTTTTTTTTACAGACAGTAAAATATGGAGAAATTTACTCCTTTTCATCGACTAATCACATGACCACAAAAAAAGAAGAGAAACTAGATTCAGGGCGCTCATTTGAAAATGTGATTGTGGCTGAAAGGCTTACCGGACTTAAGTGGTAGCAGTGACATAAAATGACACAGGAGTATTTTAAGATTAGAACGCAGTTCCTTTGCTGAAGAGATCTTGGGATGTTTATAGAAACACAAGTTGCAAACATTTCAGATGTGAGTAGGTGGTGTTTCTTTTATTTATGCTCTTCAGTCAGGGGTTGTGGTAAATTGTTTCTTCCTCAAGAAAGATGGGAAAGAACTTTTTGGCATTCCTTCTTCAGTTGAAAAGAGCTTCTCTCTCTAACCCTTTTGTGACCTATGGGACATATAGTGCCCACCTACATTTTCTCCCTTTTTGAGTGTAATGGGAGGCTGCTATTCCAATTTTAGTGCATGCTGACATCTGGTGGGAGCTTGTATAACTGTGTGATCTGAGGAAACAGACTTCATTCCATCAACGTCAGCCCAGAGACCATTTGGGACATATATGTCCCACTAATTATATCAAAATCCATATAACTTCAGTTTTTTTCATTCCATTCAAAATGTCTTCTATTGCTGAAACACATGGTTTTGACCCAAAAATCCAATGCAAAAAAATAATTTAGTATTGAAAAGGTTAATTCATGCTATGAACATCAGCAAGATAGTTTCTTGTCTCTTGAGTCTCCTGGTGTCTTGATTAGAACATCTATGTTTTTCTGGGCTACCTGTTTAAACATTTATCCTTTGCTGCTCTTTGTTGACCCATCTTTTTTGGATCTTGGACCAAGGCTGATTCGCCATTTTTTCCCTCAGCTGGTCTAGTATTTGTATATTTATTTATTTATTTAGCCCACTATATCTGATATAGTGAAATAACTTCAGCACTGGACTGCGAACAACAAGGTCAGCAGTTTAAATCCATCAGCTGCTCTGTGTGTACACTCTATACAGGGTCGTTATGAATCAGAACCGGCTTAACTACACTTAACAACAACAACTACCACTACTACTCATAAAGCATAGTGGATTGTGAGTTGGGCTGCTAGCCACAAATGACTGGGTCTTTTTATCCCAACTTTATTAGTCAGTGAATGTGGGCCTCTCAAAGAAGAGTCTGACCTTAAGCAGTTGGAATCTACCAGCCGCTTCGTGTGAAAATGCTGAGGCTTTTTGCTCATGTAAAGATTTACAATTTGGAACTATCGTCTCCCTAGCAACTTATTGACTCCTGCATCTTCTCCAAGTGTAACCTTCTCAGTAAAGCTTTCCCTGGCCACCTGCCCAGCATGGCCACTCCTATGTTCACATTTCTCAGCTTCCTAGGCCTGCTTTCTCAAGGGGATGCTATGTAAGTTGGAATTTGACTGGATAGCAATGTTCTGTTCTATTGATTTTTTTTTTTTTTTTTTTTTTTTTGAGTGGAACCCTGCTTTACTCTTCCTTCTCCCCCATCTCAAGTCCTGAAACTGTTCATATGTCAAAACCTCTCCTTACTTCCTACCAATATTACCTTTCCTCCCACATTAGGCAAATGTGAGTCTTCAGAAGCAAGAGAAATAGCTTTTGTTAAAAAAAAGTTAAGGATGCTCCTGATTGTGGTGGTGACTACACCGTTGTAGCCATTTGTCACAGCTCATCAAACTATCAGTGGGTGCAGTTCACTGTAGGAAAATTATACATCAGTGAGGTTGTTGTTGCTGTTGTTAATGATATGATCATAAGCATTGAATCATGGGAGAATATTACAGTATGGAGGTAGTAGTTGGCACTTAGGATACATTTCTTCATAGAAAGTAGTGTGGGCAAAGATCAGTAAACATTTAGTATCTTGGCTCTGAGCATAAGAGCAAATGCCTCAGTGTTAATTGCATTTGTCCTGTCCTTGTTGGCTTTTGTCTTATTTACAAAGTTACTCTCAGAAACCCTAAAACTAGAAATGTTCAGGTTTGTTTTGCTTTGTCATTCTGAAATGACCGATAGCTATTTCACTTCTGTAAAACAGTTGCTAAATCAATTCTGATTCATGGTGATACCAGGTTTGTCAGAGTGTAGTTGTACTCCACAGAATTTTTAATGACTGGCTTTTCAAAAGTAGATTGCCAGTTCTTTCTTCTGAACCACTTTGGGGCAGACTCTTAACCCCCAGCCTTTTGGTTAGCAGCCAAGTGTGTTAACCATTGGTATCACCCAGGGACTCTCAGACTCCTATAAAAGGGTATGGATGAGAATCTTTTAAATATGAAAACAATGCAGTTTTCATCTAAAAAAATTAAAATTAAAAAAACAGAAACTCATTTTTCTTGTCTGAAAATAAAACTAGGAAATAGTAAATGAATGGACTCATCTCCTGTTTCTAGCTTCCAAATGGAAAAGAAACGACCAATTGGAAAGTCCCAATATGCACATACTCAAGTCCTGTTATGGTGCTGTTGTAGGATAAGCACTGGACTGCTAGCCATAAGATTGTTGATTTAAACCCACCATCTGCTCCTTAGAAAGTCTATATAGGTTTCCAAGTCAGAAATGACTCCATGGTACTTAACAAGTTTCAAAAGTTCCATTTTCTGCCCACTCCTGCTTTGCCCCTCAGTTTCAGTTGTAAACTTTTCCAAATGAGTGTGACAATGCAGGGTAGTAAAGGGAAGACATGTTCATGCATTTAAATTCTGCCGTCTCTAAAATACCACCATGGCAACAGGAAAGTTTGAGAAACCTATCAGTGCCTAAGTACCAATGCTAACCCTGGATAGATTAAGTCCTATGCTTCTAGGCTGATGTTGTTGTTGTTGTTTTTGTTAAGTTCCATCAAGTCAATTCCAACCCATAGTCACCCTGTATAGGGTTTCCAAGGAGGAGCTGGTGAGCTTGAACCATCGACCTTGCAGCTCAAACGACTTTGCAGTCTGACACATTAGCTCCACAACACTCTTATTTGTTGTTGTTGTTAAGTGCTGTCAAGTCAATTCCGACCCATAGCGACCCTGTACAGGGTTTCCAAGGAGCAGCCAGTGAGCTTGAACTACTGACCTTGCAGTTCAAACAGATTTGCAGTCTGGTGCATTAACCCCCAGTACCACAACAATCTTATAAAAGTATTCAAATGCTTAGGGAATCCCTATGTGGTTGTTTGTTGCAGTTAAGTAGGTTCCCACTCAGGTGACCTCAGGTACAACAGAATGCAAAGTTACCTAGTGCTATGCTATATTCACAATCATTGGTACTCTCAAGCCCGTAGCTGTGGCCAGTGGGTATTTTGAGTGCCTTCCAACCTACAAAGATTATCTTCCAGCATCAGATCAGTCAATATTTTGTTGTGAACAGTAAGATTCTTCTTTGGCTAATTTTCAGAAGTAGATCACCAGGCCTTTCTTCCTAGTCTGACTTAGTCTGAAAGTTCTGTTGAAACCTGTCCACCATGGGCGACCTTGCTAGTATCAGAAATGCCAGTGGCTTAGCTTCTAGCATCATTGCAACACACAAGCTGCCACACCATTATGATAGACTGATAGATGGGAGGTAGACAGAAGCACCTTAAATAGCTATCACTGTAGTAGGTTTTAGGACTTCTTTCTAAGACTACTTTAAATATCACATATAGCCAGGTGCTGAGATCTTCCCACCCTATCGTAGAAGGAAGGCTCACTGTAAGGTGTTCTATGGCTCACTAAAATTTGAATTCGTTGAAATACTTTGAAATGTTCTCAAGAGGATTCATCTGCTACCATCTAAATCTCTCATGTTAAAATCTGGAGAGCAACCATGACTCTCTAGGATAAATATAGGTCAGTGTTACCCCAAGTGCTCTTCATCTCTATTCCTGGACACCTCCCTAAATTCTGTCCCTGTGCAAATTTTCATGCACTAGATTTTTGGAGAAATATTATCAAAAATATTATCAATTTGTCCAATTTTATCACCCCACAGACAAATTCCATAGGACTTTCTTTCTCTACAATGTCAAATGATTCTTATTTTCTTGCTGACCAGTTCTTCTCCCTTCAGATCATTTACATCTTGTGGCTATTTTTAGATTGCTACCAAGTCTACCTTTACCACCTACTGTTACTCCCTACTGGGTCTGCTCAGCCAAACTATACATATTTAATTCTTTTAATCTTTTCTCCACCAGACTCACCAGTCTCTTAAAATTGTATTGCTCTCTTTTCAGACCTCCTCCTGGTTGTTGATGCTTTGTGACCCAGCAGACTGTTTCTATGAGATGGCATTTGGAGGCACTGCTAACATCATATCCCAATGTCTCCTGCCTCTGTTAAAAATAAACAATGCAGAAAGGACTCATATAGTATTCATTAATGATATTTGTCAAACATTTTCAGTTCTCTGCCTTCTGAATACATAATAGGATTATAATTCCCGAGGTCTTATGATTGGCCAGGGCCACGTGACGAGTACTGGCAAATGAATTATGTACTGTGAGTCACTTTAGGTTAGGCATGTGAACTTCAAACAGAGCACTGTTTTCTCTCTGGCTCCTTAATTGCTAATTTCAAGATGGCGACTGCTCAGTTCATCAGATTCCATGAGTTACTACAATAAGAAGAAACCCCTCTGTCAAACTCTGTTATCCATGTCACATGAGCAAGGAATATGATTTTGTTGTGTTACGCTTCTGAGATCTCAGTGTGGGAGAGATTGTTATTGTAGTCTAACCCGATTTATCCTGACTAATACAACTGTTACAGATACCCTTAGAATGCTGTCAAACCTGGCAACCTGTTGTATTACAATTCTGAATATGTGAACATAGCAAATCTCAATTATCAAGTTCATGCCTTCACCAGAACCTGTTTTTAGTCTGTTCCAACTCGTAGCAACCTCGTGTGACAGACCAGGATTGTCATGTAGGGTTTTCTGGACTATAATAGCCTTTCTTTCTTAACTTTTTATTGTGGTTTGATTGAAAGTTTACAGAGCAAATTTGTTTTCCATTCAACAATTCATATACATTTTGATTCATGACACTGATTACAGTCTCTATAGACTGTGATCTTTGTGGAGGCACTGGTATTGTTGCTAAGTGCCCTTGGGTCAGTTCCGACTAGCACTGTTGTTGTTGTGAAGTATGTCGAGTCAGTTGTGACTCAGCTGCCCTGTATAGGATTTCCCAGGAGCTGCTGGTGAGTTTGAACAGCTGACCTGCAACCCATGCTTATCCTACAGAGCCACACCAGGACTCTAGCTCCGAAAGAGGAAACACAATGGGAAACCTCTTGCCAAAGGCCCAGGGGCAGAGAAGGAAGAGAAAAATTAAATAGTGCGTAAGTCTCCAATACAAGATTTTAAAAATCATGTCAGGCATAATTGAGCACATCACATTTTGGAGTCAGGGACAGTTATCAGGAATAAATGTGTGTGCTAGGACTGCTCCCAAACCTACTGCTCTATAGCATGCAAATCACACCCTGTTCAGTTGACAGCTATTTCAGTTTTTATTTAAGAACAAAATCGGTGGGCATTTTCCCCCTAGAGAAATAGGTTAACAAGTTTCTTTCAGACTTCGATAAAATAGAGTATTTTAGATAACCTACTAAACCACTTTAAGAGGAGTCTGACTGTAGTGTTGTTGCTGTGTTTTGTTTTGTTTTTTAATTCTTTTTTATTTTTTAAGATTTTGGTGAAGATTTGCAAAGCATACATCAGTGAAACAAATTATGCACAATTCAGTGACATTGGTTACATTCCTCATTGTGCCACCTTTCTTGGAATCCTTTGCCAAGTTTTTCACAATCATCAGTACAAACTCACTTCCTCTTTATTTTTTTTTTTAAGGTTTTTATTGTGGATTGAGTGCAAGTTTACACAGCAGACCATCAGTTCTACATTCAACAAATCATACATCTTGTTTCATTACACTGATTATAATCCCCTCCATGTACCATCAGTTAACAGTATTTCTCTCTATTTAGCTCTTTTTAAAAACAAACAAAAACCACTCAGGCATATATAATAATTTACCACCAAAGGGCACATTCTGCAAGTCTTTTCATGAATCTAGAGTCCTCAGCTGCTCCCTCTCCCCATGTTCCCATCACTGCCTCCATCTCTGGTGTCGCTGCTTCTCTGGATAAAGTCCCGCATTCCACTTGTGCTCTTCTCCCTTGATGGTCCTAGGATCCTCTGTTTCTGTACTATAAGATTAACTACTTCCACATTTTTGTTACAAAACTTCTACATTTACAATTGTGATAGCTGTAATTAGTCATGATAATAGTTACTTACTATTGAATCATAAGAAACTTATCCCCATCTCTTTTAACTAGACCCATCTAGACAAGTTATGGTGTTGGAGGAGAATATTGAAAGTGCCATGGGCTGCCAAAAGAACCAATAGATCTGTTTTGGAAAAAGTACAGCCAGAGTGGTCCTTGGAGGCCAGGATGGCCAAACTTCATCTCTCATACTTCAGACATATTGTCAAGAGGGACTAGTCGCTGGAGAAGGATATCATGTTTGGTAAGGTGGAGGGTCAGAGAAAAAGAGGAAGACCCCCAGTTAGATGGATTGGCCAAGTGGCAGCATCGATGGACTCAAGTGTGGCAACAGTAGTGAGGCTGGCCCAGGATCGGGCAGTGTTTAATTCTGCTGTGCTTTAGGTCGCTATGAATTGGTACCGACTCTGGAACCTAACAACAACAACAAGAAAACATAGCCAACCAATTGAAAGAGATCCATATTTTGTGCCTGTCCCAGAGAGGTAACCCAACAGAACGTAGAACTCAACGAACAATATCATTAATATCACATGCAAGTAAAATTTTGCTGAAGATAATTCAAAAAGGGCTACAACAGTACATCAACAGGGAAGTGCCAGGAATTCAAGCCAGAGTCAGAGGAGGATGTGGAACTAGGGGTATCCTTACTGACATCAGATGAATGTTGACTGATAGCAGAGAATATCAGAAAGATGTTTACTTTTGCTTTATTGGCTATATGGATCATGACAAGCTGTGGAAAACATTGTGAAGAGTGAGTATTCCAGAAAATTTAATTGTATCCATAAGGAATTTGTGCATAGACCAAAAGGCAGCCTTTCAAACAAGGGAATATAATGAATAGTTTAAAGTGAGTATAGGTGTGCACCTGGGCTGTACCCTTTCACTACAGTTATTTAATCTATATGCTGAGCAAATAAATCTGAGAAACTGGGTTATATGAAGAATAATATGACATCAGAATTGAAATAAGACTCATTAACAACCTATAATATGCCATTGATACAACCTTGCTTGCTGAAAAATACTTACTGATGAAGATCAAAAATCACACCCTTCAATATGGATAGCACCTCAATGTAAAGGAAACAAAAATCATCAAAAGTGGATCAATAAATAGCATCATGATTAGTGAAGAAAAGTTTGAAGTTGCCAAAGAGTACATTTCGTATGGATCTACCATCAACACTCATGGAAGCCGCAAGAAATCGAGCAATGTATTGTGTTATACAAATCTGCTACATAAAACCTCTTTAAATTATTCAAGAGCAAAAATACCAGATTGAGGACTAAGGTGTGCCTGACCCAAGCCATGATCTTTTCAGTTGCCTTATATGCATGTGAAAGTTGGACAGTGAATAAAAAAACACTATAGAAGAATTTATTCATTAGAACTATTGTGTTAGGGAAGAATATTAAAAGTACCGTGGCCTACCAAAAAAATTAGCAACTCTATGTTGGAAGAACTATAGCCAGAATGTTTCTTAGAAGCCAGGATGACTAGACTTTGTCTCTCATAATTTGGACTTATTATCAAGAGGGACAAGTCCCTGGAAAAGGACATCATGCTTGGTAAAGTGGAGGGTCTGCAAAACAGAGGAAGACCCCAAATGAGATGGATTGGCACAGTGGCGGCAGCAATAGACTCAGTGTGCGTAGGATAGCTATTAGTTGGAGCTGGCTCAATGGCACCTAACAACAGCAAGTATGACCAGTGTGCCAACATTGCTTAATGTGGATTTGTAGAATGGAACAATTAAAAGTTGCACACACTTCCCTAGTATGATTCTGTAGGATAAGCACTGGACTGCTAACTGCAAGGTCAGCAATTCAAACCCACCGGCCGCTCCTCGGAAACACTCTGCAGGGTCACTGAGTCAGACCTTACTCTGCAGCACTTAACAACAACACTTTGCAGCACACACATTTTCCACATAATGTTTGATATGTATTGTCAGGGCTGCTAGTCTCAAGGCAGATTTTAGAGAAGTTAGATTCTTTGGTTTTTACGTGAAAATTTGGTAAGTTTGCTTTGGGCTAATTGACAAGCACTAGACTGCAATATCTTCCTTTCTGTTCCTGACCCCTGGTTACTGTCCTGAAGGGGATTTCACCTCATTTTGCATCGTACTGTGCTAGATGTTTGTCTGAGTTTTGCTTTGCCTGAGCATTAATGTTGCATCCTCTTCCTCCAACTGAGTTAAAGCTTTATGCTTTTCTTTGTTCATAATTTCTATAACTTTATGGATACTTTGAACATAATTTTTCTTTCCTGACTTCATGACCTTTTTTTTTTGCTTCCTAATTCTGGCCAGCTTAATTTCATCTTCTTTATTTTCTCTTAGCTGCCACAACACTGGATCCTACTTGTACTTCTGGATTGTATAGATTATGTGTCAATTCATAAGAATAAAATTATTTTATTTTTCTGTATTGTTGTTGTTAAGTGCCATTGAGTCAGTTCCAACTCATAGCAACCCCATATAGAGTATCTGATGAGCAGCTGGTGGATTTGAACTGCCTACCTTGAAGTACACAGTCCAGTGCTGATTCTGCAGTGCCACTCCATACAGTAGTTCCGTATGCTCTTGTTGTTGTTAATGCCATTGAGTTGGTTCCAATTCATAGCTACCCTGTATAGAGTTTCCAAGAAGTGTCTGGTGGGTTTGGACCACTGACCTTGAGGTTAGAAGTCCAGTGCTTATCCTACTGTACAACTCAGAGAAACAGACACAGGAATTTGTAGTGAGGACTATTGATTTCTGATCCTCCCTAATGTTTTAGCTCACTATCTCAATCTTTCAGCAAATGCCTCTCTGAAGAATTGTGTTTACACTTTGCAGCTTTTAAGCTATGTGACTTTGCTTGACACCTTTGAGCCTCAATTTCCAGATTATGATTTTTACAGCAACCACATAAAGATCAGGAGGATAAATGAGAAGATGTACTTAAACACCTTAACCCAGGGCCTGACATGCTATTCACTGTTGTTGGGTACCATCAAGGAGCCTTTGAGTCACAGAATCCCCAAGGGATAGAGCAGAATTTCCCCAGAGGGTATTCTTGGTAGTAATGTGTATGGAAACAGACCATCAGCATTTTCTCCTGAGGAGCAGCTGGATTGGTTCTAACAGCCAACCCCTGGATTAGTATCTGAACCCTTAACCCTTTGTACTAACTGTATGTTAAATTAATTTAAGAAAAATTGATAAAAATGCCCTCCCTCTGGGATAAACAGGGGACTAATTTGAATGAAATTCTCAGTGTGAGAATTAGAGGTAGGGTTGGAAGAGATAGAAAACACGAAAAGGTGGACTTCCATGAAAGATAGCTTTGATAGAAAGAGTAGAAACTTTCATTTGTACTGGAAAACTGACCTGCTGGAATTGAAGTTGTTCGGTCATTTCTTTTTCCATTTCCCAGATGTTTCAACCCAAAATACTTATGTTATTATCTATCCCCTAGGTATTAATATTTTTTTACATATATATTTCCTCCATCTCTTTCTTTTCCCTCTTTTCTTCCTCCTCCTTTTCCTTTTCCTTCGTCCGCTCCTCCTCCTTTCTTCCTCTTTCTTTCTTTCTCTTTACCTTCCTTCTCTCTTTCCCCGTCTTCCTTCTACTCATCCTCCTCTTCATTTGACCTCTTTCCTAGTGTCTTGCAAGAATATTTTTGGCCAATGCAGGGATGAAATCTATTATCCTGATTATTTATGTCAACCTGGCATGGCACTGTAAGATAAACACAAAGTCGGTTCGAACTGCAAGGTCGAGGATTCAAACTCACCAGCCACTCCTCAGAAACCCTACACAGGGTCGTCATGAGTCGGAACCAACTCAATGACACTTAACAGCAACAAAAATAATCAATTGGTGACTCTTAAGAAACACCATCTGCTTTTTTAAAAACAGGATCATTTTGAAGGGCTATTTGGAGTAGCTCAATTATTCCTTTTCTGTGTTAAATTTGAGATCTCTACAGTAATCTCCCTGGAGTCCTGGTGTGACACCGTGGTTTATGTGTTGGACTGTAAGGTCGGTGTGAACTGCAAGGTTGGCAGTCCAAGCTCACCTGTTGCTCCTTGGAAATCCTGTACAGGGTCGCTGTGGGTCAGAACTGATTAGATGGCACTTAACAACAACAATGATCTCCCACTACACCTGTTAGTTTCTTATACTGTGGTTGCAGGTTGCTGCGATGCTGGAAACTTTTTCATTGATGTTTAAAATACCAACAGGGTCACCCAGGGTAGACAGTTTCAGCAGAGTTTACACACTAATAATAGACTAGGAAGAAGGACTAGTCATAGAGATTTGCAGAAATTTTCAAAGGTCAGCTTAAGAAGACCAAATAAAGTATCGTAATGAAATGTTCCAAGACCTGGAGTTAGAAAACCAAAAGGAAAGCAAATACTCAACAGTCTCAAGCTGAAAGACTGAAGATAAAATTCAAGCCTTGGGTTGCAACATTGAAGGATTCAATGTGCAAAATACTGAACTGTGCAGGAAGCATCAAAAAGAGGAAGAAATACACAGTCACGGCACCAAAAAGAATTGGTCAACTTTCAGCCCTTTCAGTAACGATCATATGATCAAGAACCTATGGTATTGAAGATAAAAGTCCATTTTCCACTGAAGGAATTCACAAACAAGGCTCCAGGAATTGACAAAATACTAATGGAAATGTTTCAACAAACTAATGCAGCGCTGGAAGCCCTCAGTTGTCTATACCAAGAAATTTGGAAGACATCTATCTTTCAAGCTGACTGGAAGAGATCCATATTTGTGTCCATTCCAAAGAAAGGTGACCCAACAGATGTGGAAATTATCTAACAATATCATTAACATTGAATTCAAGTAAAATTTTGCTGAAGACAATTTTAAAATGGTTGTAGCAGTATATTAACAGGGAGCTAGCAGACGGTCAACCCAGATTCAAAAGATGACATGAAACAAGGCATATATAGTATTATTGATTTCAGATGAATCTTGCCTGAAAGGAAAGAATAGCAAAAAGAAGTGTTCTGGTGTTTTATTGATTATGCAAAGACTTAGACTTTTTATAACAAACTTTGGATAACATTACACAGAATGAGAATCCCAGAATGCTTTACTATGCTCATGCAGAACCTGTAATTAGACCAATGGGCAGTCATTACAACATAACAAGGGAATCCTCTGTGGTTTAAAATCAGGGAAGGTGTGCGTCAAGGTTGTTTTCTTTTACCATAGTTATTCAATCTGTATGCTGAGCAAATAATCTGAAAAGCTGGATTATAATCAGGATTGGGGGAAGATTCATTAACAACCTGTGATATGCAAATGATACAAACTTGCTTGCTGAAAGAGAAGACTTGAAACACTTGCTGATGAAAATCAAAGAGTACAAACTTCAGGATAGATTCCAACTCAGTATAAAAGAAGTAGAAACCCTCACAATTAGTCCAATAAGCAGCATCATGATAAATGGAAACAAGATTGAAGATTTTAAGGATTTCATTTTATTTGGATTCACAGTCACTGCTCATGATAGAAGCAGTCAAGAAATCAAACAACATATTGCATTATTGCATTGGGAAAAGCTGCTACACAAGGCTTCTTTAATATGTTCAAGAATAAAGATGTCAGTTTGAGGATTAAAGTGCACTTGACCCAACCCACCGTGCCTTCAGTTGCCCATATGTATGTGAAAGTTGGACAATGAATAAGGAAGACTAGAGAGAAATTGATGTATTTGAATTATGGTATTCGTTCTGGTATGGCACTGCAAGATCAACACTGGACTGTGAACCACAGCGCCAGTGGTTCAAACCTACCAGCTGCTCCTCAGAAACCCTATATAGGGTCATTATGAATTGGAATTAACTCGATAGCACTTAACACACTTAACAACACTTAACAACACTTAACAACACACTTAACAACAAATAATATCGAAAGTATCATGAACTACAGGAAAAACAAATCTGTGTTGGAAGAAGTGCAGTCAGAATGCTCCTCAGAAGGATGATTATTTTGGACATGTAAAGTAGAAAGCGAAAAATACGAAGATCCCCAAGGAGACAGGTTGTCACAGTGGTCGCAACACTGGGCTCAAACTTAACAATAATTGTGAGAATTGCACTGGACTAGATAGTGTTTTGTTCTGTTGTGCATAAGGTCACAATGAGTTGGAGCCAACTCAATGGCACCTAACAGCAAAAAGGATCTACCAGGAAATTATGGTCTATTCTTACTCTTTTAAATGGACTTTGTAGTTATGATGTGCATGTTCACTTTGATTTCGTGTTATTTCAGATTTCATTGGTTTTTTATAATTGTCAAAATTTCATATTATTACTATAACAGCACAGTTGTGGGTTGACCCCTTTCACAGTTTTCTAAAAGTATCCATTGAATCTTTGTGTAACTGAAAGAGCTAATACATTTGATGTTGATTGCTGATGTAACAAATTACCACACACTTAGTCACTTAAGACAACACAAATTTATTATTTTAAATTCTGCAGATTAAAATTCTTACACTGGCTAAAATCAAGGTGTTGGTGGGGCTCCATTCCCATTTGGAGACTTTGGGGGAGAATTATTTTTCTTTCCTTTTCTAGCTTCTAGAGCACGTCCACAAGCTCTGGTGTGGCACTGTAGGATAAGCACTGGACTGGTTACTGCAAGATCAACAGTTCGGAGCCACCAGCTGCTCTTGGAAGACCTATACAGGGGTATTATGAGTCAACACTGACTCAGTGGCACCCAGCAACAACAGAGACTGCCCACATTCCTTGGACCCTCATTCCTCCATATGCAAACCAGTAACAGCAGAGCAAGCCTTTCTGTGTCAAATCACTCTGACATGCACTTCTACTTTGAATGACCCTTGCAGCCCTGATGATGCTGTAGGGTAAGCACTGGACTACTAATCACAAGGTCAGCAGTTCAAACCCACTGAGACTTTCTGTTTCTGTGAGGATTCACAGCTTTGGAAATCCTATATAAGGTTGCTATGAGTAAAAATGGACTCAAGGACAGTGGTTTTGTGATTGCTTTGAGTTCACTTGGCTAATCCTGGATAATTGCACTCTTTTAAAGTCAGTTGATTGTTGTTGTTGTTGTTGTTGTTAAGTGCCAATTAGGAACCTTCATTCCATCTATAGCCTTAATTCCCATTTACCATGTAACCTAATATAGTGGGAGTGGTGGTTGTGTGATGTTGAGTCAACTCAAGTCATAGAAACCCTGTGTAGAGTTTCTGAGGCTATAAATCTTAACTGGAGCAGTAAGCCTCATCTTTCTTCCTTGGGGTTGCTGGTGGGTTCAAAATGCTGACCTTGCAATGAGCAGCCCAACATGTAACACACTATGCTACCAAGGGACATTTAAAAGTTTGTGGGAAAATGGAACAAATGAATAAAAATCACAAAATACAAATGTTATTTCTCAACCTAAGCTCCATCAAGTTCAAGACACTTTTATAAGTGATAATAACAGACATCTAGTTCATCCCTAAAGAACAAAGGATCCTGAGAATTTAACCATGTCAGTGCCGTCTTTTTTACATAATTAACCAAAGAAAACTGGGAGTCCTTTAAATATTTCGAAAGATTAGGAACCAAAACTAAGCCAGAAGCAGTCCAGTCAGGACTATATAAGGTAGATGTCTAATGTTTCCTATGGAAACTCTTGCAAAATGCCCTTGTTTGGAGAGAGGAATGAGCAAGAGCATCACAGTGGTAGAGGACACTGGTGGAGCTCTCCCAGGTGTTTTTTTGCTAACTCATTAGCTAACTTTCTCAAAACACTCTTATAATAAGCATATC
>NW_006408546.1:5430363-5447304 GCF_000296735.1 Chrysochloris asiatica | reverse complement strand
TCCCTTCCATGTAACATCAGTTATCTCACATCCCCCTATGATTCTTGTTTGTATTCAACCTTCTTTTCCAACCCTTCTGAATTTTGTCCTTATGTAAATGCTACCCTTCTTATCTTGTATGGTTGACTATTTCATTGTGTGCATACCTCACTAGTATTGGTGTCCCATCTATTTACCTATCTGCTGTTTGGCTGGAAATTGAGCCATAAGCGTGAGTTCAGTTCCAAACCTGAAGGGTGACCAAGGGCCATAGTTTAGGGTTCCTCCCATCTCTCTCTGATATTATCTTTTTGTAATTCAGAGTTTGTTCTACATTTTGTTACACTCGATCCAATATCTATTAATGTGATCTTTATCAGAACATTTGTTATTAGTAGCTGGGTACCATCTAGCTTTTCTGGTCTCCAGGTCATGGAGACTAATGTTCACCTGCTCCATTAGTCCACTGGACTAGTTGATTCAAAACATCCTCAGTTTCCATTACTCTTCTTTTCTCCACACAGAGATAGACCAATAGTTGCAACTTAGATGGCCACTTATGAGCTTTTAAGATCTTGGTCACTACTCACAAAAGTAGGGTGTAAAACATTGTCCTTGTGGACTGTGCTATGCCAACTGATCATGGTGTCCCCCAAGACTATAATCCTGACCTCCAGCCTCAACAACTCATACCCTCAAGGTGTTTGGTAATATCTAAGAAGTTTTCATAATTTTGTCCCTTGAATGCGCCACCACATTCTTTGATATATTTGCAGCAAAGGTAAACACACACATACAAATATCTTTTCAAACCTTTAGAGTGGACATGTTCCTACTCTCCCTCCACATACATTCAGCCTGTGTATCTGTCCATGTTTTGTAAAGCATCAATGATTTCACCATTCTTCCTCTTAAGTAAGCTTCACTATAAATTTGATTTTTGTTCTTGCTTCATTTTAACAGAATGTATATTGCTCTGATAGGGCTCTTTGCAAATTAATGTCATCCTTTTTAGTGCCTCAGACTGTTGACACATATAATAACAAGGTAAAATTTTTGTTTATTTTAGTGCAAAAACAGTTTTTTCAATCCATGCCTTTTTTTTTTCAGAATACACATTTCCATGACTTTTTGAATACCCTTGTATATATGAAAACACACACAAATACATCCATACATATGTTTGTACTCTCCAGAAAGATGCCCTGTGTAAAACCCATTTACCAAACACATGAGACCTGTCCACTCTGAAGCTCTAGGAGTCTATCGATTTGGGGGAAGCACTTTCCTTTTAAAGAGCTCTGGTCTCAAGTTCAGCAGGTTGAATCCACCAGCTGCTCCCTGGGGATAGAATGAGGCTTTCTGTTTCCATAAAGATTTACAGCCTTGGAAATCCTATACAGGCTCACTGAGAGTCTAAACCAACTCAATGGCACACTACCACCTCTTTCCCTTTTGGGTTAAAATAACCAATTTATATTGGAATGTTTTGTCCTCTTTTTTAAAAAAAACACCGTTACAACAAATTCTTCTGAAAGCACTAATTAAAGTAAAAGTCTATTGTCTTTAACCAACTATCACATTTCCTGCATCTTTTGGAGAGCTTGCTGTTGATGTTAAATGCTGTTGAGTCGGTTCTGACTTATAGTGACCCTGTGTACGGTTTCTGAGGAGTGGCTGGTGAATTTGAATCTCTGACCTGTTTGTTCAAACAGACCTTGCATTGCAGTTCATTATCCCACAGCGCCACACCAGGGTGTTAGGAAGCTCAATAAGTTCATTAGATAGGTTTCTTGACAAAAGATATGTCACCCTTTTAACTTGATTTTTTGTTTCACATATAATACATGAATAGTTCTTCTAGGTTGTTTTTATTGATAGAGTGAGAGTAATAGTCCATTTAGCTTTCAATATCCTAGACAGAAATTGCTATTTAAATGAAGCTTTGAGGAAGATAAATTTCTCTTTCTACTCCTTTATGATTATTTCCAACCTTTTCCCTCCCTCCCTTTCTCCTCTGTTCTTTCAACTAATACTGGACTCCTGGTGTGACACTATAGGATCAGCACTGGACTGCAAACCACAAGGTCAGTAGTACAAAACTACCACGTGCTCTCTGAAAACCCTTCACAGGATTTCTATGAGTTGGAACTGACTCGATGGCACTTAATAACAGCAGCAACATCATGCCCTGGGAATCCTGGTGTAGTGCTGTAGGATAAGTAATGAACTGCTAACTGCAAGGTCAGTGGGTCAAACCCACCAGCCGCTCCTCAGAAACCCTATGAGTTGGAACCAACTTGATCGCACTTAACAACAACATCATGTCCCAACACTCTTCTAATATCTACATATATACAATGAAAAAACCAGGCAGCATTTTTATGTTACTGGAGAATACATCGGAATCTTTTAATACTTTTATTTTGCTTTTAAATGCTTAACAATAAATGGTTTTTCAAATATTTGTAAATTAGTAAATATTTAGTGAGAATGTAGGGAAGCAAGCTATCTCATAATTTCAGACAAATATGTTAAGTGACATGATCTCTTTAGATGATAATTAAGCAAGATTGACGTTACATATTTTTAAAATACCTATACCCTACAACTCAGGGATTTAATTTCTCTTTCTCTACCCTGGAAATATTTTGACGTAGCCTTAGAATCCGCAAACCATCATTTCTGAACCAGCCTATTAATTTTATGATATTGTTGTTTTTAACTGCCATTGAGTCGGTTCTGACTCATAGTGACCCTTTATAGGGTTTCCAAAGAGCGGCTGATAAGTTTGAACCACTGATCTTGCTGTTCAAACCGACCTTGCAGTTGCATGCTTCTCTACAATGTCAAAGTGGGTGGGAGTTGTGCCAGGACATACAATCACTTTTTTTTCCAACCCTTAGATGTTTAACCATGTTACTACTAAGGCAGGTGATGGGAGCACCAATTCTAGATGAGAATGATTCGTATCATTTTTTATGACATACTTAGTACTTCAGAGTTGTTTTTCTCACCATTATGTTTTGTTTTGTTTTGTTTTTTCAAATTATTAATAGCCAAATCATGTACTATTTTGTGGTTATCTAAAATAAACAAAGAAGCTAGGAGTTGAAGATGAACATATCAGGGGTTGCAAGACCCTTCTTTGTAACAGGCTTTGCACATGGCATATGTAAGCTTTCAAGAATTTTGCAAAGTAAGTCATATGAGAGCAGCTGCCAATGAGTCAGAATAGAACTGCGTACTCCATTAGGATTTCAAAGGCTGGTTTTATGGAAGGAGGTCACTATGCCTTGCTTCCTAAAGAGACTTGAACCTCCAACCTTTCAGTTAGTAGTCAAATGTGTTAACTATTTGCACCACCCAGGAACTCCAAAAGTGGACAAAATGAAATGCTTTTAACTACACAGTCAGTGACATTATTGGGACTTGAACTTCACACGCTCTTTCTGCTACACTGGGTAGAAAGATCCTTCCTGATTTCCTTAATTTTCTGCTCCCTAATAAAAATTTAAAAATAAATAAAACATTGGAGTCTTGCTGTGGCGTTGTAGGATAAGCACTTGACCACAAGGTCAGTCTGTATAGCAAGGCCAGCGGTTCAAACTCACTAGCCTATCCTTTAACATCCTATGCAGGGTCACTATGAGTCGGAACCAACTGGAAGTCACTTAACAACAATGATGTGATAATTAAGTCCTGGTGTGGTGCTGTGGGCTAAAGCCCTGGACCGCAAGGTCAGTTTGAACCACAAGGTCAGCAGTTCAAACTCACCAGCTGTTCCTTGGTAGCGCTATACAGAGTTGCTATACATCGGAACCAACTCAGCAACACTTAACAACAATGTGAAATTGACATTGAACTTAAGAAATAATTTGACTGTAGTAATATCTGTTTCTCTGAAAGAAATCTAAGGGCTATGAATCTTCATCTTTAAATGCAAATTGTTTTATTTTCTAGAATACAATTTAATAATCTATTTCTTCAGTCCCTTATCCCACAGGGCTGACAGAAAAATTTCCAGTCACATATTTTGGTGGTTTCCTGAACCCTCCTCCTTTCTTCTCTAGATGGGGTCAGAGTTAGCCTGGGAATAAGGGGTCATAAGGTCCACAAAGGTTGTTCCTGGCGTGTCTTTTGTCCTGCACAACATAGCATTAGAGACAACTTCAGTGTCTGACTTAGGGCAAAGAAACTTTTTCATGGTGTTCATCCCATTGTGGAGGATACCCTCTGACATTTCCTGCACCCTCTTTATCCCTGTCACTACCCTATCTGTAAATATCCACACACCTTTCTGGATTGTTCTGCTGATAATCCATGGCTTTGCCAGGTAGGCAGACCCCTTGCTATTAATGTTATAGATACTTTCCTAACCCTGGGAATCCTATAGTTTGAATCAGATGAACCCCTTTACTTCCGGCTTCTAGTTAACAAATTTTCCCTAACTCACAAACTTCCTTCCTTCTTAGCCGTTACCTGAATAAATGTTACTCTTTTGGAAACAAACCCAGAAAGATGTGAATACACTTGTTGTCTTTTCCACGCTATCTTCTTCAAAGGCATTGGGCACAGAGAAACCACCTGCTCGGAAACAAAGCAAGAAAATGAGGGAAATAGCTTTCTTGTAGAGTTTGGCTTTTAAAACCACTTACAGATCCAAAAGATATTTCTGGATTTTCCCTTTTTCCCTGCACTTGGGACTTTATGTCAGTTGACCCACTTGGCTGTACTTTCTTGCTCCAGGCAGAGGCTGACAACTGTAAAATTACTATGTTCTGATTAATATTTTAAGGTGAACTTCATATTTTAAATTAAATACCATTTAGTTGTATTTAGAAGGATGGCATCCAGCCAACAGAAAGGTTCTCATTAATTTCCAAGATGCTGTTACAAAGACTCAGATAGGGAACATTTTAAATATCTAATTATATCCAAGACCTGGCTGAATGTGGCCACATAGTATTTAATGTCTAAGCCATTAGCTATTATAATTCCAGCTGCATACTAATAAAAGCTAAATGACTCTGGAATTTCTTGATTTCCCACTATTTTATAAGCACGTATGATAGATTGTATTTTCCAAAGAATACTGTAATAATATCTTCTACCCCACTTTCTGTTGTTTAGATCCGACCTTTCCACATCCCTGTGAAGAAGCCCAGTCTGCTTTCACTTTTCTTGAGTCTGGGCATACATTTTTGACCACCTCCACCAGTAGATAGGTGATGAAGTTGTAAGGAGTTCTAACACATCTGGAGTTATAATGCACCTATTTTGTAGAAGACTTTATACATGTCATATTTAAGCTTTTCAACAATTCTGTCAAGTAGATGTAATTTTTAGGAGCCCAATTTTTGTCCTAAAATATCTCATGCTTTATGTTTATAATACTATTTTCTTAGATACATACATATTCAACTATGAGACATGGCTAAACTTCATAAAAAATTCTCTGAACTCCACTCTCTTCTGTTCCAAGCCCTCATTCATTTTTTTGGTATCTATGAATTTTCAGCTCTTCTAACATATATATATTTTAACTATAGTCATATGAAGTTTGTCATCCACAATATGTTCTGTGAAATAGAACACAATGTAATTTCAATGTTATATAAACACTTACTTTATTCTAGCCCAATAGTGCTTCTAGAACAAGGTTCATGCTTTAGCAGTGACTGTCAACTTGAGAGAGATTTACTAATGGTTTTGGTTCTCAATCCAGGTCATTAGCAATTTCTCCATGTCTGATCTAGTTACCTTTCACAGTGAATACAATCTTATGATGTGCTCAGAATAGGAAAAGCCTGGAATAGTCAGTGACATCACTAATGACTACCATGCCTTAGCAGAAGTCTTTAGCTGTGTGCCCTCAAGTTAGTTCCAACTCATAATGACCCTCTTATTGGGTTTCTGAGGAGCAGTTAGTGGGTTTGAACAGCCAACCTTGTGCTTATTCTATAGAGCCATACCAGGACTCCATTCACCTCATTCTTGTTGTTGTTAAGTGCCTTTGGGTAGATTCCGACACATAGCAACCCAGTATAAGTTTTCTAGGGAACAGCTGGTGAGCTTGAACCACTGACCTTGCAGTTCACATGACTTTGCAGTCTGATGCATTATCCCACAGTGCCATGCCAGGAAAAATAATATGAATTTTACTATCTGAATTTTAGAACATTTAAAAAAAAATGCTTTCAGAGGTCAGTCCAGGATTCATTTTCTGATAGTGGCATCATGGGACATGTAGGGGAGTCTGATTGTTTTCTAAGACATCTACTGTAAAATATCAAGGTCAAATATCAAATATAAGCAATTTTGCTTAACAAATAGTAAAGTCACCTTAATATGTGGCTTGTCATAACCTGTCTTCTATCACTTTTTCATCCTTTGTTGCTAATAGGCTAACTGGACTGTTGTTTTCATTTTTCCTGAAGTTGCTTCTTCCTTTTTTCAAATATTGCCTCTTTTAGGCAGGTAGTTAAGGGTAGTGGAAATCGTTTTGAATAGATCAACACTACTGCTGATGGATTGTGTGACACTTAGCTAGGTACAGGTAATCTCTGTGATTTCATTCCCGCACTTCTCATCTTTAAAAGACAGAGAGTCAAAATCGACCATCGTGAAGGTTTTTTCCTACCCTAATTAAGAATGAAGTTGTCAAGGACTTCATTCTTCTTGGATCAACTATCAACACTCATGGAAGCAGCAGTCAAGAAATCAAACAACGTATTGCATTAGGCAAATCTGCTGCACAAGACTTTTTTAAAGTGTTGAGGAGCAAAGATGTCAGCAATAACCTCATATGCATGCGAAAGCTGGACAGCGGATAAGGAAGACCGTAGAAGAATTGATGCCTTTGAGTTATGGTGTTGGAGGAGAATGTTGAAAGTGCCATGGGCTGCCAAAAGCACCAATAGATCCATTTTGGAAGAAGTGCAGCTAGAGTGGTCCTTGGAGGCCAGGATGACCAATCTTCGTCTCTCATACTTTGGACATATTGTCAGGAGGGACCAGTCGTTGGAGAAGGATGTCATGTTTGTTAAGGTGGAGGGTCAGAGAAAAAGAGGAAGACCCCCAATGAGATGGATTGGCCAAGTGGCAGCATCGATGGACTCAAGTGTGGCAACAGAAGTGAGGTTGTCCCAGGATCGGGCAGTGTTTCGTTCTGTTGTGCATAAGGTTCCTGTGAGTCGGTACTGACTTGATGGCACCTAACAACAACAACAGTAAATTCTGTGCTATCATTATATGTCCTCATATGCTCATAGAAGTGCTAATTTTATCATCCATTACTTATTGTGCTCTCACGGTAAAATGTAAAATAGAAGAGAATGCTATACAATGTATTGATTTACCCACTGTTTCCCAGAAGCTACACAGGGTAAATGATTCTTAGTTTTTATCCAAGTTCAGTCACCTGTCAACCTAGATGAGTGATTAGTGGCTAAATCTCTTCTTCTAAACGTCCAATGATTTTTTTTTTCTATAAAGCATATTGTTGTTGTTGTTGTTAAGTGCCATCGAGTCGATTCTGACCCATACCGGCCCTGTATAGGGTTTCCAAGGAGCAGCTGGTGAGCTTGAACCGCCGACCTTACAGTTCAAACGGCTTTGCAGTCTGGCGCATTAACCCACAGTACCACACCAAGACTCCATAAAGTATATGTTGTTGTTGTTGTTAAGTGTCATCAAGTCAGTTCCAACCCACAGCACCCCTGCTTAGGGTTTCTGAGGAACAGCTAGTGAGCTTGAACCGTCAACTTTGCAGTTCAAATGGCTTTGTAGTCTGGCACATTAACCCACAGTACCACACCAGGATTCCAAGTATATAGGTTGTATTAATATACTTTTCTTACTCCTAGACACTAAAGTTTCAGCAGAAATATGTAGTGGGAGTACTGGTAACTTGGTAACATTTGTCAATCTTTATGGCATAAATACTTGTAAAAATAACAGTAGGCATACAATTGATTATGACTCATGGTGGCCCTTGCTATGTTCGAGTAGAACTGTGTGCTCCACAGAGTTTTCAATGGCGGAAACCTTTTGGAAGGAGATTGCCAGGCCTTTCTTCTGAGGTACCTCTGGGTAGATTCACACTGCCAGCTTTTAGCAGTGATTAGCAGCTGAACATGTTAAATATCTGCACCATCCAGGGACTCCTAACCCTTCCTACATTGCTGGAAGTCAAGATTGAATATATAATTTATAAAATGTCCCAATAATCTACATAAGAAATATCTAGATTTTTTTTCCAGTCTGTGTTCATCCAAATATTCAGTCTTAGGCCAGGATGTTAAAATCAAGGCAACAGCTTGAAGTACCAGTATATGGAGAATTAATTCTGTGGATTGCTGACCTTTTTGCTATGAATTTTGGTTCTGTGCTATCATGACCTGGCCCCTCTTTGTAGATAATCAAGGAATAAGACAGTCTCTTTCTCTATGTTCATAAAGCTCAATGTTCTGTCTTCATTGTTTGATTTGGTTCTGAACTTTCAAATACAGTCAGAGGTTTGGGGGAGATTCCAGGGTTTCCCTTCGTGAACACTTTGTGCTTTGGGACTATTGCTAAGGAGCACTGCTCTAGTTCTCTTCTTTGGCACCATTTACAACCTTGAGCAGGCCTGAGCTGTTCCGTGGAGTGTGACTTAGACCTTTCTGTTTATGGTGCTTGACAACATTCACTGCTGCCCTGGCCCCATCCCAGCTGAGTTCAATGCAGGACCAGCATCTGCAGACTGCCTCACCCCAGTTCACTTTTGGAACACACAAGTAGCAACTGGGCAATTTGTCAATGTTCTTTATTGTGTGAGCCAGAGTTTACAATAATCTATTACTCTATTCCAGAGTCCTGGTATAGCACTATAGTTTAAGCACCCAACTGCTAACCACAAGGTTAGCAGTTCAAACTTACCAGTCACTCTTCAGAAACCCTGTACAGGGTCACTTTAAGTCAGAACCAACTCGACAACACTTAAAACAAAAACAACTCTACACCGCAGACAAAAGACTCAAGGTATTTGAATGATACTCCCACAAAACCCACTGCCATCGAGTGAATTCTGACTCATAGCAACCCTGTAGGACAGAGTAGAACTGCTTCTTAGATTACTGACACTGTACATCTTAGAGGAGCAGACACATCTTTCACTCTGGTGGCTTTGAACTGTCAACCTTGCGACTAGCAGGCCAACACTTAACCTACTGAGCCAGCAGGGCCCTTTTAATATAACTGATTCTTTTCTGCCTTGAACTCCTAGTGTTTCTGTGACTCTAGGGCACTGGTCACTTTGGGAAAGGAAGCCTTGCTTGCTGCTTTGACCAAGTGGCTCAAATCTGATTCTCACCAAAGCCCTTGTAGGCTGTTTCCTATATATTAACTCTTTTTCTCTCACTTTAGATGTATACCCTTGATTGATTTGGCATGAAACTGACTCTCCTTTTATCTTTTCTCTGAACTTCTAAAGCTGACTCCCATCTGATTTCCTTTCTTTAGAAGATAGATTCACTTGATTATTTTTGTCACATTGGAAGACCCTAGCAAACCCCATCTGTCTACATTCTTAGTGTCTGCCTCAGTTCTGTTTGAATCTTAGCACCGGTCGGTGCTGCTAGGCATTGTGCTCAAACTAATTAATTCCTGATATTGAGCACCTACTGAATACTTTTCAGTACTTACAAGCATGAGATAACACTAATTAAATACACTACAGTTTATATCCTGGGATCTTTTACACTGGGATATATTGTTTCTGAAAGAGCTAATCCATGGATAAGTTCAATCTTTGTTAGAAGTGATGAACCATGAACCAGAACTCTCCAGACTTTTCCTCCTCAGTTGACATACCCTCTTGTCAGAGCACATGGAACACCTGGGCTTAATTCTACTTCTCTTCCTATTTATTGCCAAAGGCAACTTTTTACGTTAATTTTATTGGTTCAACACTTCTGCTGGAACATATGGTCTGGGTGGCTGGACAGGAAGTTATTGTGAAATGCAGGAAAGTATGAAAATAAACCTGACCCCACTTCAATCAGGAAAGCAACATATGCCTTTTTTTAAACAAACAACAACAAAAAAAGGGCAGGCGCTGCCTGGGTACTGATTGATTATCTTGTTGTGGTCATTATTAACAGAAGCAGGTCCATTTCTCCTGGGCCCCTTAAAAATATGGAGTCTACCTGTAAATACCATATGCAGAAATATATGCTCATGTGCAGATGATAGATACAATACAGGGTTCTGAATACTCGCTTCAGTCGACATAAATTCCAGCTGGTATTTTAAACTCAGTCCTTTTTCTCCTCTCTACTTCCGTTTGTATAAACAATATAGGAGCCCTTTGGAAATCTTTCTAGGTGATTCTTTGCTATGATGGTCAGATGAGTGTACCCCTGAAATAGTTCTCTGTTTCATGTCCTTTCTTTTTTCTTTTTCTTTACTGCTACCACCCTCATTGAGGCTGTTTTTGTGTCTCTGAGAGAAGGTTGAGTGTCTGCTTATTAGGCATGTCTTCCTTTGGCTTCAGCCATCTCCCGTTGCTATCAGAGTAGGTTCCCTAAGAGCATATATCCAATCATGCCTCTCACATGTTCAAAATCTCCAGCATTGAATTAAGCCCACATCCTTAGGCTGACATTCAAAGCCTCTGCCATTTAACCTCAGCATTCGTTTTCTGGATTATCTCCAGTTGAGCCTTCCCACCCTGCATGGGAACTTAGTGAGACATACACAGGGAGAGAGTGTTACACAGGGCCACAGAACTTAGTGCTTTAAACAGAAAGAGAAGAGACACTGCTTGTCTTATCCATCAGATATTTTGGCTGTTAAGTATTGACTCAGATCTATACCAGCCCTGACATTTGAAGAGTCTATAAAACTAAAATATTGATATATTTGACATCACAATTCTGAGTAATATTTCCTCATCTTGTAGTGGATTGAAGGGAAGGTAACAGAATTAGCAGGGTAGTCCAATTTATCCAAGACCATTTCTTTCGACATTTATGTCATAAACTTACAAACACAAATGCTACAGTCATTCAGACATTTGTTCACTCATTTCAAAACTAAAAAAAACAAAACAAAAAAACTCACAGTCATTGAGTCATTTCTGACTCATACCAACCCTATAAGACAGAGAGATGGCCGTAAGATTTTCAGTGCTCTAAATCTTTTCAATAACCTCATATGGATGCGAAAGCTGGACAGTGAATAAGGAAGATCGTAGAAGAATTGATGCCTTTGAGTTGTGATGTTGGAGGAGAATACTGAAAGTGCGTGGACTGCCAAAAGAACCAATAGATCTGTTTTGGAAGAAGTACAACCAGAGTGCTCCTTGGATGCCAAGATGGCTAAGCTTCGTCTCTCCTACTTTGGACACATTGTCCGGAGAGAACAGTCGCTGGAGAAGGATGTAATGCTGGGTAAGATGGAGGGTCAGAGAAAAAGAGGAAGACCCCCAACGAGATGGATCAGCCAGGTGGCATCATTGATGGCATCAAGTGTGGCAGCAGTAGTGAGGTTGGCCCAGGATCGGACATTATTTTGTTCTGCTGTGCATGGGGTCGCTATGAGTCGGTTCTGACTCAATGGCACCTGACAACAACAACAAATCTTTACAGATGGCCGTAACATTCTTCTGCAGAGCAGCTGGTGAATTTGAACCTCTGACCTTCATGTTAACAGCGGAACACTTTAACCACTGTACCACCAGGGTTCCTTATCCATTCTTCATAGATAAACATTTATTGAGTACTCACTACATGTTAGATACTTGCAAGGACTGTTTATTAAACCAAATGGACACTGTTTAAAGGCATCTTACCATGTAATAGTGCTGGAGACTTACCAAGAAGTCTGTATTATTAGGTATTATGAGAACTAATAATACAGTGTAATATAAAAATGATTACACTGGGAACACAAATTCTTTTGGGATACTTACAAGAGAGAGAGCCCTGGTGTGTGGCATATTATAATAAACACTTGACCTCAGGGTCGGTTTTAACTACAAGGTGGGAGATTCAAATTCATCAGCTGCTCTTAGAAACCCTATACAAGGTCAGTGTAAGTCGGAAACCAACTTGACAGCACTTAATAGCATATATATGGAATATATATACGGAATGTATATATAGAATATATATATGGAATATATATATGGAGCTCTGGTAGCATAGTGGTTATGAATCAGTTTGCTAACGTCAGGGTCAGCAGTTCGAAACTGCCACCTGCTCCACAGGAGAAAGATGAGGCTTTCTGCTCCCATACAGATTTACAGCCTCAGAATTTACAGGGTCACTATGAGTGACCAACTCCACTACACATAAAAACAATATATATATAGTTGTTAAGTGCCATCGAATTGGTTCCGACTTATACCGACCTTGCACAGGGTTTCCATGGAACGGCTGGTGAGTTTGAACTGCCAACCGCGTGTGTGTGTGTGTGTGTGTGTGTGTGTGTGTGTGTGTGTGTATGAATCCTGGTGTGATAATGCGCTGGACTCAGAGACCCTATATAGGTTCATTATGAGTCAGAACTGACTCAAAAGCACCTAACAACAGTAACAACAAACATGTTTGTCATAGCAACCCTGTATAGGGTTTCCAAGATGTAGCTGGTGAGCTTAAACTACTGACCTGACCTTGTTTGTTGTTCAAACCTTGTATGTGTGTATGTATAAACACACACATTGTTTACATATATGTGTGTGTGTATATCTATCTATCTATCTATCTATCTATCTAGATAGATAGATAGATAGATAGATAGATAGATAGATAGATATACACACACATATACATATATACACATATATATATACACAAATATATGTGTGTCACATACACACCCAGCTGTGAGTCATAAATTATCTGTACTCAAGTTATATTAAAATGCCTGTCCACATCCACAGCAGATAACAACATTGAACATTCACATGAAATGATTCCGTTGAATAGACAAGTAACAGTGGATTGTGTGGGAAATCATTTATAAATTAGCCATGGCTCTGCCTGTGAAATAACCCACAACACACTGGGTTCCAAAACGTTTGTGTGAGATGGGTACTGAAACAACTCACAGAAGAGCATAAACAAAAGCATTTGGACATCTGAAAACAAAAATTGGACCAATACTTAAAGGAAGGTAAAAGTTTTTTTTTTTTTTAAATATCGCTACTGGTGAGGAGACATGGACTCATCACTATGAGACTAAGAGTAATCAATAGAGTATGGAATGAAGACATCCTTAATCGCTGACCAAGATAAAATTCAAAAGTCAACCATCTTCTGGAAAACTGATGCTTACAGATTTCTGGGATTCTCAAGGGCCAGTACTGGAATACTATCAGGATAAAAGTTCAACAATCAACAGTGTACATCACAGTGAGATACTCACGGAAGAGCTGAAGCCTAAACTTTGGATTAAACACTTAGAAGATTACTATCCAAAGGCATATGATCTTGCATGACAATGCATGTCCACACATCCTCTGCCCACACTATTGATGCTCTGAAAACACTTCATTTTGAGATGTTAAAGCAGCCTCCCTATAGTCCTGATCTTGCTCCATCAGACTTTCACCTGTTTGGTCTTCTGAAAGCAGCCCTTATGGGATGAAGATTCACTTCTGATGAAGAAGTGCATTTCTGCCTCACAGCTCATCCTAAAATATTTTTAAATCAGGGAATATGAAAAGCTTGTTGACAGATGGATCAAGTGTATTATTGAAAGGCGAGGAGATTATGTTAAAAATGATATATTTGTCATTCCGAACAGTTGATTAAAATAAATTCTACATCCAGAGTGCAGATCATTTTTAACTCACCCTTGTGTGTGTGTATGTGTGTGTGTGTGTGTGTGTGTGTGAGTGTGTGTATGCATTCTGGTGTGGTGCTGTAGGATAAATATGGAACTACTGCTAACCACAATATTGATGGTTCAAATCCACCAACCACTCCTTAGGAACCCTATACAGAGTCACTGTGAGTCTGAACCAAGTCGATTTTGACTCATAGCAACCCTGTATAGGGTTTCCAAGGCTTTAGAACTTTACAGAAGCAGATAGCCCCATTTTCTTCCTTGAAGAAACTGGTGGATTTAAATTGCTGACCTTATATTTAACAGTCTAATATGATATCCATTAGCCATTAGAATTCCTTATGTTGTTGTTAGGTGCCATCGAGTTGGTACCAACTCATAGTGATCTTACGCACAGCAAAAACAAAACACTGCCTGGTCCTACCCCAACCTCACAGTCCTTGCTACACTTGAGTCTACTGCTGCTGCCACTGTGCCAATCCATCGCATTGGGGGTCTTCCTCTTTTTAGCTGCGCCTCCACTTTACTAAGCATGATGTCCTCCTTCAGAAGCCAGTCCCTCATGATAATATGTCTAATATATGGGGGACGAGGTCTGTCCATCCTAGCTTCCAAGGAGCATTCTGGCTATATTCTTCCAAAACAGATTGGCTTGTTCTTTTGGCATTCCATGGTACTTTTAATATTCTCCTCCAACACTATAACTCAAATGCATCAGTTCTTAACTGGTCTTCTTCATTCATTGGCCAACTTTCACATTGAAAATACCATAGCATGGGGCAGGCACATCTTAGTCCTCAAACTGACATCTTTGATCTTAAACACTTTAAAGAAATCTTGTGCAGCAGATATGCTTAATTCAATACATCATTTGATTTCTTGACTGCTGCTTCCAACACTGGTGATGGTTGATCTAAGAAAAATGAAGTCTCTGATGACTTCAATATTGTCTCCATTTATTTTGATGATGTTTATTGATCCAGTGTGAGTAATTTTGTTTTTTTTTACATTGAGGTGCAACCCATACTGAAGGCTGTGGTCTTTGATTTTCATCCGTAAGTATTTTCAGTCCTCTTAGCTTTTAGCAAGTATGGTTATATTTTCTACATATCGTAGTTTGTTAATGAGTTTTCCTCCAATCCTGATGCCTCATTTTTCTTCATATGTTGAATTACTTGCTCTGAATACAGATTGAATAAATATGGTGAAAGAATGCAATCCTGGCACACCCCTTTCCTGATTTTAAACCATTTACTGTTCCCTTGTTCTGTTTGAACAACTACCTCTTGGTCTGTGTGGAGATGGCTCATAAGCACAATTAAAGTGCTCCGGAATAGTCATTCTCCTCAGTATTGTCCATAGCTTATCATGATACACACAATCGAAAGCCTTTGCGTAGTAAAAATCCATTAGATGTCAGCAATGATATCCCTCATTCCACTTCCTTGTCTGAATCTAGCTTGAACCTCTGTAAGTTCCCTGTCAGTGTACTCTTGCAGCTGTTTTTGAATTATCTTGAGTAAAATGTTACTTGTGTACAATATTATAATATTGTATGATGATTTCCACATTCCGTTGGGTCACCTCTCTTTGTAATGGGTACAGATATGGATCTTTTCCAGTCAGTTGCTAGGTCGTTGTCTTCCAAATTTCTTGATGAGTGAGTGCCTCCAGTGCTGCATCAGTGTTTTGAAAGGTTTGAATTTGTATTCCATAAAATTCTGGAAACTTGTTCTTTGCCAGTGCCTTCAGTAGAATCCTGGTATAGTGCTGGAGGATAAGCATTGGACTGCTAACCTCAAGGTCATCAGTTCAAATGCACCAGCCACTCCTGAAAACCTATAGATGGTCACTATGAGTTGAAACAGACTCTACAGTGATTAACAACAGTATATGTATGAACAGATGTTCTCCAGTTTGAAGAAGTAGGAGGGAAGATGAGGCTGAAAGTAATGCTATTTCTGGGGATGTTGTAACAGGTCAAGTCAAAGACATGTCATTCAAAGTTTGTAGTTCAAAAAATACAAGGGACTTGGAAAGCTGAAATGTAAGGTGTTGATACAGTGGGGGTGGGGGTGGGGGGGATGCTAAGACTACCATGTAGGACCTTGAATGTATGCCAAAGAATGTCAACCTTATCTTGAGACCATGAGGAGTCAGTGAAGAGTATCTGGCAGGGTAATGACATAATTATGTATCAGATTCATTTGTTAGAAAGATCAGTCTAGAACAGAGTTTATCAACCTCCCTGGGGTCAAGTAATTATTTTTGTGTGGAGGGTTTGTCCTGTGCATTGTAAATAATTAGTAGCATCATTCTTCTCTACCCCCTGTATATAGTCGTTCTCCCCACTTTTAACTGTAACAACCCAAAATTCCAAAGGTCTCCTCTGTAGTAAACTCACCCCTGGTGAGGACCACTGTTGTAGAAACATGGAGGAGGGTGTTCCAGGGAGGTGGGGGTGGAGGAGACCTGGTAGAGTTTAATGAAATGGTCTAAATGAGAACTGATGAGGCACTGAATTTAAAGCAGAGGTGATAGAGAAGAGGCCAGACATTTGTTATATGGAAGAACTTTGCTTGATGCTAATATATTTTGTTCAATGTATCAAATCTGTTCTTCAGATGATCTCTAAATTCAGGTGGGATATATTCAAGGTCATATTTTGGCTTTCTTGGACTTGTTTTGACTTTTTTCAGCTTCAGTTTGAATTTGCATATGAGTAATTGATGGTCTATTCCACAGTCTGTCCCTGGCCTTGTTTTGACTGATGATATGGAACTTTCCCATCTTCTCTTTCCGCAGATGTAGTCAATTTGATTTCTATGTATTCCATCTGGTGAGGTCCATGTGTATAGTTCTTTCTTATGCTGTCTAAAGAAGGTATTTGAAATGAACAAAACATTGGTTTTACAGAATTCTATCATGCATTCTCCAGCATCATTTCTGTCACCAAGTCCATATTTTCCAACCACTGATCCTTCCTCTTTGCTCCCAACCTTTGCATTCTAATCACCAATAATGATCAGTACATCTTGATTGCATGTATGATCAATTTCAGATTGAAGAAGTTGGTAGAAATCTTCTGTTTCATCCTCACTGGCTTTAGTGGTTGGTGTGTAAATT
>NW_006408546.1:5427624-5428925 GCF_000296735.1 Chrysochloris asiatica | reverse complement strand
GTTTTGGAAGAAGTGCAGCCACAGTGCTCCTTGGAGGCCAAGATAGCCAAACTTCATCTCTCATACTTTGGGCATACTGTCAGTAGGGACCAGTAGCTGGAGAAGGATATCATGTTTGGTAAGGTGGAGGTCAGAGAAAAAGAAGACGACCCCCAACTAGATGGATTGGCCAGGTGGCAGCATCGATGGACTCAAGTGTGGCAACAGTAGTGAGGTTGGCCAAGGATCGGACATTGTTTCGTTCTGCTGTGCATAAGGTCGCTATGGGTTAGTACTGACTTGATGGCACCTAACAACAACAACATATTTTACTTGATTAGCTATATGGATGGAGGTACCACATACTATGATGATGTAGGGGGAGGAGCTGAGTTCTGTTTGGGGGATATTGACTTGAGGAATCTAGAACATCTAAGTGGAACAAAGCAGATAGATATGATCTGAGCAAACAATAACTTGTGGCAGACTTAGGACTTAATGAATAAGGAGAATGCATATTGTTGTCGTTAAGTGCTGTCAAGTTAGTTCATACTCTTAGTGACCCTGTATAGAGTTTCTGAGGAGCAGCTGATGAATTTGAACCACTGGCTAGTGCTTATACTGCAGTGTCACACCTTATTTGGACTTTGCCTTTAGTCCTTTTGGGATTTCATCCATTTAATCAGTTAGAGTTCACATTTTAGCCTGGAATTTTGTTGAAAGATTAATATTTAATACGGCAGCTTCAACTCTGAATTTTTGTGTCTTCCATAGGACAAATCTGATCACTTTTTAAAGCAAAGGCTTATCAACTATGACTCAGCAGCTGGCCCATTGGACTAAGACCTGTTTCTCAATAAGAAAAGATCCAGGTGATGATCCATACCTGATGTCCAGAACTCCTAGCCTTGCATTTGTTTTTCAAGGAGAAGAAGCAGTAACACTAGCTGTTGTTGAGTGCAGCTGAGTCAGTTCTGACCCATAGCAACCCTGTATAGGATTTCCAAGGGACAACTGGTGAGCTTGAACCACCAACCTTGTGGTTCAAGCTGACTTACTTTGCAGTTGAACACAATAACCCACAGCATACACCAGGACTCCAACATTAGCTGTTAGCACTTGTTTATAACCCCTAGGATGTTCTGAGTACACAAGGCACTGAACTGTCATTCTGGGCACATTTCCATGGTGATTACACTGGGTGAGAAAGGAGAATAGCCTGCCATTTAAAACAGTAATTGTGTGTGACCCAAGTCTTAGTTAGAGAGCATCATTCATGGACTCTGAGGAATGGAAGAAAGGGAGAAGTCGTGGAAGAATTT
>NW_006408546.1:5425927-5427212 GCF_000296735.1 Chrysochloris asiatica | reverse complement strand
CATTAAAAGTCAGTTTTCAAAACTCCACAAAGTGAATAAATATATCTTAAAATCTTTAGAAATATCTTGTCAGAAGAGTTTAGAGACAAGTGTCTTTAACTGACTATGTGACACACAAGGTAATTTCAAATTCCATATAGTAATGAAGTTAAACTTTACACAATTTGATCATATTGATTGTGTGCGGAGTTATTTATTTTAAAAAAAAAGAAGAAGAAATAAAAGCTTTTAAGCAATCACTCTTTTGCATGAAATGCAAGCTTTGTTGCCATCGTCATTCATGTCCTATTACCCAAATGTTAGCAGTTTCTACCACTTAATGTCCATTTAAATTTTCCAGTTCAGCTTCCAAGGAAATACACAGTAACTGATTTCTCACTTTCAAGCACCTGCACCACATTGAGAGAAAGCTGGAAGGTTGAGAAACTTCCTTTGGGGACTGCTAAGAACCCCACATTATATCCATTGTGGATTAAGTTGTATTCCCCAAAAAGTATATTGGCCCCTACATCTGTGCATGTGATCCCGTCTAGAACTAGGATTTTCTTTTGTTATGCTAAGGATGTTGGTCATTCCAGTGTAGTCCAGGTCTGACATCTATTCTGAGTTATAAATAGAGCAGACTAGACAAGACACACACAAGAAGAAGACACAAATCATGTGAGGATCATTTATAAGTTATGAAAAGCCAACCATCTTCAGCTGACAATAGAAACTAGGAGGCACATTCAAAGTAGGAATTGATACAACCAAGAGCCTGGTTTGGACTTTTAGACTCCAGATGATGAGAGAATTTATATCTCTTCTTTAAATGTATCCACTTGTGGTGTTTCTATTACAGCAACACTGGGCTACTAAGACAACGTCAGACTCAATTTTAGGATTATCTTTTCCAGACAGCATCTTCTTACTAACTAACCTCTCCTAGGCTAGTTAGATGACATTCCTAGGTGTGGATTTTTCTCTTATTCCATACGACTTAGCATGAAACTATTTTTGTGTCTGTTATGATATCTTCATCCTATATGGTGATACTTTTTTTTTTTAAAAAGGTTTTATTGTGAGGTTTACATGGCAGAACATCAGCTTTACACTCATCCTATCATATTTCATTTCACTTAATGATTACAAACCCTCCATGCATCATCAAATAACCCCAATGGGTACACCACACAGGCCCCCCTCCCCTGCATGGCTGTCAGCACACAGCTCTTCTCCCTCCCTGAGTCCATTGTCCCCAGCCACTCCATCTGTTCAAGTCATCCTCTCTGTCTCCATCCCTGGC
>NW_006408546.1:5423903-5424836 GCF_000296735.1 Chrysochloris asiatica | reverse complement strand
CTCAGTCTTGGAAGGGGGTATGCTCTGAGGGGTCCCGACCACTTGCCTTGATGGCTCCCTGGCAAACAGCTTACTTGTTCTTGTAGTAACCAATCAGACTTCCATTATTTTTTCCGGATTTTTTTCTGCCGGTCTTTCTTTCATGAAGTATCTTCTGCTCTTCTAGCCGCTCCAGGCTGGTCTACTCATCCTTTCCAGTGGAAATTTCCTGCCTCAGTCAGCTCTTGATGGGGTTCTGGATTCCACCTATGGTCTTGTGCAATGTAAAGTCTCCACAGGAAGCCTCTTTCACTGGGTAACTTCTATCTCCCTTTAAGGTATTCTAATCAGTTATAGACTGAAGACGGACTTACAAGATTTCTGTAGTGATGATTCTGGCTATTCCTTTCTCCCCCTCCTCAAATATCTATTTTATAATGGTAGGCAAAGGAAACCAAGATTCAAAAGACATCTTAACACTATTCCCCTCTTTTACCCTTCAAACCGTGCCTCAATCCCTGTATCCTGGAGCCCTCCTCTTCCAAGGTTGTGCATACATCATTATTTACCTCTGTCCCACTTAGCCCATGCGAACCTGCCTAACAGTTCTCCCATCAGTCTTCTTCTTCCATTCCCCTCCCCCTTCTTGTGTATTATCCCCCAACCCCGCTTCCACACCCAAGCTATCCTGTGTCTATTCCTTACCCTGTGCTCTATCTTCCTCTCCTTCCCTCCCCTCCTCTCATCCCATACATCCTGGTGATCAGCAAATATGTATATAATTTTTCTTTTTCCCCCTATTATTGTGGGTTTTTTTACTTACTATTTTACAATAATGGTCATATACAGTATTTCTCCTTTTGTGACTGACTAATTTCACTCAGCATAATGTCTTCAAGGTTCATCCATGTTATGTGGTGGCTTGCAGCTTCCTTGTTGTTCTTCAAGGTAGCA
>NW_006408546.1:5415149-5416259 GCF_000296735.1 Chrysochloris asiatica | reverse complement strand
ATAAATCTTGGTGCTTTTTCATTGGGAACGTAGATATTTATTATGGTTATGTCGCCTTGCTCAATTGACCCTTTGATCATGAGATAATGTCCTTCTTTATCTCTTATACTGGTTTTTGTCTTAAAGTTTACTTTATTAGAGATTAGAATTGCCACTCCTGCTTGTTTATTGTTGTAGTTAGCTTTGTATATATTTTTCCATCCTTTATCTTTTAGTCTGTTTTTGTCTTTGTGTGTAAGGTGTGTCTCTTGCAGTCAGCATATTGAAGGGTCTTGTTTTCTAATCCATTCTCCCACTCTCTGTGTCTTCACTGGTGCATTCAATCCATTGACATTCAATGTAATTATTGATAGGTATGAATTAATTGTTGCCATTATATTAATTTTTTAGTAGTGCTGTTCATTGCTTTGTTCTGCATGCCTTCTTGTGCTGAATATGTGCTTTTGTACTATTTCTTGTCAGTTTCTTCTTAGTTTTCGTGTTTGCTTTTTCTGCTTGAAAGTTCATTTTCATGGTAAGTTGTGAAGTATTAACTTTCTTTGGGGTTACCTTATAATCTATTAATTTTTCTCTCCATTTAAGAGAATCTCAGTGGTTACAAATCAGAAAGCCAACCTCAAGGTCAGCAGTTCGAAACTCCCAGTGGTTCCATGGGAGAAAGATGAGGCGTTCTGCTCCAGTAAAGGTTTACAGTCTCGGAAACCCTATGCAGGGTCACTATGAGTTAAAACTGACTCCACAGTACTTAAACAACAACAACATTGTATCCTGTAATCTACCTGACATCCTCACCACCTGTATCTCTGTTCCTACATTTATCCCTTCTTTGACAATGATAATATTTTTATCTTCGCTTGACCTCCCAGCTCCTTTGAATTTGTTATTGTAGTTTTGTTCTGTTCTGAACTTTGCTGTCGACTTGAGTTCCAGGTGGTGTTGCCACACCTGTGAATCTCTGGTTGTTGTCTGTTCTTGTTGGTTTTCAGTCCAAAGAACTCCCTTTAGAATGTTTTGAAGTGCTGGGTTGGTTTTGACAAAATCTCTTAGATTCTATGTATCCTGGTCTGTTTTGATTGCACCATATTTGATTGGTAGTTTTGCTGTATAGAC
>NW_006408546.1:5413690-5414247 GCF_000296735.1 Chrysochloris asiatica | reverse complement strand
ATTTCCAATACTGCATCAATCTTGTTTCATTGCTCTTGTAGTACTTTCCTGACTTCTTCCTTGTTTTCTTCACCCCTTTTTGGAGCATTTTAATTTGTTTCCATAGCATTGTTCTAAATTCCTTCTCAGGCAAATCCAAAACCTGCTCTTCCTCTTCTGGGGAGCCTTTGCCTGTCTCCAGTGAATTTGTCTAAGTTACTCTTTTCTGTTTTGGGACATGTTTTGAGATCGTTTGTTGTGTTTGAGATCTTTTGTTTGTAATTTCCAATAGTTATATGAATTAATTTTTAATGCTTAAATGGATGTTTGTTGTTGTGTTATTAAACTTACTGGGTGTCTCCTGGTGGATATGATCAGGAGATAGGCCTCCCTTTTTGCATGTAATGCTTAGCAGCTGTTATTGGCTTTTGTCTCAATGTTGGAATATTATGGGGTATGCTTGTAGCTTGGCTATATGGCCACAATTGTTGGGTAACATAGGGAGAAAAAGCTCCCACCTCCAGGAAAAATGTGTGATCAAAAGTACAAAAAGCAGAAGCAATATAAAAGCAGAGACA
>NW_006408546.1:5396615-5413070 GCF_000296735.1 Chrysochloris asiatica | reverse complement strand
ACCTTCTTTTGCAACTGTCATTGCACTGCTTTTTGCAATGGTTCCCTTTGCAGGTCTGGCTGTAGCCCCACCTTCTGAACTCTACCCTTGCAGGGTGGCCTCAGAGGGAGTCCCATCTCAAGCAATTCCTAACTTACAGCATTTACCTTTATAGCGTGATTTTTTCACTTGCATGTGCAGAAGACTGACATCCTGGACCTTATGGTAGTTCAAGAGCTCTGGTGTTGTTCCGTGAGCGCAGCTTCTCTGGGTTTTCAATCCCTCCCCCTCGGAGCCTTTCCTACCTGGCTGTCTCTGCTGCTGCCCAAACCAGAACTCCCTGTGATACTTTTGAGGGCAGAAATCATGTCCTATTTATTTTCCTGTTGTTTTGCACAGGTAATGGAACAGAATAGGATCTCAGCATTGATCATATGAATTATTGTTTGCATTTACATAGATACATCTTAGTTGGGAGAAATCTGTGAGTGAGGTTTTTAAGGTGTGTTTTTCATTTCCATATGCCTGGTTGCTGCAGAATATTATGAAAACATATAATAAATGTCCTTAGTGTTAGACCCTTCTAGGATGTACACACTTACAGTGTTCTAATAAGGCTAATGAAAGATTTCTAATGGAGTCTCTGATTATCACCTTTGCTATTTTGGGGGGAAGGTCTCTGATAGGGTGACGCTGTTAGTTTTGACTAAGTATTAGCATAAAGGAGCTCTTATAGCATAGTGGTTACAAGTCAGGCTGCTAACCTCAAGGTCAGCAGTTCGAAACTACCAGCTGTTCCGCAGGAGAAAGATGCGGCTTTCTGCTCCCATAAAGATATACAGCCTCGGAAACCCTACACAGGGTAGCTATGAGTTGGAACCGACTCCATGTCACACTACCACCTCCACCACCATTGGCCAGTCACCATTATCACTCATTCATGCACCTTAACTCTTGGGCAGTTTCCCAGTAAGTTGAATGTATTCTGCACCACCTTTCCTAATATCCTCCCATTGCCAGAGTTAGGAAATCCTTTTTCAAGAAATATTAAATCAGAGAAAATGGGCTGAAGCTCCAAGTCATTGCAAGTCATGTGGGGAATGAAGCATTCTGCTTTCAGTCCAAGTCTCTTAACCAATGGGAATGCCATGAAAGATGGGTTTTGATGAGACCAGCATTTTCTTTTATAATTTAGACTGCCCTGTCATAGCTTGAGGATACCAAAGCCACTGTGACCTACATATTTTAACTTCACAATATGGAGCACACCCCAAGTAAACATATGTCCAGAGGTCAGAGGTGACAGACACCATCAAGAGAATAGGAACCATTCTGCCCTTTTCTGAAGAAAGAGAGAACAGTCTTCTGGTTGGAGGCAAAAATTGTTATCTTGGTAAAGAAAGTTAAACTTGCGCAACATTATCAGATGAAAAGAATATATATGTATTATTCTAACAACAAAGCAATGGTGGTGAGAGGAAGGCTCCTGCAGTCTGCTTCTGTAAGCCACAGTGGCATTGATGCTCTTTGAGTGGGAAGTTACTGTTCATTTGCAAATGCGATGACATTTTCAGCTTTTTGTACCAGGAACTAAAGCGCCTTGGGAAGCTTGTGGTTGAATGCACTCTCCCTAGAGAGTAGCAAATGAGGTTAAATCCATTTACTGAAGGAGGGGCAGGCACGGGGAGCAGGTGGTGGAAGGGTTGGTGTGTGGCAAGGAGTGATTCTAGTTTGAGATGACTTCGAAAATACATGTATTTGTGTTCTTCCTCCAAACATCATCATTTCCTCCAAAAACTGCAAGATCAATGCTTGGAAACATGTCCTCTTTGTAGAAAACTATGGGTGTTTATATGCTTTTGACATGTGGGACCAGTCCCAGAATACATGACTATGTCTGTAATTAAGTTCCCAGGGGATGTTCACCTGATATCAGTCAAAATAGTAATTCAAGTCAGAAGCAAATTTGATTTTTAAAAAGAAAAAAAGGAGGTCGGTTGTGAGCAAATGAACTCCCTTAAGCAGTTAAATGAGACTGAAGATGATTCCAAAATGGGTTAATGTGGCAGAAATTGTCTCACAAGACGGCTTTGGTTTACATAACCTTGGACAACTGTGATGAAAGAGTCAAGAAACTTCTTAATTTATAAAAATCTCTGCCACTTCCTCAAGCAAAAGGTATGAAAGCCTGAATGAACTTTAGTTGGTGTTGAGCCTACTCCCTCAGTTTCTGAGTGAGAAGGAGCCTCAGTAACTTAGATGATTCAAGTGGACTTTGAGGCTAATGGTAATGTACTCACTGTATTTTGATGATAATGACTCTCTTTCTGGAATTGTGACACCAACTGCACTGATTTCAAACAGGAATTATCTCAAAGTAAGCGAATTTTAAGTCATGTAAAAAGCTTTAGGTTTTTTTTTTTTTTGTAAACTCACTAGCATATTTTTTACTTATTGGCAAATTTCCTTCTGAATATTTATGGTACTTTACCTCTGTGGATAGCAAGGCTGTTACCTGTAAACTAATAAACAAACAGCAAAAATTACAATAATAATATTAAACACTACTGTTGCCACATAAGTACCCTCCTTGCTGCTGCTGATGTGGTTACGTGCCGTTAAGTCAGTTCGGAACCATAGCAATCCTCTATAAGGTTTCCGTGGAACAGCTGGTGAATTTGAACCACCAACCTTGCCACTCAAACTGACTTTGCGGTTGAGTTCTTACCCTACAGCTTTACACCAGGATTCATATACTTTCTTGAAATGAGAAATGCCCCGCTGGTGGTTGAATTTGAGAAGATGCCCCTTACTTTGGGCTGACGCCTTCCTCAGGGAGGGGGCTGTATTTTGTGCCCAACTCAACCACTTAGCCAGACACCCTTCTGCAGGAAACAAGTGGCACACCATATGTAGAGACCCTTAGACCGTCTTCATCTCTAAAATTGTTGGGAGATTTCAAGGTAGAATATTTGTACAAATGCTTTGTAAGGTGCAGTGTCCCCTATCATTATCAGCTTATGAGGATACTGGAAATAGTGGGCTAAAGGGAGTTTCCTTTAAAGGAAACATGTACTTGGGCATTTGGATTGAAACTCAGTATATTACTGAGGGCTTTATATCCTAAAAATGTAGATTCCAAAATTGAACTAGATTTTTAGTGAGTATTTTCTTGGGAGAGTCTTCAAAGGGTGATTCGAAAGATGCCAGGGAAGGACCTTGTATGAAGTGTCATTTCTCACTGTCAGAGGTGACTCTTGCTTAAACGACATGCTAAAAAACTGATCATCTGGTGTTTCTTAGGATGGACACACCATAGCCAAAGAGATGGAAGGGCAGCCACTGACAAGGTCATAGAAAGAGGCCACATGATGTGAGTGAGTGAATGGGGAACGCAGGGTGGTAACTTCTAGCATGAGCACTTGATTTCAGAGACCCAGACATGAAGGTTTAGAAGTTCCTTACTCTCTTCTCTGTGATCTTCTCCAATTTGAAGACACTATTTAAATTGAGTCTTGAATGATGAGAAGGAGCCAGTCAAATGACAAAGCATTCTAGAAAGGCCCTTTAGTAGGGCCTTTGTAGCATTCACCAAGCCAGGGGGGAAAAAAAAGGAGCAAGAAAGAAGGAAAGTAATGTATCAGTATAATTGGGTTTTAGTGAGTAAGAGAGATAGTGATTGGAAACATAGTCCAAACAATGAACAGACAGAAGTCTTCTGTTGGACAATGGTTCTCAATTCCCACTTTATCAGGCAAGCAGGTGTTCCATTCCTCAGAGATTCAAATTTGGTTAGCCTGAGGTAGGATCCTGGCAATGTTTTTGTTTTGTTTTATTTCTTAAATTTTGTTTTCTTTGTTATTTTAGGTTTTCCTAAAAATCACTGGTTAGGTTAAAAATCACTGGTATAGAACCTTACAGACTATGGTAAGAAATTCGGGTTGTGTTTTAAAATCCATGAAAATCTATGAAGGATTTAAAGCAGGGATTAGCATGATATGGTTTCCATATTTAAAAGGTTTCTTTTGGTCCCATGTGGAGAATGAGTTAAAAGAACAGAGAGGTAGAGAATGAGATAAAAGAACAGAGAGCAGCAAGAGTGAAGGTAAACTCTCAAAAGGCAGTATAAGATCATCTCAGAGTCTAGCTGAGAAAGAAGTGAATAGATTTAGAAAAGGCTGTGAAGATGTGTCCCCACAACCTTTCCCCAAATTCTCATTTGCTTATAGATTGTAGTTTGCGGTTTGGGAAAAGATGAATAGCCAGAAAATTTATCATTGGAGAAATTCAGTATATGTGGTAATATTTACACAAATGGGAAAATCTAGGGAGACACAAATTTCTTGGGTGAGGGGGATACAAGGGAATATAATAATAGCATTCATTTTTGGCAAGTTACTGTGGTAATACATGCCAGATTTCCGAGTATAGATATATGATTCGCAGAAGGATAATCACATTGGGAATTTATTAGAGAGACTAAGGCTGTGCCCATAAACTACAGTCTATATGGTATATTTGGAGTCCTGGTATGGTGCTGTAGGATAAGCCCTTGACTACAAGGTTGGTTTGAACTTCAAGGTTGGCAGTTCAAACTCAACAGTAGCTCCTTGGAAATCCTATGCATGGTCAATATGAGTCAGAACTAACTCCACGGCATTAAACAACAACAAAATGGTATATCATACCATGTGTAAGTATATGGCTAAGGTAGGGTTGACAGAGTGGTCTTAAGGTTATTTTCTTAAAACATTTCCTGGAGGCCACTGAAGGAATTTCTGATATAAAGACCCTACCTTTGGAACATTCTTTCCTTATCTTTAGTTGAACCACCTAGAAAAACATTTCCTTTGTTTTATTCTTAAATCTGTCTAAGGATTTGAGGTTGTAAGGGAAATCCTCTGTTATGTACATAAATAAATCAGCCTAAAAGCTTTATGGTTGCAAAGGAAAAACCTAAGATGGAGTAAGAGCTCAGACCTGACGAATCATTCCAATATGAATCAAGGGCCTCAAACGTTGGAACTCTAACACATTTCCTCCTTTTGATCAAGTATTTAGTTCATATCCTTTGATCACTATCCTATGAATGCTTTCTTCTTCAGGGGTTGGCAGTGATGACACACGGTTACTTACTTAGGTAAGCCTTTAAAACCCTGACACTACTGTTTAGTAGCCATTCACTATATGACATTTTTGCCCTGCTATGACTTAGTATTCAACTTTTGTGACCTTACATGGGAGGTCTGGATAAACTAAGACCACATTATAAAAACAGCTTGGCTGTTCAAGAGACTGATTCAGTGCATAAGCTCTACTTCATTTGGGAAGTGGGTCTCATCTGTATGCATAGTCCTCTTGATAGGCATTAAATTAATCTTTTGCATACCGTTGGTTATACATTTCATGCAACATTTGATTATTCTAATAATTATTATCACAATTATAATCATGAATCCAATTAGCAATTCAGATTTAACCCAGGGTCCAATATTTTTGTTGTTGTTAGGTGCCATTGAGTTAGTAGTGACTCATAGCAACCCTATGCACAACAGAATGAAACACTGCCCAGTACCGGGTCAACTTCACAATTGCTATGCTTGAGCCCATTGATGCTGCCATATTGCCAATCCATCTCACTGGGGGTCTTCTTCTTATTCTCTGACCCTCCACCTTACCAAACATGATATCCTTCCTCCAGAGACTGGTCCTTCCTGAAAGTATGTCCGAAGTAGGAGTGACGAAGTTTGGCCATCCTGGCCTCCAAGGAGCATTCTGACTGCACTTCTTCCAACACAGATCTGTTGGTTCTTTTGGTATTCCATGGCACTTTCAATATTCTCCTTCAACACCATAACTTAAAACCATAAATTCTTCTACTGTCTTCCTTATTCACTGTCCAGCTTTTGCATGCATATGAAGCTATTGAAAATACCATGGCTTGTGTCAGGCTCACCTCAGTCCTCAAGCTGACATCTTTGCTTTTCAATACTTCAAAAAGGTCTTGTGCAGCAGATTTGCCTAATGCAATATGTCCTTTTATTTCTTAACTACTGCTTCCATGAGTGTTGATAGTTGATCCAAGAAGAATGAAGTCCTTGAGAACTTCAAACTTTTCTCCACTGATAAGAATGTTGTTTATTGGTCTAGTGGTGAGGATTTTTGTTTTCTTTACATTGAAATGCAATCCATTCCAAAGGCTGTGGCCTTTGATCTTTACCAGTAAATATTTTAAGTCTTCTTCACTTTCAGCTAGCAAGATTATGTCATTTGCATATTGCAGGTTGTTAATGAGACTTCCTCCAATCCTGATGCCATGTTTTTCTTCATATAACCCAGCTTCTCGGATGATTTGCTCAGCATACAGGTTGAATTAAGTTTGATGAAAGAATACAACCCAGTTGGACACATTTTTAAATTTTAAGCCCTTTAGTGTTCCCATGTTCTCTTCGAACAACTGCCTCTTGGTCCAGGTACAGATTCCTCATGAGCACAATTAAGTTTTCAGGAATACCCATACTTGGCAATATTGTCCATAGCTTGTCATGATCCACACAATCGAAAGCCTTTGTGTAGTCAGTAAAGCACAGGAAAACATCTTTCTGATATTCTCTGCTTTCAGCCAAGATCCACTGGACATCAGCAGCGATATCCCTAGTTCCACGTCCTCTTCTGAATCTAGCTTGAACCTCTGGAAGTTCTCTGTCAGTCAGTATATGCTTGTAGCCATTTCTTTATTACTTTTAGTAAAGGTTTACTCGCATGGGATATCAAAGAGATTGTCCGATGATTTCCGCATTCCGTTGGGTCACCTCTCTTTGGAATGGGCACAAGTATGGATTTCTCCCAATCAGTCGGCCAGATAGTTGTCGGCCAAATTTCTTGGCAGAGATGAGTGAGTGCCTCCAGTGCCGCCTTACTTTATTGAAAGATTTCAATTTTTATTCCATCAATTCCTGGTGCCTTGTTCTTTGCCAATTCCTTCAATGCACCTTGGACTTCTTCCTTCGGTATCATTGGCTCTTGATCATATGCTACCTGTTGAAACAGTTGAACATGAACCATTTCCTTTTGGTACAGTGACTCTGTATATTCCTTCCATCTTTTTTTGATGCTTTCTACATCATTCAGTAATTTGCCCAGAGAATCAATCCTTCAATAATGAAAATTGAAGCTTGAATTTTTTCTTACATTTCCCCAGCTTGAGAAATGCTGAGTGTGTTCTTCCCCTTTGGGTTTCTGACTCCAGACTTTGCACATTTTGTTGTAATATTTGACTTTGTCTTCTCTAGTTGACCTCTGAAATTTTATGTTCAGCTCTTGTACCTCCTTTTTCTTCCATTTGCTTTAGCGTCTCTACACTGGAGCGTAAGTTTAAGTGTCTCTTCTGACATCCATTTTGATCTTTTCTTTATTTCTTATCTTCGTAATGACTTTTTATAGGCTGTTGTTGTTGTTGTTAAGTGCCATCCAGTTGGTTCTAACTCATAGTGACCCTGTATAGGTTTCCAAGGAATGGCTGCTGACTTTGAACCATCCACCTCATGCTTCAAACTGATCTTGCTGTCCAGTGCTTTGTCCCATAGCACCGCACTAGGACCAGCTGAAAATATCAAGCAAAAAGGATTCATATTCTGAGTCTTTTTAAAATGTTTTTATTGTGGGTTGATGAAGGTTTATAGAGTAGATCATCAGTTTTACATTTAGCAATTCATATGCAGTTTGTTTCATTTCATTGATTGCAGTCCTTTCAATGTGATATCACTTATCCCATTTCCTCCCTGTGTTCCCTATTTCCATTCCTCCTTCTTTCCTAACCATTTTGAACTTTGCCTTAGGCAAATGCTGTCATTTTTCAACCCAAATGTTTGATGAAGCTAAAGTATATATGCCTCACTGAAGTTATTATTCCCCTTATAGAACTATATATTATTTTTGATGGATTTTCTCAATATCTTGTTCAACCTCATGGGTATTTTTAATCCAGTTGCAACCAGAAGTGTTTACTATAGAATAACTGCCTTCTTGTGGGCTAAAAGAAAGTCTAAGGCTATCCTGTTTTCTAAAACCACTTTTGCAATGGAGTTTAAGCATTCTTAATGTTGGGCTGCCTTTTCACCAGCAATTTCATCCATGAATTGTTCCATGGAGACAGACTCTAATTTGACTACTCTTTAAGAAACAAAATAATAATTAAAAAAAATTCATATCCCATTCTGGGTCTCAGCTAGATGGGGTTCTAATACCCACGTTGTTGTTGTTGTTAAGTGCTGTTGAGTTGATTTCTGATCCATAGCGATCTTGTATAGGGTTTCCAAGGAGTGACTGGTGAGCTTGAACTGCTGACCTTGTGATTCAAATGACTTAACAGTCTGGTGCATTAACCCACAGTGCTGTACCTGGACTCCATCTAATACCCATGTTGTTGTTGTTGTTAAGTGCCGTCAAGACGGTCTGTCCCATAGCGACCCTGTATAGGGTTTCCAAGGAGCCGCTGGTGAGCTTGAACCACGAACCTTGCTGTTCAAATGGCTCGTGAGCTTGAACCACAAACCTTGCAGTTCAAATGGCTTTGCAGCCTGGCACATTAACCCATAGCTCCACACCAGGACTCCACATCTAATACTGATAGTTGTTAGTAAATCTCTTGTTTCAAGTCAAGTTTTTAAACTGCTGATTCAGTGAATACTTTTATTATAAGAGTTTATTTCCAGTAAGATACCTAAATATCCTAGAAGACATTGATCTGTCATGTCCCATCCATCCAGACAGGAAAGTGTCCAAGCTTGAGGTTTATCATCTGGGTTTGATATAGCAATATAGGGCTGTGCACCAAAATCATACCTTTTCATTTGATAATACATTGAGGGAGGAAGGGTTTGACTAATTTGCAGATAAGCATCCTAATTCTAGAATGATAAGGCCCTTTTTTCTTACTTGCTGGACTCAGGCAAACTCAACTATTATTTATGTTAGCTGCAAGGAGACTAAGTGATATCTAGGACACTTGGAATATGGGTCTAAAACCCTATGAAAACAGTTTTGGGGGTGCTTACAATTGGCATTAGAGCAATTCCTAGTTTTGCTAAAAGTTAAAGCGGGATCTTGGGATTCAGTCAGTAACCCAGGGGGATTCCATAATCTAGCATGTGTAACCATTTTAAAGATGATGTTGAGGTAAACAGTTGTGGAGAACACAGTGCTATGATACAGCACAAGTGAAGTTGGGGGTCTGAGTTTTCATTCATGGCTTTTAAGGAAGGATGGTAGATCCAACACTTAAATTAACAGTGCTAGCTATTGATTAGGGAAATCTAACTAAAGTGTTTTCTTTCCAAGTCCTGGAAGAAATAAAACTAGTTTTTTTAAAAAAGATAACAGATCATTAAAAAAATTCATCTTGATTAATTCACCAGTTAAAATATTCACATTGGTAAAATAAGGCTGTTTCAAAGACAGTAAGTTTTAAACTTCAACAACTGGCACTAAGCAAAATCCTTAATTGCTAGAATGGGAAAAATAAAATGTTAAAACTGGAAATTATACACACAATAATGCAGTAAAGTGATCAACAAAATAGTAGCAAAAATTATAAAGTGGAGTCAAAAGATTTTAAGAACTTGTATGGGGTCTTATTTTATGATCTTGGGAAGAGTTGTCAACTTTTGAAGTCATCTGCTTTTGTCCATCTTAATGTTTGGGGGTTACCTGTAAGTCTCCTGAAGGTTAATAAGTCCAACCAATGTCTTTGGCCTCTTTTACCTGTAAGAAATGGATCAAACAATTCACTCTTAGCGTTCTGGCCTTATGATTGGTGTGGGAGCATTAAGTAGAGTCCTTGCCAGCAGAATTCTAAGGAATGCTTCACCTGATGCCTTTTCCAACAGACAAGATCACCTGGGAAAATATTGGGTCAGTACTGAGATGGAGATTCATTATTATTAAAAGCTTTTTGAATTTTAGAAAAATAAGATTTTTTAATCAAAATCTGACAATATTTAAGTATATATTTTTATATTAAATTGAGACCCTTGTAAGCAATATATAGAAAGGAATGGGGCTCTGGTTACTGAAAATACTGAATACTAGAAAATGTGCTGGAAAGATCAGCTCCAATAAAGTGAGAGGTTTCAGAGGGTATATTAGAAAGGAATAAATGTGGGTAAAAAACTGCTTGAAATCTAGAAACTACAAAATGGTTAATGGTATGTAGATACTGTACAAACCTCCAGCTATGGTTATTTATCTTAACAGGGAAAACAGGAGGTTTACAGGGGCCAGTGCAACGAATAATTTAATCTTTAGCAAGAGCACCCTGAATTTTTTGTGTAATTCATTCTTTTGTCCCTCATAAAGGATACTGGGTTATTTTTTAGGTAAATGTTTAGAGGTATCAACTTGAATTACAATGGGGCCTGCTGACATCTGACCAACATCTGTGGAAGTTGTGGCCCACAGGGTTTCTGGTGAGAAACAGTATAAAGTAGCAAAAAAAAAAAAAAGAGTAGCTTCCTGTAGGGACAAAGCACATGCTTCTAGGTAACAACAATCATGCTTCTGTGAGGGTCCTTCAATTTCATGGTGACTGTCAGGGAGTTCTAATAATAATTCCCCATTGCATTAAATTTCAGATGACAATTCCTTTTAGTTAATAAATCTCTTACCATTTAATTAACTGGCATATCATGACTAAGTTGAAAAGTATATAGATCTTTCATAGGACAAAAATCAATGGATTTGCATGGGCTTAATAGGACAGAGGATAGTGATGTATGCTCTAAAAAGAAAATAAATTAATGGGAATGGGCTTACAGTGGGTTAGAGTTTGTTCTTGATTAGTAACCTCCACAACTTTCCAGGTTTTGATTCTCCATGGCAGAGGCTTCTGTAAATATATGGGATTGATGGTAGTCAGAGTGGCGCTGGTTCCAAATCATACTGACCCTGTATAGGGTTTATGAGGCTGTAAATCTTTATGAGGCCAGAAAGCCTCATCTTTCTCCCACAGATTGGCTGGTAACTTCTAACTTCTGAACTTGCAGTTAGCAATCCAAATCATAACCCACTATGCTATCTGTGTAAACTAGCATCAATTAAACATTTACAAGGTTTTCCATTAACTTGAATAATTGTTTCTCTTCAAGGATTTAAAGTCACCACAGTATAAATTCCTGGCCCCTACCCCTGGCAGCCCTTTGTTTTTATTTAGATTGAGTTCTGTCTAATGAGAGGTGCCTATTTTATTAGCTTTATATACACCTTCTTTAAATGCCCAGACTTTTTATATTAACAGCAAGTACCAGGTCTAATGCCTCCAAAGGTCTTACATCCCTTTTTGATTGGCGACAGTTGTGTGCCACTGAGTCAGTTCCAACTTGTACTGAACCTGTATAGGGGTTCCAAGACTATAAATCTTAACAGGAGCAGAAAGCCTCCTCTTTCTCCTATGGAGCTGCTTCTATATTCAAAATGTTAAACTTGATGTTAACAACCCAGTGGGTAACCCATTCTGAAACCAGAGCTCCCTTTTGGTTGTTGTTTTAAGTGCTATTGAGTCAGTTCTGACTCATAGCGCCCCTGTATAGGGTTTCCCAGGAGTGGCTGGTGAGTTTGAATCTCTGACCTTGCTGTTCAAACAACCTTGAGGTACAGTGCTTATCCTACAAAAGGTTGATTAAGAAGACAAGAAAAAAGGAAAATACCAAAATTATGTCAGAAGCTTGTCCAGTGTAGAGTTGCTAAAGCAAATGGAAGAAGTAAGAAGGTACATGAGATGAACAGAAAATTTCAAAGGTCATCTCGAGAAGACAAAGTCAAATATTATAAAGAAATTTACAAAGACTTGGAGTTATAAAACCAAAAGTGAAGAATGTGCTCAGTGCCTCTCAAGCTGAGGGAACTGAACAAAAAAATTCAAACCTTGACTTGTGGTATTGAAGGATTCTATGGGCAAAATATTGAATGATGCAGAAAGCATCAAAAGAAGATAGAAAGAATACACAAAGTCACTGTACCAAAAAGAAATGGTCAATGTTCAAACATTTTAAGAGGTAGCATATGGTCAAAAGCCAAGCATCCTGAAGAAAGAAGTCCAAGGTACATTGACGTCATTGGCAAAAAGCAAGGCACCAGGACTAGATAGAATACAAATTGAGATATTTCAACAAAGTGATGCAGCACTGTTGGCACTCACTCATCTATTTCAAGAAAATTGGTAGACAACTACCTGACAAACTTACTGGAAGAGATCCATATTTGTGCCCATTTCAAAGAGAAGTGACCCAACAGAATGTGGAAATCATCAGCCAATATCATATGCAAGTAAAGTTTAACTAAAGATAATTCAAACCAGCTGTAACAGTACATTGATAGGTAATTTCCAGAGTTTCAAGCTGAATTCTGATGAAGTCGTGAAATAAGTTATATTATTGCTGACATCAGATGGATCTTGGCTTAAAGCGGAGAATACTAGAAATTTGTTTACCTGTGCTTTACTGACTATGCAAAGGCTTTCAGTTGTGTGAATCATGACAAGCTATGGACAACATTGCAAAGTATCAGTATTCTGGAACACTTAATTGTGCTCATGAGGAACCTGTACAGAGACCAAGAGGCAGTTTTTCGAACAGAATAAGGGAGCACCTAATGGTATAAAATTAGGAAAGGTGTGTGCCAGGGTTATATTCTTTCACCATACTTATTCAATCTGTTTTCTGATCACATCGTCTGAGAAGCTGGATAATATGAAGAAAAACATGGCATCAAGATTGGAGACTCATTAACAACCTGCGATATGTAGATGGTACAACCTTGTTTGCTGAAACTAAAGAGGATTTAAAATACTTGCTGAAGAAGATCAAAGACTACAGCCTGTGGTATGAGATGCATCTAATGTAAGGAAAACCAAAATCCACCACTGTACCAATAAACAACAACCATATAAATGTAGAAAAGATTGAAGTTGTCAAGAATCTCATTTTGCTGGGATCAGCCATCAACATTCATGGAAGCAGCAGTCAAGAAATTAAACAATGTATTGCATTATGCAAAATTGCTGCACAAGACCTTTTAAAAGTGTTGAAGAGCAAAGATGTCAGTTTGAAGACTAAAGTGTGCCTGACCCAAACCATGGTATTTTCAGTAACCTCACATGCATGTGAAAGCTGGACAGTGAATAAGGAAAATTGTAGATGAATTGATGCATTTGATTTATGGTGTTGGAGAAGAATATTGAAAGTGCCATGGACTGCTAAAAGAACAAAGTAATATGGGTTGGAAGAATTACAGCCAGCATTCTCCTTGGAAGCCAGCATGCCCAGACTTCGTCTCTCATACTTTGAACATATTGTCAGCAGGGACCAGTCACTGGAGAAGGCTCTCATGTTTGATAAAGTGGAGTGTCAGAGAAAAAGAGGAAGACCCCGATGAGATGGATTGACACAGTGGCATGAGCAGTGGGCTCAGGTGTAGCAGTGGTTGTGAGGTTGGTCCAGGACCAGGCAGTTTCGTTATGTTGTGCATAGGGTCACTATGAGTCAGTACCGACTTGATGGCACCTAACAACAACAGTAATCTTAAATAACAGTGATGTATTCTGAAAACATTTATATTATACTTAATAGTGAAAATGAGTACTGTTGTTAAAGAATTAATGGCTGAAATAATAGAGAAAGCATAGCTTGACTGCAGATGACCCACTGACATGACCATAGGACATTAAGTGGTCATGGAGATAAGGGAGAGTTCTGTTTCATCCCAGAAAACAAACATCAGGGAATTCTGGCTTACTTTCTTCATTCCCAGAAGCATATCAGTACTTTGCCTTTTTCACAATTTTATATAGTCTGTTGATGGATTCACTTAGGACTGAAGTCTTCAAACTTGAAGTACACTCTTGTGGGAACATGAAGATTTTCCATAGAGTATACATTTGGAGTCCTGGTGTAGCGGTGTGGGTTAATGTGCTGGACTGCAAAGTCAGTTTGAATCACAAGGTTGGCAGTTCAAGCTCACCAACTGCTCTTAGGAAACCCTATACAGGGTCACTATGGGTCAGAGACAACTTGACAGCACTTAACAACAGCAACAGCATATGGTTGATGTTAATTTACAGATGTTTAAATCACATATAAAGAACCCTGGTGGTACAAATGATTAAACTCTTGATGGCTAACCAAAGGTTGGCAGCTCAAATCCACCAAAGAACATCTTGGGACAAGATCTGGAGAACTAATTCCATACATATTACAGCCTAGAAGACTTTATGGAACACTTCTACTCTGCAGCATATGGGCTCACTATGAGCCACAAATGAGTCGATGGCAACTAACAAGTTTTCCAAGTATGTGTACTGTTTCCTAAAATTGAACTGCCTTAGAACTCACCCTAAGGACCTGGTGACACAGTTGTTAAGCACTCAGCTGCTGAACAGAAGGTAGCAGTTCGAACTCACGAGCCACTCAGGAGAGAGCTGTGGCAGTCTGCTTTGGTAAAGAGTACAGTCTTGGAAACTCCATGAGGACAGTTCTATCCTGTCCTAAAGGTGTCACTGTGAGTTGAAAACATCTCAAAGGAAATGCTGTTTTGTATTTTAAGAACTTTCCTTTCTCTCACTTTGTCAATTGTCAGGACTATTTCTATGATACATTACCTTGTGTTTTACAAAACCTCTGGAGTGCTAAACAAGGTTCTATTTGAAATATTAGTGTAGGTATTGAGAAAAATGGAGAAGTATCCTGAGTCAGTAATAAACAAATCTCTCTGAAAGTCAGATTTTTCCGTTCTTTGCTTTTCACAAAATTGAAGGTAGATCTAATTGAAATGTCAGTTGCTAGATCATTAAAAATAATTTTTATGATAAATCACTATGTGTTTTTGCCATACAACTTGAAAGGTGTTCAAAAAGTTGAGTAACACTGCTATTAGAAAACTTCTTTCATATTTATTTACAAGAAAAAGTTTCTCTGTTCTAAGCATTTATAAAAATGAAAAATAGGAACTGGATTGATGCTGAAACTTATTTATTCTAACATTTGGTTATATTCATGCATGAATAGATGCAGTAATTTTTGGAGAAGTGGTCATTCATCTCATGAAAAGAAGCATTTTGAACTATAGTATTAACTTCAGTAATTATTTATCAAAATATGTAGTATATTTTATTTTGATCAGTCTTATATTCTTAATTTTAATGACTGAATCCAAAAGAAAATGCTTAGCACTTAACTTGTATGCAATTAATTAAATGATTTACATTAATAAACATTTTTACTGAGCTAAGAGAATGATCAATTAAAAATTTTGAAACAAAAAATTATGTTTCATTAGGGTAAAACTTTATGAGGTAATGAAATAGAAATACAATTTGAAAGAGAAAAAGAATCATTATAAAATTTGTCAAGAGCTTGTCAGTTCTCTTTCACATAGATGATAGAATTAAATCATTGTGGTATCATAATTTCTCTTTAGATGTCATACAGTTTAATTTTGAGATGATAGAATTAGAATATGCTGGTTATTATATTCTGTGCAGCTACTGAAAAACAGGAAGACCGCCAGTGAGATGGGCTGGCACAGTGGCCACAGCAGTGGGTTCAATCATAACAATTATTGTTAGGATAGCCTAGGACCGGGCAGTGCTTTGTTCTGTTGTGCATAGAGTTACTATGAGGTGAAACCAACCCGCCAGCACCTTAGAAATATGGAAGTGGATTAATAGGTTTTCAGATTCTCTTGGGGAACATGTAAGACAAGATCTTTAAGATCTTGTCTGGGCCATTTGGGTTAATCATAGGTCAAGGATACCACTTTTTATTCTACAGCCTGCCAACAGCCATTCTTGGGCCATTGAAGCCTGAGTTCACCATCATTTCAGTGCAGCTCCTATAGTTTAGTTACCTTGTGCTGCTGTGACAGAAATAGCAGAAGGAGGTGACGTTTTAAGGTACAGATTTACTTTCTCACAGTTCTGAAGAATAAAAGGCCAAATCAGGGGCTCAAGCATATGGAATCTTATGTCTTATTTTCTGTAGGATTCTAGTTGAGAGTTTGGGTTTGTGCTTCCATATAATTCCCATGTGAGAAATACCTCCCAGCATTCAGGTCTTGGAAGGAATTTGGTTTAAAGAATGTTAGAAGTTGTTGGATTATGCATTTTGTTTCTAAATGTATTTATGTATTTAATCTGTAGTGGTTACGAATCGGACTGCGAACCTTAAGGCCAGCAGTTCGAAACTATGAGCCGCTCTGCGGGAGAAAGATGAGGAATTCTGCTCCCGTAAAGATTTACAGCCTCGGAAACCCTGTACAGGGTCGCTATGAGTCGTAACTGACTCAGTGGCACTTAACAACAACAATCATGTATTACTTATGTAATTAAAACTATAAAATAAAAAGAGAATCTTGGATGTTTCCAACAAAGGGTGATGAATTGCATGTTAAACTTTAAGGCATATAGTCCAAGAAGGGATATATATA
>NW_006408546.1:5375807-5396203 GCF_000296735.1 Chrysochloris asiatica | reverse complement strand
ACCGTCCCGACCAACCCCTGCGGAGGCAGTCGCCGAGCGAGGCCGTGTCAGCATTTATATATCTATAAATGTTTTATTGTGAATTATGTGATCGTTTACATGGAAGTCGCCGAGCGAGGCCGTGTCAGCATTTATATATATATAAATGTTTTATTGTGAATTATGTGATCGTTTACATGGAAGAACTTTAACTTTACATTCATCCTATTGTATATCCTTTCGTTGCCATGGTTACAGTCCCCTCCATGCATCATCAACCAACTGAAGGGTATACCCTGCAAGCCTGTCTCGAAGGTCGTCGGGACACAGCCCCTCTCCCTCTCTGGGTCTAGAGTTTCCAGCCATTTCCTCTCTCCACGTCATCTTCTTTGCCTCCATCTCTGGCGCCACTGCGTCTCTGGGTTGTTGTTGTTGTTGTGAAGTGCCGTCGAGTCGATTCCGACCCATAGCGACCCTGTATAGGGTTTCCAAGGAACAGCTTGAGAGCTTGAACCGCCGGCCTTGCAGTTCAAACGGCTTTGCAGTCTGGCGCATTAACCCACAGTGCCACACCAGGACTCCGCTTCTCTGAGAAGGGTCCTGCATTCCACTCTTCTCCCTTGATGGTCCCAGGGGCCTCTGCTTCTGGACTGCAAAGTCAGCCACTCCCCTCCTTTTGCTACAAAGTTTCTACCTTTACATTTCCAACCCTCACAGTCAGTCCTGATAGCAATTATTCACTAAAACATGTATATTTTTGCATTTAAAACCTCGTCTATTGTCTTTACATACATTTATATACCTGGCCTGTCTGGAAAGTCCATTTCATCATTCATTCATACGGACGGCATTGATTGGATACCTACTATGTGGTACAAGTGGTTTGTTTACAGAAAAGAAGCCTAGTGATCCATTTCTGGAAAGATTATAGCCCAGAAAGCCTTGTGGAGCATTTCTCCTCTCTAACACTTGGATTGTCATGAGTCAGAATCAGTTCAATAGCAACTAGGTTTCTTGTTGTTGTTGTTTATGTACCAAGTCACTACCCTGTTGGCACTGGGCTACATAGATGGTGGCTGGTGGCTATGTGCCATGGAGTCATTTCCAACTCTTAGCGAACTGCATAGGGTTTTCGAAGCTGTAAATCCTTACAGGAGTAGAAAGCCTCATCTTTCTCCCACAGAACCACTGGTAGTTTTGAACTGTTGACTATGAGATTAGCAGCCAAAGGTATAATTTCCACCCTCATGAAACTCATAATCTAGGTTGGGAAAGAGAATTATCTTAAGTGTGCTCAGTGGGGTAAATGCTGATAAGCACCAAAGGGCACCTAACTCAACCAGGAAGAGGAATCAAAGAAGAGGTTGCAAAGGGGCTGATTCCATAGCTGAGCCTGAGAAGACAAGCAGGAATCATCCAGGTGAAGAAAAAGAGGACAGGGTTCTAGGCAGAGGCAGCACCTGACTTTCCCAAACAAACCTGATTTGGCTTGACCCATGCTTGACCTGTAGTGAAGAAATTTGAACTTCTAAGTTAGGCTCCTTTAACAGACACCACTTTACAGAACCAGTAAGGGAGTGACTGGCAAGTAAAATCAGCTATGTGAAGGAGGATCTCCAGGGAATGTGGGCTTTAGCTAAGTTGTTTAGTTAATTTTCATATGTCCCTGTATTCTTCGAACCCTATAACAACAAGACATGGGTATGTATTACTTTGTGAGCACAGGCTTTTAAAGGTCAGAATAACCCATTGAGTAGAAGTATATAATTCCCATATCTTGTGGCAGGAACAGGAGAAAGGACCTTGAAATGGAAGCATACATATGTGTGTATGCTTCCAGGCTATGTGAGATGGGGTGGGCAGGAGAATTTGGAGAGAAGAACGCACACAATTCTCCCCAGTTCTCTCTCCTATTTGCTGTCTCCACTGACAAGGGGAAGTGCTTAGAAATGGTTAAAGGAAGAAAATAAACCTGGATTAAGTGCCCACTGCAGGTTTTAAAAGGAACTCTGGTAGCATAGTGTATTACTAGCTGGGCTGCTATCTGTAAGATCAGTAGTTCACATCTACAGTTGTTTCACAAGAGAAACATGACACTTTCTGTTCCAGTAAAGATTTATAGTCTCAGAAACCCTATGCAGAGTCCCTGTGACTCAGAACCAACTCAGTGACACACAATCACCACGACCACCACATATTTTAAGCTTCAGTTCAATGGCATCCACTTTGGGTTTTTTTGTAGCTGTTGTTTTAATATAGAATATTGTGTTTGGGGTGACAGTTTACACAGCTGTTTAGGTTTCCATTCAACAATTTTTACAACATGTTCAGTGCATAAATGTTTGCATTATTTCTGTCTTGGTTTTTCTATTTCCATTAATCTAGTTTCCCTGTTCCCTTGCATTCTCATCTTTAAAGTAATTGTTGATAGGTTGGTATCACAGTGTTGTTGTGATACCTTAATCGTTGCTACACTTGAGCCCATTGCTGCTGTTACTGTGTCAAATCCATCTCATGGAGGTCTTCTTCTTTTTCTCTGAACCTCCACTTAACCAAGAATGATCTCCTTCTCCAGGGATCAGTCTCTCCTGATAATATGGCCAAAGTATGAGAGGCAAAGTCTGGTCATACTGGTTTCCAAGAGAATGCTGGCTGTACTTCTTCCAACACAGATCTGTTTGTTCTTTTGGCAGTCTATGGTAATTTCAATACTCTCCTCCAACACCATAACTCAAATGCATCTATTCTTCTACAGTCTTCCTGATTCAGTGTCCATATGAGGTTATTGAAAATACCATGGCTTGGGTCAGGCTCACATTTGTCTTCAAGCAGACATCTTTGCACTTCAAAATTTTAAAGAGGTCTTATGCAGATTTGCATAATGCAATATGTCCTTTGATTTCTTGACTGCTTCTTCCATGAGTGTTGATGATTGATCCAAGCAAAATGAAATTCTTGCCAACTTCAATCTCTTCTCCATTTATTTTGATGCTATTTATTGGTCCAGTTGTGAGAATTTTGGTTTCTTTAGATTGATGTACAATCCATAACGAAGGCTGTGGTCTTTGATCTTCACCAGCAAATATTTTATGTCCTCTTTGGTTTCAACAAGCGAGGTTGTATCATCTGCATATAGCAGGTTGTTAATGAGTCTTACTCTAATCCGATGCCACATTTTTTTTTTCAGCTTCTCAGATTATGTGTTCAGCTTCTCAGATTATGTGTTCAGCATATAGTTTGAAAAGTATGGTGAAAGAAACAACATTTCAGATATCTTTCCTGATTTTAAACCATTCATTGTTCCCTTGTTCTGTTCTGTTCTTGGTATATGTACAGGTCCCTCATGAGCACAATCAACTGATATTAATAAGGTTTTTAGTGACTAAATATACAGAAATAGAACAGAGATACTGAATTTTGTTTTTAAGCGCCATTGAGTTGATTCTGACACATAGTGACCCTGTATAGGGTTTCCAAGGAGCAGATGGTGAGCTTGAACCACCGACCTTGCAGTTCAAACAACTTTGAAGTCTGATGAATTAGCCCATAGCGCCATACCAGGACTCCCTATTAGATGCTGATGTTGTTGTTGTTGTTGTTAAGTGCCGTCGAGTCGGTTCCGACACATAGCGACCCTGTACAGGGTTTCCGAGGGTGTAAATCCTTACGGGAGTAGAAAGCCTCATCTTTCTCCCATGGAGCGGCTGGTAGTTTCAAACCGCTGACCTTAAGGTTCGCAGCCCGATTCGTAACACTACGTTACCAGAGCACCTATTAGATGCTGATAGCATATATAAATATATATATTGTTGTTGTTGTTGTCAAGTGCCATCGAGTTGATTCCAACCCATAGCGACCCTGTATAGGGTTTCCAAGGGGCAGCTGGTGACCGTGAACCATTGACCTTGCAGTTCAAAGGACTTTGCAGTCTGACGCATTAGCCCACAAATATATATACTCCATAAATATATATACTCACACATGAGTACCTATACATGCCTGCACATATATTTTTTGTTTCATCCCTTTCTTGATCTCTGAAACTAGATGAAGGACACCTTCTCTTGCTCTTGAACTGCTCTGTATTGAACCCTAACTTGGATTCTATTGGTATATTTTTTCTTTGTGAACATATCTTCCTCAAAATATTGAGCTCAAGAGTTGTTGTTAGCTGCCACCAAGTTGGTCCCCAATTGATGGTGACTCAATGCACAGTAGAATGAAATACAGTCTGGGCCTGTGTCATTCTCCTGATCAGTTGAGAATAGACTTTTATGAACTCTAGTGTTTTTGTTGACTGATTTTCAGAAGTAGATCACCGAGTCTTTTTCCTAGTACATTTTAGTCTGGAAGCTCTGTTAAAATCTGTTTAGCATAATAGCAACACATAAGCCTCCACTAACAGAAAGGCAATGATTTCACTTGAAGTGCAATGGTTGTGAATTGAACCTGGGTCACGTTCACAGAAAGAGAGAACTCTATCATTGAACCTCCATTGCCTTCTTTCTCAAAAAGACGACTTCTGTATTTTGATTTATCTATTTATTTTTGACCATTAACATGAGACTCCTGGGAGAAAGATGAAACTTTCTGCCCCCATAAATATTTACAGCATTGGGAACCCTATAAAAGGTTGCTATGAGTTGGAACTGACTAGATGGCACCTAACAACAACATAGGACTTCACCAATTGTCTGGCAGTTTGTGGTACTATGGTAGCTTGCAGGTTGCAGTGATACTGGAATCTATGTCATTGGTATTATAAACACCACCAGGATCACCCATGATGGACAAGTTTCAGCAGCACTTTCAAACTATGACAGACTAGGAAGAAGGACCTAGAAATCTACATATTAAAAAATTGGCCAGTAAGATCATTCTGAATAGCAGTAAAATATTGTCTGATAAAATGCTGGAAAATGAGCCCCTCAGGTTGGAAGGCCTCAAAATACAACTAGGAAAGACAATTCTACTGACATGCAGTTGACCTTAATGATGCTGATAGAATAAAGATTATAGAACCTTCGTTTGCTGATGTGGCATGGCACAAAATGAAAAGAAACAGCTGTAAATATCCATTAGTCATCAAAACATGGAACGTACAAAATATGAATCTAGGAAAATGGGAAGTCATCAAAACTGAAATGGAACACATAAAGATTGTTATCCTCTGTTATTAGTAAGCTGAAATCAGCTGGCATCAATCAGATAATCATGTGTCCTACTGTGCCTGGAATGACAAATTAAAGAGGAATGGCATCACATTCATCATCAAAAAGAGCATTTCAAGATCTATCTCTAAGTACACTGTCATCAGTGATAGGGTAATATCTATATACCTAAGAGGAAGACCATTTAATATGACTAGTGTTCAGATTTATGCACCAACTACTAATACAAAAGGAGCTCTGGTAGTGTAGTGGTTATGAGTTAGGCTGCTAACCTCAAGGTCAGCAGTTCAAAACTACCAGTCGCTCCACTGGAGACAGATGGAGCTTTTTGCTCCCATAAAGATTTACAGTCTTGAAAACCCTATGCAGGGTCACTTATGAGTTAGAACTGACTCCACAGCCCACCACCGCCACTACTAATACTAAAGCTGAAGAAACTGAAGATTTACCAACTTATGCAGTATGAAATTGATCAAACATGCAACCAAGATGAATTGATAATTACTGGTGATTAGAATGCAAAAGGTGGAAACAAAGAAGAAGGATCTGCAGCTGAAATATATGGGGTGGTGATAAAAATAACAGAAGAAATATCATGATACCATTTTGCAAGGCCAATGGCTTACTCATTGCAAATGCCATTTTTTAGCTGCATAAATGGAGACTATACATGTGGAGCAGGCAAACTTTGTTAGATGGATTACACAGGAATCAAATTTGATGATATCTGTGGAAATAAAACTTTGAGAAGCTCCCATGTAAACCATCACTCAATTCACAATAAAAACTTAAATACAAAAATAAAGAATATATACAGGAAAGCATATACCAAAATTAAAAAATAAAAGGTTTTAGAAGCTCCATATCATCAGTTACAATAAGGCTAGGACCATCAATTGTTCAACTGCAAGTTCAAGTTGAAGCCGAGGAAAATGAAAATAAGCCCTAAAGAACAAATGTATCTCCTGGAGTATATCCCATCTGAATATAGAGACCAATCAAGAACAGATTTGACACATTGAACATTTATTAATGTGACCAAAGTCCAGAAGAGTTGTGAGATAACATCAAGAAAATCATACGTGACAAAAACAAAAGGTCATTAAAAAGACAGTAAAAACAGAAAAGAGAAAAATGGGTGTAAAAAGAGGCTTTGAAACTTGCCTTTGAATCAACAGCAGCTAAGCAAATAGAAGAAATGATGAACTAAAACAGCTGAACAAATTTCAAAGAGCAGCGCAAGAAGCAAAGTAGAGTATTATAAATGAAATGTGCAGACATGAAGTTAGAAAACCAAAAGGGAAGAAAACACTCAGCATTTCTCAAGCTGAATTAAAGACCAAAATCAAACCTTAAGTTGCAATGTTGAAGGATTGATAGGCAAAATATTGAAGGATACATGAAGCAGCAGAAGATGATGAAAGATATACATGAAATCACTGTACTAGGAAGTATGACCAGCATTCAGTCATTGCAGTAGGCAGCATATGGTCAAGAACTAATGGTACTTAAGGAAGAAGTCCCAGCTTCACTGAAGGCATTGAGGAGACACAGGCACCAGAAATTGATGGAATTCCCCAACTGAGGTATTTTCCACAAACAAATACAGTGCCAGAAGCACTCAGTTGTCTATGTCAAGGAATTTGGAAGACAGCTGCCTGGTCAGTGGACTGAAAGAGATCTTTATCTCTTCCCATTCCCAAGAAGGTGATTCAACAGAATGCAGAAAAATTTGAACAATATCATTAATATCACACACAAGTAAAATTTTGCTGAAGATAATTCCATAATTATTGTAGCAGTACATTGACAGAGAGCTGCCAGATATTCAAGCCAGACTCAGAAGAGGATGTAAAAAGAGGGATATCATTGCTGATTTCAGATGGATCGTGACTGAAAGCAAAAAATACCCGTGTTTTATTGACTATGCAAAGGCATTTGATTGTGTGGATTACAACAAATTAAAGATGACGTTCCAAAGAATGGGAATTCCAGAACACTCAGTGTGTTCATGCAGAACCTGTACATAGATCAAGAGACATTCCTTCAAACAAAACAAGGGGATACTGTGTGGTTTGAAATCAGGAAAGTTATATGTCAGGGTTGTGTCTTTAACCATACGTAATCTGTGTGTTGAACAAATAATCCAATAAAGTGAACTATATGAATAAGAGTATGGCATAACAATTGAAGAAAGAGTTACTAATATGCAGTGACACCTTACATGATGAAAGTGAAGAGGACTTAAAGTGCTTTCTGATGAATATCAAAGAATACAGCCTTCAGTATAGATTATTCCTCAACATAAAGAAAACAAAAAAAAAACTCACAACGGGACCAGTGAGCAACATCTTGATATATAGAGAAAAGACTGAAGTTGTCAAGGATTAAATGTTACATGGATCCAAAATCAACCCATAGAAGCAGCAGTCAAGAAATCAAACAACACATTACAATGTACAGATTTGCTGGAAAAGGCCTCTTTAAAGTAATAAAAAGCAAAGGTGTCACTTTGAGGACTAAGGTGTGCCTGACCCAAGTCATGATAGTTTCAATTACTTTATAGTCATGCAAAAGCTGGACAATGAAAAGGAAGACCATAGAAGAATTGATGCATTTATATTATGCTCTTGATAAAAAATATTTAATATACCATAATGCCTCCAAAAGAACAAATAATTGTGTCTTGGAAGAAGTCTAGCCAGACGGTTCCTTAAAAGTGAGGATGAAACTTTGTCTCACATACTTTGGATATGTTATCAGCGGGGACCAGCCCTAAGAGAAGGACAACATGCTTGGTAGAGTGTCAGTGAGAAAGAAGAAGAGCAAAGATGAGCACAAAGATAGCAACGTTTGTGAGAATGGCACCAGACTGGGCAGTGATTCATTCTGTTGTAATTAGTGTTGCTATGAGTTGAAATTAATCAAACAGCACACAATGGCAACAACAACAGCACAGGACTTAACACAAAGTGGGCACTTAAATGCTTAACTAACTGAACTGCATTTCATCAATGGGTGTTTTATATCAGTTTCCTCATTGGTATTATTAGCAAATCCTGACCGAGTATACACCTTGTACCAGGATTGCATTAAGTGCTTATTTGGTCATGTGATTCTCCTAATAACCTTATAAGGCATGATTGTCTACCATGTGGAAACCAAATCCTTAAATAATCTGGGTATGGTGACATAGCTAGTAGGTAACAGAGCTGACATTTGAACCAAAGGAATGACTCCCAATTTGTGCTATGCATTGTCATACCATAGTGTTCTTGGTACAGTACTATTGTTATTAAGTGCCATCAAGTTGGTCCAACTCAGAGTGCCCTTGTGCAGGGTCTCTGAGAAGTGGCTGGTGGTTTTGAACAACCAACCTTATGGTTAGTAGTACAGTGATTATCCTACAACATCACATCGGACTACACAGTATTATTAGGTGGATGTTTTAACTCTGAAAGTACAAGATTGTTGTCAAAGACATAGCTAATAATTGGCTGGTTTAGGATTCAAATCCAAATCTGGGTAGTTTCAAAGTTCCTGTTTATTGAATTCTTGGGCAAATTGCACATTCTCAAAATCTCAAGTTGAAATACATATCATCTTGCCAGGACCTTGATTCTCAGTGGTTTGACAGTTATGTAATCATCGCCCAAGCTGTGATCTGATATGATCAGTCAATCCATTGTAAGGGTATTAGAGTAGGATGTTCTCCTTGTTGCTATTGAGTCAGTTCTGAGTCATAGTGACCCTGTATAGGGTTTCCAAGGTGCAACTGGTGGGTTTGAATCAGTATCCTTTGATTAGCAGTTGAGTGCTTTTCCTACAGTGTCACAGCATTCAGTCCATTAAGATGGGATGCAACTCACTTAAGTAGGTCATAGCCCTGATATGATGTAAAGAGAATTTTCCTGGGGTGTAGCCTGCATCACCTTGTATCTTATAGGAAATAAAAGGAGAAAGAAGCCAAGAGACCTGGGACCTACTGTCACCAAGACAGAGGACCTGGAGTGGAACACATCTTTGGGACTTGTGGTCCCTGTGATGGGAACCTCCTAGAACAAGGAAACATAGGAAGAGATAGCCTTCCCCTAGAACTGGAAGTCTGAATTCAGACTTTTAGCATCCTAGAGAAGAGCTTTCTGTTTGTTAAAGCACAAAGAGCAGCCCTGGAGGACTAGAGGATAAAACAGAAGGTGAGCGGGTTAGGGGATTTTTCTTTATGGATGTAGGATGAGTAACCTAAGATGGGTGGCTAATGAAAGAGCAGAATCGGCATGGACTTAGATCCATGAAGCTTTGCCCTCTGTTATTTATTATTATCCTATTAAAAACTGTGTGTGTGTGTGTGTGTTTGGTTGTGTGTTTGGTTGTGTCCTCTGAATATCAGATTAATATGTGTATGATTTGAAAATTTTGAAGATAATGAGTTTTCCTTATTTACCCTTTTCTCTATATGTTTTCTACCATCCTCATGTAGTCACTGACATTTTTTCATTGCTAATTTTTATTCATCCATTTTGCATATGTGAGTAATGTGTGTATATGAATATATTTATTTATAAGTAAATGTAGACTCACATTGTTTGCATTGGACTTTTTTCCAGTTAACATTATAATTTGAGCATTTTCGAGTTTTATTAAGTGTGCTTCAGCAGTGTTGGTTTTATTAACTATACAATAAGTAATAAACTTTACTTAATCTGAATTTCCTTATCATTAGAGATTTATCACTGCTTCCATCTCTCAGATAATTTCCTTAGAGCACAGTCTCCCAGAAGAATGGCTCTGTCAAAGGTACTTTATGCATTTGCCTGAAATACCTTAAAGAAAAGTGATATAAAATTATTCTGCCACTAAAAAAATATATAAATTCCTATTCCAAATCTTTATGAAGAGTGAGTATTATCTTTCAATCTTTGTCAAATAAGTAAATGGAAAAACTTTCTCCTCAATTTTGAAATAATAATGCTCTGATTATTAAAGCCACTAAATATTTCCTAGGGAGAAAGATGAGGTTTTCTGCTCCTGCAAAGATTTACAGCTCAGAAGCCTGTGCAGAGTTAGGACGTATCGGGACCAACTTTATGTCACTTACCAACAAGAAGAAGTATTTTCTATGTAACTCCTGTTCATTTATATTTCTTCTTTGGGGAAACACACATTCATATCATTTGCTCATTTTTCCATTAGGACACTTTTATATTCCTAATCAACTTTTATGGCTTCCAATTTATTTTTCTAGTTTCTTCCTTTGCTTCTAAAGCTGAAATTCATAACTAGAGTCATATTTAGTTATATATTTTCTTAGGTTTAGGGCTTCAGTGTTTTATTTTTAAGGCTTTAATACATTTGACACTCATTTGAGTATATTCTTGATGTTGGTGCTGATTAATATTTTCTTTTTCTCAAATAAAAACTCAAAAATCGTCTGTCAACCAATCATTTTTCACGTGGCCCTACGTGCAACTCTGCTGTAGTTTTTTATTTGATAAACATCTACTGCACACTCATAAAGGACCCTGTGATACGTGCTGTGGGTATTTAGAGTCATAGGTCCCAGTCTCTCCCTTCTGAGAACACATAACTAAGTGTATGAGAGCCAAGCTACCAAATTAACTTTCATAAAGATTGAAGGAGGAGGGAAAGCAGTGATTTTGGTTATGGCTTAATTAGGATACTAATGAAACTTCAGATTTGACTTTAGTCTCCTCCCATGGTAGACTCAGAGAAGCACTCCCCAGCTTCCCCATAAGGAAGGTCCTTTCCTATCTGTAAGGAAGGTGGTCAGAGATCCCCCAGCTGTTAGAGCCTCAGAGTTGACTTTAGCTGCAGAGAAGGATCTCCTTCAAGGACACACCCTTCCCAAGCCATTTATACCCAGTGTGAAGCAGCTATGACAGGCATATTGCTCCAGACCTCTGCAAGAGATCAAGCTCAGCCCAGACTTCATCAGATTTGCATTACAGTTCATGTCTTTGCTCTGCTGTATCCTGCTTCCTCCTGTTCCTTTCATAGATGTTAATTAAGGAGTCCTGGTGTGGAGCTGTAGGATAAGCACTCAACTGCAATGTCAGTTTGAACCACAAGGTTGGTCAAATTCACCAGCCACTCCTTGGAAACCCTGTATGGGGTCACTATGAGTTGGAACTGACTCAATGGCACTTAACAACAACGAGAACAAATCCCTAGTTAATATCTTGCACCTCCAAACCTAGGAGTGCCAGGTGACTCATTTGAAAGGTTAGTGGTTAGAGTCCACTCAAAGGTACTTGGAAGAGAAGCCTGGAAATCTACTTGTGAAAAGTCAGCCATTGAAAACCCTATGGAATACAGTTCTACTCTGGCACACATGAGGTTTGCCAGGAGTTGGAATCAACTTGACAGCAGTATCTCCAAACCCACTTCCGCTTCTGGAAGCCTCAAACTGTGGCATGCTCTCTGACCCTCTCCCAGGGAATGTGATTCTGGAGCAAGGGGGCAAAACTAGCCCTTTCAAGGCACCTGTAGAAACTTAATTCTGAAGACCTAAGAAAACTGTTCTGAGTGATGTTGCTGTACTAGGAAAGGAGTTAGAGCATGATGGGTGCATCAATTAGCAAGTGATGTGAATCTAAAATGTGTGAAGATACAAATAGAGAGGCAGAAGTTCACGTCAGTAATAACTGATGTGCTCACAGAAGGTGAGCAGGGAAACGCCTGGCAGTCAGAGACAGCATGTGTGGGTGCTAACTTCTTCAGATATGAAGAAAGAACATAGCATATCCTTTGAGGTCTGTAAGGTAATTTTTCCATTCCATAACACAAATGTAATTTCTAAATGAGTAATCTATAATAAGGGAGCATGGTGGCTGCATACGATAAATGCTGGACTATGAAACACAAGGTCTTATGTTCAAGTCTGCCAGTTGCTCTACAAGGGAAAGATAAAACTTTCTGTTCCCATGAAAAATTAAAGCCTCAGAAACTTCTACAGGGTCCCTGAAAGTCAGAACCTACTCAAAGGCACTTAACAACTCTGTAATAATGTCTAACATTTGCAAGGTGTACTATGTGCCAAGCACTGTGTTAGGCACTTTCTAAGAATATTCTTCATCGGGAACATCATTAATATCATCCCCGTTTTCCAGATAAAGAACTTGAGACTCAGAAGTGTAAGTACTTTGACCTAAGTCATACACATTAAAAGTGAGGGAACTGCCTTAGCAGCTCAAGTACTACTTTATTCCAGGGGCCTCCACCACTAATCAGTTGTGTGACCTTGGGAAGTACAAGAATGTTTCTTAGAAGCCAAGATGGCGAGACTTCTTCTGTCATACTTTGGCCATACTATCAGGAGGATCCATTCCCTAGAGAAGGACATCATGCTTGGTAAAGAAGAGGGTCAGTGAAAAAAGAGGAAGACCCCCACCCCAAGAAAATCAACTGGCACATTGGCAACAGCAGTAGGCTCAGCTGTAACAATTGTGAGGTTGGCATAGGACTGGGCAGTGTTTTGTTCTGTTGAACTGACTTGACGGCACCTAACAACAACAACAACAATTGATGACAAGGTCATAGAATTGGAAGATCTGATATAAATCCTACAGTCTACAGAACTGGTTCTTTAATGCCTTGTAGACAATTTGAACCTTGCAGCTAAGCCTCGGTATAGAAATGGGAGTTACTCTGATGAGTGTATTTCATTCGTTCATTGTGAATGAAAAAAAAAGGAACTAAGAGAAGCAACAAGAGAGTTGGTCTTATACGGAAAGTCACAACTAAAAGCAGTCTGCTGAGGTCATCAATACAGTCCTGATTTACACTACCTCAATATGCAAAAACCCAGGTCAGGAAATGAATGTGCACAGTAGTGTGGAATTTCTGGCTGAGGTGGGGTCTTGGCAGAAGCATTCATCAAGCTCAGCCCTTAGGTACATGTGCAAACCCAGAGATCTGGGGGCTCTCAATGAGTACTACGTCTGCTGAAGACAGCTCACAGTGAAAATTACAAAATGCTTGGAGAAACAAACCATCACAAGAGAGACCTGAAAGGTATGCAAAAGTGTAGGATTTGTTTGCAAAGAACTGGAGATAATGAATTACACCGTCAGAAAAAATCTTAAAAGAAGTATTTCTTAAATAGGCAGAGTGCTAAAAGAAGAGACACTGTAAGACAAAAATAAGAAAGAATGGAAACAAAATGATTAATTTAAAATGAGTCATTTAGAAATCATAGAAATGAAAAATAGACTGCAATTAGAAAAAAAAAAGTCTGTGTGTACTGTAGACTAGACACGGTTGAAGAAATGATTTGTCAGCTAAACATTAAGCCTTAAAAATGCAGCACGGATAAAAGTTGAAAAAGATTTTAAGGACATGAAGGATTTAGGAAGAGATTCCAGAAGAAAATGTAGACAGAATGTGAGAGAAGTAATATTTAAAGAGCTGTGGGTACAAATTATATAGAAAAGGAAAAAGACATGAATTTAAGTGTTGGAGAATTTCAATAAACCCAAACCATATTGAAAGTATGTATATCTATGTAGACATAGATATATAGTTTAGAACATCAAAGATAAAGTTATAGGGAAACAGAGTTGACAGGTTGTCTAAAACAAGCAAGCAAACAAAGCAAAATGATTTGACTGGCAGACATTACATCTGTAACAATAAATACCTCAAGACAAATATTATTTTCAGAGGGCTGAATAAAAGCAACTGTTGGTGCAATATGAGATGTTTTCCATAATACAAGATGGAGAGAATTTATTACCAGTAGATTTTCACCAAATAAGTACTAAAGGATATTCTTTACCAGAAATAAATTGAAACACAAGAAAAGAGGGTTGTGACAAGGAAACTGAGAAACTTAAGTAAATCTCAATAAACAGACTATATAAACAGCAACAGTTGTTACTATATAAATATTATAGTTTAATAATATAATTACTAAGGAGTCTTGATGTGGTGCTGAAGGATAAGCACTGGAACATAAGGTCAGTTTGAATTGCAAGATCAGTGGTTCAAACTCAACTGCCACTCCTCGAAAACCCTATACAGGATCACTGAGTCAGAACCAACTAGACAGCACTTAACAATAACAGCATTATTACTAAAATTGTTAGGACTAACTGACAGTGTTTAAAATCTTGGAAGAAATTAAATATTTGATAATCATAGATGAGGAGTTCTGGTGTGGTGCTGAAGGTTAAAACACTGGACTGCAAGGTTGCTTTGAACCACAGTGTCAACAGTTCAAGCTCACTAGCTGTTCATCGGAAACCTTACGTAGGGTTGCTACAAGTCAGAACTGACTCAACAGCACTTAACAACAACAACAATAGCATAAAGGCGAAGAGAGAAAATGATATAAGAACCTAGAGCCTAAAGAGAGCTCCTTTACTACTTTACTCTAGATGGCTCCACCACTAACCAACTAAAATAGGTCCCTGTGGCTTTATTAATTTCTCCTAAATATTCTCCTAAGTTTGCCTTATATCTGGAAGTAGACATGTTAAGGTTCAGGATAAGTTCACCTTTGCTCTGTGACACCTTAGAGGTTTTTTGCAGCAGATTTGTTGCATGCAATGTGTCATTTGATTTTTTGGCTACTACTTCCATGAGCATCAATTGTGAATCCGGTTAAAATGAAATCCTTGACAACTTCAGTGTTCTCTCCATTTATCATTATGTTGTCTATTGATGTAGGTGTGAGGATTTTTGTTTTTCCTTACAATGAATTGTAATCAATTCTGAAGCCTGTATTGTTTGATCTTGAACAATAAATGCTTCAAGTCCTCTTTGCTTTCAGCAAGCAAGGTTGTGTCATCTGCATATCACAGGTTGTTAATAAGTCTTTCTCCCATTCTAATGCTATATTCTTCTTCATATAGCATAGCTAGTATAAATAATTTCATTTTCCTTGCCTGAATCAGATATATCAGTAATTAATTCTCTCTTAGTTTGTATTTTCTGCCATAGCAAAGCCAACAGCCAGGATTTAAGTGTAGGTATTTTATTTGGGAGTTGATACCACAAAGCAGGAGTCTTGGTGTGGCACTGTAGGATACATACTGGACCACAGGGTCAGTTTGAATCTCAAGGTCAGCAGTTCAAACTCACCAGCTGCTCCTCAAAACCCACTCGACAACACTTAAGAACACAACAACAACAAAGAAGGAAATTCTTATGTGGTGCTGTAGGATAAGCACTGGACTTCTAACCACAAAATTGGTGACTCCAACCCACCAGCTGACTCTTGGAAACCGTACACAGGGTCACTATGAGTGAAAATTGACTCAACGGCTATTAACAGCAACAACAACAAAAACCCACAAATCAAGAATGGAGAGACTGAGACAGGGAAGAAAGAAAAGACAGTAAAGAGTGTTAAAGTACAACTGAGGCACAGACCCACTGAGGACTTTCTGAGAAACAGTATAGAATTCACCTCAGAATTATGCTAGGATATTCATCCACCGATTCCTGACCATTACTGATTAATGATTAGCACTGTTCATAACTTATCTATACTTCCAGACTGCCTTCAGCGTGGAACACAGGTAGTTCCCACAGCTTCAAAGAAAGTCTGGAGTCTGAAAGGCAGAGCTATGCAGTAAGGGCTTGAAGCTTTCCACTACAGGGATCCTGGAAATCAGCTGAAGATCAGGTTTTCCAGGACCCAACTGCTGTATCTACCATGTAAAAAACTAGTTGTACTTATTCTCTTAGGTACCAGTGCAGAAATTACTGGGAGGTTTGTATTAACTCTAATTAAAGGGGAAAAAGATGAATGATAATCAGAGGCATTCAAAAATCAAATAAGTGTCTTAGGAAGTAGCCATCAAAAGGGGTCAGGCAGGCCTGGAGACATACTTGTTAGTAACTCAATCTTTGTAACCAAAGATTGACCAGGTGGTTTAAGAACATTCCAATCCTCAGGTTCTGTGACCTTTACTACATACTAAACATCTATTGTTTGCCCTGAAATGTCAGCATCAGTTAAAGTTGATAACCTGAAAAAATAATTGCATATTTGCTAAGCAAAATTTCTCTAAGAAGTTCAAATTACTTTCTAATGGTGTGAGAACTCTAGGATTTCTCACCCTGCTTTTGTTAAATGGGCAGGAATAAATCATCCTGGACAGTCTGAAATAGAGTTGTGAATTCATTTGTGCCCTGGACAGATCTGTGAGGTAGAAGATCATAAAACTCAGCTCTCTTGTCCTCTGGCCATAATGTCAGGCTAGTTAGCAAGAGGTGCCCTTGCTTAACTGCCTTAATTCCCCTATTACTTGGCCCTTGGTGTGGTGGTGCTGAATAATGGACTGGACCATAAGGTTGGTTTGAACCACAAGGTTGGTGGTTCAAACGTACCAGCCAATACTAAGAAACCCTTTACTGGGTCTCTTTGAGTCAAAACTGACACGAGAGTACTTAATAACAGCATACAGTAATGTTTAAGTGCACAGACTCTAAAGTCAAATGGTACATTAGATTGAGGCAGAAATGAAATTAGCCGTCAGAGAATATTGGAGAGTTAGAGAACCAGGCTTGGAGACATGCAAAAAAGGCTTTGTGAAGAAATCATAACCATTAGTCATGAATCACTGTAGTTTGCGCCATTGCCAGTTCTGCCTTGGAAATTTCATGTTGTGTGGATTGCAACTACCACTACCTCTAGAGGAGAGGGAACTCCACTTGAACTTCTAAGTTAAACCCCAGCCCACATGATCTGTTTGGCAAAGCCCAAGTCTTAGGCCTATTTTAGCAGCAAGGGAAGCTGGGAAAGTTCCCACCAGGAACTTTCCCAAACAGGAAACAGAGCTCAGACATGGGATGGCCAAAATAAATTCCCATTATATACCCACAAGATCTAGTGATCAGATATGATACTGAAGTACTAAGATGTTAGTATTTTGTATTGTAGTACAAGGACCCCCTGGTGGCACAGTGGTTAAAACATTCAGCTGCTAACCAGAAGGTTGATAGTTCAAATCCACCCTCTGTTCCTTAGGAAAAACATGTGCCAGTTGGCTTCTTTAATGATCTACAGCCTTGGAAACCCCAAGGGGCAGTTCTCCTCTGTCATGCAGCATAACTGTGAGTCTGAATCAACTCAATGGGTACAGTTTGTGTTTTCAGTCTCTCATTTGGAAGAACCCTGTACTGCTCTGTCACTAAGGCTCTAAGAAGGATTTGCATATTTATTATTCATTGGTTATAGTTCATGTCTCTTTTTTATTTTTTTTCATTTTAAATATTCAAATGACTAGAATAAAGTTTGAAGCTTTTAACTTCAGTAAACACAGGATGGGGTTCAGACTTATGACATCATTGTCCTTATGGAAGGCAGGAAAAAATGTCTCTTCAGACAGATTTTCTGCTCTTTTAGCATATTTGTTCCTGAAAATGGCTTGCTTCCAACCTTATTCAAGCAATTTATGTGAAAAGAAAAAAATAAATAATCTCAGGAGAATGTGAGAGTAAGGAAAAAAAGAGAACTTAAAATACTTACTGATCAAAGGCCACAGCCTTTGTTATGGGTTGCACTTCAATGTAAAGAAAACAAAAATCCTCACCACTGGACCATTAAATAACATCAAGATAAATGGAGAAAAGATTGAAGTTGTCCAAGACTTCATTTTGTTTGGATCTACCATCAACACTCATGGAAGTATTCAAGAAATTAAATGATGTGTTGCATTAGTGCTGGTGTTGCATTGTGAGTTAATGTGCTAGACAGCAAAGTCATTTAGAACCACAAGGTTGGTAGTTCAGGCTTATCAGCTGCTCCTAGGAAACCCTATACAGGGTCACTATGGGTCGGAACTGACTTTATGGCACTTAACAAAAACAATATTGCATTAGGCAAATCTGCTGTACAAGATCTCTTTTAAGTGTTCAAGAGCAAAGATGTCAGTTTGAAGACTAAGGTGTTCCTGACCCAGGCTAGGTATTTTCTGTAACCTCATAAGCATGTGAAAGTTGGATAGTGAACAAGGAAGACCTTAGAAGAATTGATGAATTTGAGTTACGGTGTTGGAGGAGAATATTGAAAGTGCCAAGAGATCCGTGTTGGAAGACGTGCAGTGGGGGTGCTCCTTGGAGGCCAGGATGACCAAACTTCGTCTCTCATACTTTGGACATACTGTCAGGAGGGACCAGTCACTGGAGAAGGATATCATGTTTGGTAAGGTGGAGGGTCAGAGAAAAAGAAGAAGACCCCTCAACTAGATGGATTGGCACAGTGGCAGCAACAGTGGGCTCAAATGTAGCAATGATTGTGAGTTTGGTACAGGACCAGGCAGTGTTTTGTTTTGTTGTGCATACGGTTGCCATTAGTCAATACTAACTTGATGGCACCTAGAAACAACAACAAGTAAACAAGTGTTACTACAGAGGTGCCAGTTCACACATACCCAGGTTTATTCCAATTAAAATATGTTTAAACATGTCTCTGAATGTCAGTGGATGATTCAAAGAAAAAGAAGTCAAATAAAAATGGTGACTTCCAAGGGAATTTGCAGGACTAGTTAAATTAATGGCAGAGCAGTTATGACAAACATTTTGATGGGACTCCAAAGGGATCATCTTGTCTCAAAAGACACATAACAATCATAGGGGCTTATCAGGAAGAATTTTAAGAAAATGAAAACTACATTGATGAAAAAAAGGGTCAGGAAATTTGTACTAAGGAATTTTTCTTCCATTACAACAATGTGCCTGCTCATTGTAGTAGTAAGGGTGATAATTCCATGAGGACACTTCACCCTATAACCCTTTAGCCCTGGTCTTACCCTTTCAGACTCCCCCCACCCCAAAACTCAAAAAACATTTAAAAGGAACACAATTTTAGTCATTCGAGGGTTTCAAAAGTGCCATTGTAATGTGGTATAAATTGAAAGCACTGAATTCTTGAGGGAAGGCTAGAAGATGGAAATACCACCTCTGAAATGTACAGACCCAAAAGAAAGATCCAGCACTCATCTGTCAGTGTGTCGTACTGTGGTGGCTTGTGAGTTGCTGTGATTCTGGAAGGTATGCCACCAGCATTTTAAATGCCAGCAGGGTCACCCATGGTGGACAGATTTCAGATGAGCTTCCAGATGAAGACAGACTACGAAGAAGGAGAGACAAACTGCTTCCGAATATTTAGTCACTGAAAACCTTATGAATAGCAGAGAAACATTGTCAGATATAGTGCCGGAAAATGAGCCCCTCGGGTTGGAAAGCACTCAAAATGCAACTGGGGATGAGTTACCTCCTCAAAGTACAGTTGACTGTGATGATGAGAATGGAGTAAAGCCTGTGGGAGAAAAGCCAGCGGAACCTTCATTTGCTGATGGGGCACCACTCAAAATGAGGGCAAACAGCTGTAAACATCCACTGAAAATTGGAACATGGAATGTATGATGTATGAATCTAGGAAAATTGGAAGTTGTCAAAAATGAAATGGAATGCATAAACATCAATATCTTAGACATTAGTGAGCTGAAATGGACTGGTATTGGACATTTTGAACCTGATGACCACATGGTTTACTATGCGGGAAATGACAAATTGAAGAGGAATGATGTTGCATTCATTGTCAAAAAGAAAATATCCAAATCAGTCATGAGGTACAACGCTGTTTGTGATAGGATAACATCCATGTGCCTACAGGGAAGCCCAGTTAATACCACTATTATTCAAAGTTACGCACCAACCATAAACCCAGTGAGGATGAAACAGAAGATTTCTACCAACTTCTTCAATCTGAAATTGAGCAAACATGCAATCAAGATGTATTGATCATTACTGGTGATTGGAATGTAAAGGTTGGGAGTAAAGAGGAAGGATCAGTAGTTGGAAAATATGGCCTTGGTGATAGAAATGATGCTGGAGAACACATGATAGAATTCTGCAAAATAAATGATTTGTTCGTTTCAAATACCTTCTTTAGACAGCACAACAGATGACTATACACATGAACCTCACCAGATGGAATACATAGAAACCAAATTGACTACATGTGCGGAAAGAGACAATGGAAAATCTCCACATTATCAGTGAAAACAAGGCCAGGGGCAGATTGTGGAACAAACCATCAAATACTCATGTGCAAATTCAAACTAAAGCTGAAAAAAATGAAAACAAGTCCACAAGAGCCAAAATAAGACCTTGAATATATCTCACCTGAATTTAGGGATAATCTGAAGAACAGATTTGATACTTTAAACACTAAAGACCAGAAGAGTTGTGGGATGACATCAAGAACATCAT
>NW_006408546.1:5354378-5374475 GCF_000296735.1 Chrysochloris asiatica | reverse complement strand
CTTCATTCTTCTTGGATCAACTATCAACACTCACTGAAGCAGCAGTCAAGAAATCAAATGACATATTGCATTAAGCAAATCTGCTGCACAAGACCTTTTTAAAGTGTTGAAGAACAAAGATGTCAGTTTGAGCACTAAGGTGTGCCTGACCCAAGCCATAGTATTTTCAATGACCTCATATGCATGCAAAAGCTGGACAGTGAATAAGGAAAACCAGAGAAGAATTGATGCTTTGAGTTATGGTGTTGGAGGAGAATATTGAAAGTGCCATTGGCTGCCAAAAGAACCAATAGGTCTGTGTTGGAAGAAGCGCAGCCAGAATGCTCCTTGGAGGCCAAGATGACCAAATTTCGTCTCTGATACTTCAGACATATTGTCAGGACAGACCAGTCGCTAGAGAAGGAGATCATGTTTGGTAAGGTGGAGGGTTAGAGAAAAAGAGGAAGACCCCCAACAAGATGGATTGGCCAAGTGGCAGCATCCATGGACTCAAGCGTGGCAACAATAGTGAAGTTGGCCCAGGATCAGGCAGTGTTTCGTTTTGCTGTGCATAAGGTTGCTATGAGTTGGTCCCAACTCGATGGCACCTAACAACAACAAAAGAAAGATATGTTTAGAAGCAATAGCTTCACATTTTGAGGAAAAAATTTTTTCAAGTAAATATGATTTTTCATAGCAATGCCTTTTTTACTTATCTTTGTATATTTTTGCTACTCACTCTAGACCTTTGAGTTATTGATAAGAGTGGAGCCAAAGATTGACCAAATTTTATTTTATCCTTAGCTGGATTTACCACCTGACAAGAATGGGTTGATTTAAGGAGGATTTTGTTCTCCACAACCTTCACCTTGGAGAAACATCCATTGGGTCAGACTCACTCATGCAACTTTCAGGGAACCTCTGTGCAAACTGACTTCCACCATGGCCACGATTCATAACTCTCTGTCTTTTCCAGATATCTCCTGGTTTCCTGTCCTTCCACAATGGCCTCAAGTTTTGTCTCTTAGTCCTGGCTGCATACTTCCCCACTGAACCTGACAACATTTAGGTTGAACTTCTCCAGTTTAGTTTGCCCCTTGGTGTTACCCCTGAGCACTGATTTTATATGACTCTCAAGCTTTGTAAGCTTCCACACCACCCCCTTTGGTTGACCCCTTCTCAGAGGGATAATAAGACAGATAGGGGGTAAAAAGTATCTTTCTCCAGTTTTCCACTTTGTCTGATCATCCTAGGAACAAAAGCGAAAGAAGCAGTTTCCTGACCTATCACACAATAGAGTTAAAACAAGGAGGTAACTACAGTAAGAAAGAAACAAACCAGTTGCTATTTAGTTGATGCTGACTCATGGTAACCCCATGTGCACTGAGTAGAAATGTACTCCATAGGGTGTTAAAGGCTGTGGCAGTTTGGAAACAGATCTCTAGGCCTTTTCTCTGCAGTGTCATTGGGTGGGTGTGAACTTTCAACCTTTCAGTTATTAGAGTGCTTAACCCTTTGCACAACTGGAGCAGTAATTACTACCATTTACATATCTCCAACTATATTCCAGAACCTGCACTTTATATGTATCTCCTGTGTGGCACTGCTTATAATCCCCACACTGCAGCTAAGAATACTAAATTCAAAGAGATTATATGAGGACCAGATCAGAATAGTCTGTCCAACACAGAGGGCATAAGAAAGACTAAGCCATGCTCTCCATGCAAAGAGCAGGTTTTCAAGAAAAAAACTAGAGTCACTAGAGAAAAAAACTCAGTCATGCTAGGTGATTCCATTTGGATAATGGGACCAGAATCATATAGAATGAGTCTGGATCCACCTCCTGAAAACAGTTATTAAATTCCCTCAACATGCTATCAATAAATAACAGCTGCAGTATATGGGAGCAGTTCACTTCTAGGCCTGCATAGGAGGAAAGCTCTACAACATCCTTTCAGCCTGGCCCAAGAATAGGAGTGAAATGTCTTCCTTTCCAATCCCTACCACCCCTCTACTTTGTTAAGGACCTTCTCTCGGTCTTGAAGGGCTTAAAATTCAACTGAAACTTTGAAAAGGTGCTGCAAATACAAAGTAGGTCCACTGGACTCCTAGTGTGGTGCTGGACTGCACACTTCAAGGTCAACGATTCAAACCTACCATCTGCTCCTCACAAACCCTATGCGAGTCGCAATGAGTTGGAGCCCTGGTGTGGTACTGTGGGTTAATGTGCCAGGATGCAAACGGTTTGAACTGCAAAGTCAAGCTCACCAGGTGTTCCTCGGAAACCCTATACAGGGTCACTATGGGTCGGAACTGACTCTATGGCACTTCACAACAACAACAACAAACAAGGGAGGTATTCCTACTCATGTGCAACTCTCTCTAAATTCTGTTGTTTATAATAGATTTTGCTTCTGTTATTCAAAATTCCTGGGATCTTGGAACTCATAAAACATCTTCCTGAAATACTGTTGTCTCTGGTTTAAAATTTACTTAAATAAATCTGAATACTTGACATATTTCTTTCTGTCTGCATCTCTGTTTATAATCCTATCTGAGGGCAGGGTACGTTGAGAGCGACTCCTGTTTTGTAAATGTTGGAGAGGTTAGGTTCCAGTTATTGCAGGGGAAAGATACCTGGGTTCCTATAATCCTATCACATCATAACTTTTCAGGGGGAAAGTAACAAAACCCAAACACTTTCACAATAACGGTACACCTTTCCCGTAAGATTAAGTCCCACTTTCAGAAAGATTAATATATGTATTTTGGAATGAATCTTGAATGATCTAAGTCTTCAAGTGATAGTCCAGTGGTTGTAGCTTTAGGGATGGGAGGAACATAGCATCTCCGGATTAAAAATACAAAAACACAGGCAGCTTCTAGTCCATCTCCCTGAGCTACCAAGTGGCATGAGTAGCAGTAACGGCTATAAAACTCTGTGAATTACCCTGTCACTTCTTAATGTTGAATAGATCTCTCTAAGTATTTGTGTGGCAGGTGGAGAATGAGAAGAGGAGTTTCTTTCTCCCTAAGGAAAAGTCCTTAATCAACTGTCAGCCCCTGATGAGCAAAAGGCCATTGTCCAACACAATACAGTAGATGTGGTATACAAGGCAAGACAGTTCCATTTTCAATGGTCTGTATAAAATATGTTGGCTTTTGGAGATTACTTCTAGTCTAAATGTTTTGCACAGGGCTTTTTCCAAACTGGCATCTGTTTTATCTTTTGGGGTATCTCTCTCGCTTGACTTCAGAGTATCAATTTGAAGCTGACTGGTATGGTTTTGTCTGAAATAAAGCACTCATCATCCGACTCTCTCTTTATTCCTTGTGGGTGGCAACAGGATGGTGAGTGGAAGAATGTTCAGCTGAGATGTTATCAGTTTCCTCCCCCCTCCTGTTGCAAGCTCTTATTTCTTAAAGACTCCCTTCAGTACTTTGGAAGGTACCCACGCAGTGGAAAGAGGCACTGGATTCCCCTGATTAGAACCCCTGTCTACCACTTATTATTAGTGAAACTCTGAGGAAATTTCTTAAGATATTTGAATGTTGGCTCCATAACTTAAGAGGAGACAATCTTATTGAAGAAAATCATGTTCATGGCAAATCGGTTAAAGAGACAGATATGCTATCATCTGCCTAGGATGCTTTATTGGTTTGGGAAGTTTATTTGAAGCTAGTGAGAAGTTGCAATGACAGTGAAGCAGTGACTCTGTCAGAAAAGTTCTCCTGGGTAAGTGAGGGAGGAGAGGCGAGGCAAGAATTGGGTTTCTGAGGAGCAGCTGGTAAGCTTGAACTGCCAACCTTGTGATTCAAACTGACTTTGCAGTCCAGTGCATTAACCCACAACACCACATTAGGACTTCCTTGGAGGAGGGAAATAGGCCCAGAGTTTGGAAGTGTTGGGAACCATTTGTCTGCTACCTCACCATTATCACGGTGGACCACATTTGTGCATAAAGGTGTAGGGATCCCTGTAGTATGTTTAGACCAGAGAATTTAGCATGTGTTTACTTTTATGGTGTGTTTCACCCACTAAGTCTTCTTCCAAATGAAGTGACGTCATAGAACTGGTACTGCTTTATTTGTCTGTTAGTTCTGAAATCTGAGATTATGGATTGAAACAAATAACGAAGGGAAAAACAGGAAGCCCTGCCTCCTTGTTTTTCTGTTTGAACATTTCTAGTTGTTCTCTTCCCCACCCCACCCCCACCCCCGGCAACTTGTTCTCTGGCTCTGTGCAAGTTGTCAGCAGGGACAATGACCCACAGAAAACAGGACGACCTGAAGATTAGTGACTTTTTTTTTTTTTAACTTTTGATTGTGAATTGAGTAAAGGTTTACAGAGCAGATCATCAGTTTTACGTTCAACAAATCATACACTTTGCTTCATAATATGCTTGCAATCCCCTCCATGCACCAACAGTTAACAGCATTTGCATCTATTCCTTTTAACCGCTGTGTAACTCCCTGTGTCTCCTGCCACCCCCATCTTTCCTCTGCCCACCTTCCTCCGGTTGTGTATTGCCTGACCTGTCACCCATGTCAACATGTGTCTACCCTCTAGCACATGTATCATTTTCTCCTCCTCCCCAAACCATCATAGATTGTTTATTTTATCAAGATATAAAATTATTTAAATAGCCAAGGGGTACATTCTGGAAGCCAGTCTTTAGCCACCAACACACAGCCTTTCTCCTTCTATGAGTCTAGAGTGCTCAGTTGCTCAGTCTTTCCCATGCCATCACCTCCGCCTCCATCTCTGGTGTTCCCCTTCTCTTGTTAGGGTCCCACATTCAGCTCATGCTCATCTCTCTTCATGGTCCTATGATCCTCTGTTCCTGGAATGTAAGATTAACTACTCCCCCATTTTTGTATAATACATCTACTTTTACAATTGTGACAGTCACAATTAGGTATGATAATAATTACTCACTATTGAATCTATGAATCCTATCCCCATCTCCTTTGACCAGACACATCTAGCTAGACAAGATGAAACCTGTTCAGTGGAGAGATCATTGAGGTTTCAGTATCATTCCCATGTCTCATTCTCACCTGCATCTCAAAGACTAATCTAGAGTACTCAGGTTAGAACCCTTCAAGGAAGTATACATTCAGTGGCATTTAAAGTGATAAATGGTAGTGAAAACATTTTCTTCTTCCCTTCTCTCCCCTTCTTTCCTCTCTTCTTCTCCTCCAAACCCATTTACCACCCCATCACCTATACCCACACATGGTATTTGTATGGAAGACCAGACCATAGAGGTATTGATGCATTTGAGTTATGGTTGTGGAGGAGAATATTGAAAGTACCATAGATTGTCAAAAGAACAAACAGATCTTTGTTGGAAAGAGTACAACCAGAATGCTCCTCGGAAGCAAAGATGGTTAAACTTCGTCTCTAATACTTCGGACATATTATAAGGAGGGACCAGTCCCTGGAGAAGGATATCATGTTTGATAGAGTGGAGAGTCAGAGAAAAAGAGGAAGACCTCCAGTGAGATGGGTTGGCACAGCAACAGCAGCAATGGGTCAGTTTGGTGCAGGACCAGGCAGTGTTCCGTTCTATTGTGCATATGGTCATTATGAGTTGTTATTGACTTGATGGTACCTAACAACAACAACAACAACAACGTATGAACTAAAATTTTACCCTACCAAAGATGGTTATCTTCTTGGAACAAGAGGAAATGAATACTGAAAATGGTCTCAAGCAGAATTCAAAATTTGAACATAGGCTTTGAGTCGTTTGCCGCAGTCAGTTAAATTTTACTACCTCACAGCCCCAGTCCCCCCACTTTCTTTTGTCTCCTTCTGTAGGACCCATGGCCATTTCACTTTTCATTCGAGTTTCCCTAGAAGTAAAAAATATGTAAGGTAAAAGACAAAAGGAAAAAAAAAGAGAAGCTAGAATTGAAAGCAAATTGATTTGATATTTATTTAATAGCCCAGGGAAAAATGAGATCTAGCAAAGAAAGAAGTTAAAGCAGGTAAGTTAAAGGACAGTCTCTGAGTAGCCGTTGGGATTCATTTTTCCTTTCTTTCAGCCCCGTACCTTATCAGACAAATTAATTGAGACAAACATTTGTCTTAAGAGAGGTCCTCTCCAGCACAAGAAACTTCTGGTGTTGAGTTGCCTTGAAATATTTTTTTTTCCACACAACCTACATATGGTAGTCCTATCCTTCTCTATTATTTTAAGAGCAATACCTGGCTTAGAATCTTCTATGTTGAATGGGAGGAGGGAGGCAGTGGAGGGCAGCATCTTTGGAGTCTCTCCAGCTTAGCTTTCCCCCAGGTTCTTGGCATTGTCTCCTGAAGCTTCAAAGAGAAGAAAAACAGTATTCCCCATAGTAACCAGATCAATTCTGTTGGTAATCTTGTGGGCTTTGTGGTCAACCATGCCTGGGTTTAAAATCTCATCTCCTGTCACTCTACCAGCTAGAATATTTTGACTGCAAGTAATATAATATGCAACTCTTTATTACTTATTATTAATTGTTAATGTTCATAGAAACCCAAGTTATTACATCTTTTTGCTCCTCTCTCCAGAGGATCCTGGTTTTTGCACTGTAGTAAAATTGTAGCTGCAATTCAAGACATTATTTTCTCACAGAAGAAGAAAAGACATCCTTTTTCTTTGCTTCTCTCTATTACTATTTTCAAGGTGAAAAATCTATTGCAGAAATGTCTCAATAGACTCCCCTGCTGTATTTTTGGATGGTGGAGGATAGAAGCTTATCTCTAAACCATCCACTGACAAAAGAGCATGAGATTATCATTTGGGGTAGGAGCCTTCCCCCATGAAGACAGTGTACTAAATAAAGTTGGAGTTCTGTTACCAAGGAGGAAATGAGCAACAGTTCATCTTCTACCACTTATATCTGACAATGTTCCATTTGCATTCATAAGGTTTTCAGTGACTAACCATTCACTAACCATAACTAAAATGGTGAAGCCTCTGGAGAGCTTGCACACTCAGTGGACACTGTCAGACACATCTTTGTTGTTAGTCAAATGGGTAACCTGGAGGCTCTCTTATGAAGGTCAGCAATGAAAGGAGGCTCCAAGGTACCCAAGGCCTGATGAAATAATCTAGAGACAGGAGTGAAAATAAGGCTGAAACAGTTAGAGGAGAACTGGGGTCTTTGCGCCAATGCTTAGGACCACTTGCTCATCTATAAGCCTGGAAGGGCAATTTCTAAAGCTGATATTCTGAGCATTCTGTCATCTCAGGGTCAGTTTAGGCTATGCCGTTATGACAGGAAGTTCTCATCTTGGAGATGGCCTGTCTAGCTAATTGGATTAAATCTCATTGTTCGGATACCTGAAACTAAACTGTTAAATACTTCAGACCACTCACAAGTCATTTATTGGAGTTGTTTACCTGAAAAATAAGAAGAAATGATGTCTCTTTTCAGAAGCTGGTCATTTGTCTTTTTACCAAACCAGCAAAATTAAAATCTATTTATGAAAATAAAGACTGAGAGCAATGTCTGATGACCACCGTAGACCTCATCTTAATTATTATTCCTTATTTCTGTAGACGTCTTACTGGTTGTTATTAGATCTCTTATATTTAAGTTTTGTCTCACCAAGTTGTAAGGTCCATGAATGTGAGAATCATGTCTGATTTTTTTATTGCTATAACCTCTGTAATTAGCACAGTGTCTGGTACATAATCTCTTCTATTACTGTTTAAATAGGCATCAAGGAAATCATAATAAACCCACCCCACGCAGGCAGGTCTCTTGCAGCTCATTTGCCTCACTGAAGTTGTGGAACAACATAGCCCTATATTCCTTTAATGAGGAGACGGAAGTCACTACACTCTCCTTTATCCAAAAACTACAACTCCAGAGCATCTAGACTTTCCCTTTCTTCTTCTCCAGTGTTGAACTTTTATATAAAGCAGTAAAGGCTAGGAATCTTCTAGCTCCACCAAAGGGATGTCTGGCCCCAGGCCTCTGTTCAAATTATGGGACACTTGATATCTGTGTCTTCAGCTTTAGGAAATTCCAGAACAATAGAAAAAGTCTAAATCAACATCCTTGTAAATTTTAACATACTAACACAAACATAGACACTCAACAACTGCTTGTGAATCCACATGTTGGCTTCATCAGTGAATAAGTTATCTCACCTAACACTAGGGAATTCATAAGGATTGGAAAATTCCATGGATATTGGTTATCTTTAACAGTACCAATTGATGATCACAAGCTTGAATATGATCAAGGTTTATAATTATTTGTAACACATGCTCATGCTAGCCTCTACCTTAAAAATATAAAAGAATAATTTGCTCTACACAGTCCTCTTGAAATATTTGAAATATCTTTCTCTAGCATATATAAGATGCAAAGAAAAAACACTTTCCTTTAATAATCAAATCCTTTTGAGAGGGTTGGAGGTAGCCTTTCTCTTGAACCTGGCCTAGTTTGGGGCTTGGAGTTTCTTTTCAGGGGACTCATTAAGTATTCATGTCCCATCTGGTTGCACAGCAGGGAATTGTGGCATTGAATTCATGGTACAGAGAATAAAAAACAAGGCAAAATCATCCACGACAGGGGATGGAAATCAATTCTGATTTTCCCAGGCCTTTCGACAGCTCATCAGAGAGAGCCATTCCCCATCTTGTTTGAGATAAAGTTGTTCACCAAATATCCCTCTGGACTTTTTTGATTAAAGCAGTTTTTGCAAACTGTGTTAGCTGAGTCTCAGCCAGTTCAAGGTCTTTAAAGTGTTACAATTTTTTAAAATTGAGAGATTCTCTTTGATATCAAAACAGTACTGGGTGCATGGAAAAGATCAACATGAAGGGCATTTATACAAAGGAGGATTTCAGAATCAATTTTTACCATGTTGGGTGGATTCACTCTGGAGTCATTGCATTGACTATAGGATTTTTTTCAGTCCTCCTATATCCAGTTTAGCCTCTTTAGTGCTCTGTTTTCATTTCCAACATCTTGCAAGATGGGACACTGAAATTCCTAGACTCAGACAGAACCTTTCTTTCTGGGTATCCTGCTTGACCTGTGTGTTGTTGTTGTTGTTGTTATTGTTGTTGTTGGGTGCTGTCAAGTTGGCATTAACTCATAGCGGCCTTATGTACAAAACGAATCACTGTCCAGTCCTGTGATAACCTCACAGTCGTGACTGTATTTGAGCCCCTTGCTGCAGCCAGTATGCCAGTCCATCTCTATGGGGGAGTCTTCCTCTTTTTCACTTACCCTCCACTTTACCAAGCATGATGTCTTTCTCCAGGGACTGGTCCCTCCTGACAACATGTCCGAAGGATGAGAGATGAAATCTGGCCAACCTGGCTTCTAAGGAGCATTCTAGCTGTACTTCCAACATGGATTTCTTTGTTCTTTTGGTAGTCCATGGTACTTGTTAATTGTCTCTTCCAACACCATAACTCAAATGCATCAGTTCTATGTTGTTGCTGTTGCTAATTGCTGTGGAGTTGATTCTGACCCTTATTGACCTTATATAGGGTTTCTGAGGCTGTACATCTTTACAGGAGCAGAAAGCCTCATCTTTCTCCTGGGGAATGGCTGGTAGTTTTGAACTGCTGATGTTGAGGTTAGAAGCCCAACTCATAAACACTACATACCAGAGCTGTCCAACTTTCACCTGCATATGAGGCTACTGAAAGTAGCCCTGAGTCAGGCACACCTAAGTCCTCAAACTGACATGTTTGCTCTTGAACATCTTAAAGAGGTCTTGAACAGCTGATTTGCCTAATGCAATACATTGTTTGATTTCTTGACTGCTACTTCATGACTGTTGATTGTTGATCAGAGCAAACTTCAGTCTTTTCTCCATTTATCTTGATATTCTTTATTGCTCCAGTGGTGTAGTGAGGATTTTTATTTTTACATTGAAGTATAACCCTTTTGCTCTTTGATCTTCATCTGTTACGTGTTTTAAGTCCTCTTCATTTTCACTGAGCAAGGTTGTATCAGCTGCATATCATATGTTGTCAATGAGTCTTCCTCCAATCCTGACGCCATATTCTTCTTCATATAATACAGCTTCTCAGATTATGTGCTCAGCATACAGATTAAATAAGTATGGTGAAAAAATTACAACCTGGCATACACCTTTCCTAGTTTTAAACCATTCAGTGTTCCCTTGTTCTGTTTGAACAACTGCCTCATGCTCTATGTACAGGTTCCTCATGAGCACAATTAAGTGTTCAAGAATACCCATTCTCAACAATGTTGTCTGTAGCTTCTTATGATCCACACAATCAAAAGTCTTTGCATAGTCAATAAAGCACAGACAAACATCTTTCTGGTATTCTCTGCTTTTAGCCAGGATCCATCTGACATCAGCAATGATATCACTCAGTCCACACCCTCTTCTGAATCTGGCTAGAACCTCTGACAGTTCCCTCTAAATGTACTGTTGCAACCATTTTTAAAATTATCTTAAGCAAAACTTTACTTGCATGGAATATTAGTGGTATTGTCCATTGATTTCCACATTGAGTTGGGTCACCTCTCTCTGAAATGGGCATAATCACTTGTCAGGTAACTGTCTTCCAAACTTCTTGGCATAGATGATCGAGTGGCTGCAGTGCTGTACCACTTTGTTGAAAGATTTCAATTTGTATTCCATCACTTTCCAGAGCCCTGTTTTTTGCCAGTACCTTCAGTGCACCTTGGACTTCTTAAGTATAATCGGCTCTTGATCATTTGCTCACAAACTGTCAGACGGGTGGTGGAGGTGATCTGTATAGTCCACCAGAAGTCAGGCTCCGGTTCTAGAAGGAGTTGATGCAAACATTTCTCAAAGCCAGCTCTTACTTTTATGTGGAGATGGTGAGAGCAGAAAAGTGTCGAAACTTCCAAACCATGAAAAAACTGCATGCATCTGATTGCAATCAGAAATCTCAACCTGCTCTTCCACCAAGGGATTGGATGAAAACAGAGCACTAGACAGATATCCTGACGCATTTCCCTGCCTTCTCCTTGACTTGAGAGAAGAAATAAAGCAGCAAGGTAACAGGAAAATTTTAAACCTAGATAATCCACAACTGGATACTTTGTTTCTGATGAGAACATTAGGATGTATACTCTGTTTGATAAGGGTGTATACACTTAATTTTCTGGATGCAAACACTCAAAATATGTTTCTTCTTTAAAAAATATATATAGTGAAATCTGAGTGTAGATGATTTGGGAGAGGGGATTTGGAGAAATGGAAAGAAATTCTTCTAGTTCAAAGTTATACTTTTGGTAGCAGATTAGATCTGAAGTTCTTGTTTTGAAGAAATAATTCACTGAGAAAACAGAGGAAATATTTCTGGCCATAATTTTTGCTCTCTGCTTTGAAGTCTGACAGAATATGAACAATGTGCTCACCTTGCTTTAAGGGCAAATGGGTCACAATTACTCCCCAACTGTCCCCCCGCATCAGTGCCCCAGCAATCCTGAAGGAACTGTGAATGCCCTTAGCATAAAAGAAAAAAATAAAAGAGAATGCCACTCACAAAGCTCAGAAAGATCCAGCCTTTCTTTATTGAATCCTGCTCATTTTCAACCAGTTTTAACTGATTTTCTTCAACTTTCCTCAAAGAGCATTTTCTGTATGTCTCAATATAGTAGCGTAATCGTTACAATTCGGGCTGCAAACCGCAAGGTCAGCAGTTCGAAACTACCAGCTGTTCCACAGGAGAAAGATGAGGCTTTCTGCTCCCGTAAAGATTTACAGCCTCGGACATCCTGTACAGGATCATTGTGGGTCGGAACCGATTCCACGGCACAAAACCACCACCACCACAATACAGTTTGCCACTTTTGGATAGAGAGTAAACCAAACTGAAGAGAGATGGGAATATTTTTCTAACTATCTAAGCACAGTACATATAAACACACACACAAATATACACACTTAGCACTTTTCACACTGTGCCTGTGTGACCCCATAGTGTCACAATTGTTAAGCACTCTAAACCATCAGTTGCTAACCAAAAGATTGGTGGTTCCGAGGGAGAGGGGCTGTGTGCTGATGACCAGGGGCAGGCTTGAAGAGTATACCCTTTGGTTGGTTGATGATGCATGGAGGGGATTGTAACCATGGCAATGAAATGATATACGATAGGATGAATGTAAAGTTAATGTTCTCCCATGTAAACTATCACATAATTCACAATAAAACATGAAAAATAAAATTAAAAAAAGATCAGTGGTTCAAACTCACGAGTGGCTTCACAGGGAAAAAGACCTGGCAAAACTGTTCCTGTAAAGATGATCGCCTTGGAAACCCTAAGAGGCAGTTCTCCTCTGTTCTGTACGGTTGCTATGAGCAGAATTGCTTCATTGGCACACAACAATAATCAGAATGTCGCAGATACGCTGTAGCCTAAAGACAAGAGCAAAACAAAAGGAAATGAGAGGGAAAAGGAAACTTAGCAAGAGAGAGAGAGAAAAGGAAGAACTTTTCCCCTTCCTTTCACGTAAGCATTTGCGTTCAAGTTTAAACTGTATTTTAAAAGTTTTTGTTATGAAGGAGTCCTGTGATGCAATGGTTAATTGCTTGGCTGTCAACCAAAAAGTCAGTGATTTGAACCCACCACCTGCTGCATGGGAGGAAGATGGGGCAGTCTGCTCTGTAAAGAAAGATGGCCTCTTGGACACTCTATGTGGGCCGTTCTCCCCTGTCCTATAGCGTTGCTATGAGTCAGAATCAACTCTACAACAATGGGATTGGTTAGGATTTATTGTGCATACGACATGAACAGACATCCAAATGAAAGAAAGAATTCGCTTCCAGTCCTGCTTCAACACCAAATCAAACTGTTTCACTTTGCTGTGTTTTCTTCTTGATCCATCCTGCTGTTGGCATGGGTTTTATCCACCATTTATTCTTGATTCTAAAGCATCATTACTTATGTATACTACTGATCTATTCATAGCTTTTCAGGACACAAAGAAATGAAACAACATTTATGCTGCTGGTAAAATATTTCATGAGCACAATAAATGAACCAAACTATAGCAAATGCACATTTTTCCATCTAGGGGATATGTGACTGACTGGCTCATTGTAGATATAATTTTGTACATAGATTTGTTGTTTTTTTTACCATAAGCATTTAATAGGAAGAGTATAATCGTTATAATTCTAATTTGATACCATTCACTGACCAGCTTGAAACAGCTGTCAGGAGCCGGTTGTGTACATCTTTTCCCAGCTCTGTATTCAGTGATTTCATACAGGTATGGCCATGATAGGGGCAGTGGTGTTTTATTGGTAGAATTCTTGCCTTCCATGTTTGAGACCCTGATTCAACTCTATTTGATTGGTAATGATAACAATGGGATTAATTATGCCATAAAATGGAGTCCTGGTGTAGTACTGTAGGATAAGCACTGAACTCCAAGGTCACTTTGAACAACAAGGTTGGCAGCTCAAACTCACCAGCCACTCCTTGGAAACCCTATACAGGCTAGCTATGGGTCAGAACCAGCTCAACAGCACTTAAAAAACAACAGCAATAACATGCCATGAAAACTGGTGAATGTTACAGATTTACCAGCATACTGCTGCTTATTTCTAAACTTTCTGCTATTATAAATAATCCCATATTGAATATAGATGACTAATCTTTTCATTTATTTTCTCCTTCTGGCACCTGGACAAATTCCATCAAGGGGATAATGTTAATGAAATGGTGGTGGTGGTGTGCCATGGTGTTGGTTCCGACTCATAGCAACCTTGTATAGGGTTTCTAAGGCTATAAGTCTTTACGGGAGCTGAAAGCCTCATCTTTCTCCCACAGAGCTGCAGGTAGATTCGAACTGCAGACTTGGTAGTTGACAATCCAACTCATGACCCACTACACTATCAAAGGCCCTTGTTAATGAAGTAATAATAATTAAAGTTAACACTTCATGAATACTTACTATGTGCTAGATACTGTGTCAACCACTTTTTCTTTAATCCTCAGAGCAATCCTGTAAAGTAAGAATAACTAGTTGAAGCAATTTCATTTTACAGATGAGAAAACTGAGGATTGGGGAATTGTACCAAAGCCAAATAGCTTACCTGGAATCACACTGCTAATTCTGGCTGCAGAGTTCATCCCCTTAACTGCAATAAAGTCAGTGGTGTTCATAGAATGCTAGCTCTGAGCCATAAGCCTACTTGTTGTTGTTAGGTGTTGAAGAGTCAGTTCTGACTCATAGTGACCCTTTGCAAAACAGAACAACACACCGCCCAGTCCTGCACCATCTTCACAACTGTTGTTATATCTGAGCCTATTGCGGCTGCCACTGTCGATTCATCTCATTAGGGATCTTCCTCTTTTCCGTTGGCCCTCCATGTTACCAAGCATGATATCCTTCAGGGACAGATGCATCCTGATAACATGTCCAAAGTACGAGAGACACAGTGTTGCCATCCTCATTTATAAGGAGCATGCTGGCTGTACTTCGTCCAACACAGATTTATTTGTTCTTCTGGAAATCCATGGTACTTTTCATATTCTTCCCCAACACCATAATTCAAATGCATTGATTCTTCTGTGCTCTTTCTTACTCACTGTCCAACTTTCACATGCATATGAGGAGGTTGAAAATACCATGGCTTGGCTCAGGGTTACCTTAGTCCTCACACTGGTATCTGTACTCTTGAACATTTTAAAGAGGTTTTTTTGCAGCAGATTTGGCCTAATGCAATAATATATCATTTGATTTCTTGACTGCTGCTTACATGAAGGTTGACATAAGCCTACTAGAATTCATAGATTCATATATATACATGCATGTGTATGTATACAGTAAAATCTGAATAAGCCAGAACCTGTCAGAGAAAGAAAATTCAAATATTTTCCACTAACAAGAGCTATAGAACAGTGGTAAGACTGTACCCCCAGCACCCTGTCAGAGATTTTCAAGACAGTCTTGTTGAGTTCCGGAGCAATGAATATACTTAGAGAGGAGTCCTGGTGTGGCATTGTAAGATAAGCACTGGACTGTTTGTGATACAATAATATCCATGCACCTACAAAAAGACCAGCTAATATGACTGCTTTTCAAATTTACCCACCAACCACTAAAGCCAGTGATAATGAAATTGAAAAATTCTACCAACTTTGTCAGTCTGAAACTGATCAAACATGCAATTAAGATGTATTGATAATTACTGGTGATTACAATGTGAAGGTTGGAAGAGATCAGTGGTTAGAAAATATAGTTGGTAATAGAAAGACTGTGGAAAACTCAATATACCAGCCAAAAAAAGACCAGGGACCAATGTGGAACAGATCATCAATTACTCATAGCAAGCTGAAGCTGGAGAGAATTAAAACAAGTCCCTGAAAGGTAAAAATATGACTTTGAACATATAACACGTGAATTTAGAGATCATCTCAAGAACAGATTTGATGCATTAGACACTAAAGACCAAAGACCAGAAGGCTTGTGGAATGACATCAAAAGCATCATACAGGAAGAAAGGAAAAGGTGATTAAAAACAGGAAAGAAAGAAAACACAAAAATAGATGTTGAAAGAGACTGAAATTTGCTCACTAGTAGAGACATGTTAAACAGAATGAAGAAAATTAGAAAGTCAAAGAGCTGAACAGAAAATTCCAAAGGGTAGCTCGAGAAGACAAAGTATTATAATGAAATGTGCAAATACCTGGAGTTAGAAGAACAAATTCAGCATTTCTCAAGATAAAATAATGCAGGCAAAATTCAAGCCTTGACTTACAATATTGAAGGATTCCATGAGAAAAATATTGAATGACGCAGAAGGCATCAAAGGAAGATGGAAGGTATACACCAAGTCATTGTGCAAAATGGAAAAGGTTGATGTTCTGCCACTTCAAGAGGTAACATATGATCACGAACCAATGGTACTGAAGGAAGATGTCAAAACTGCACTGTAGGTATTGGCAAAAAAACAAGGCTTCAAGAATTGACAGAATACAAGTTGAAATCTTTCAACAAACTGCTGAAATCTGACCAACTAATTGGAAGAAATCCATATTTGTGCCCGTTCCAAAGAGAGGTGACCCAGTGGAATGCAGAAATCATAGGACAAGACCATTAATATTGCATGTAAGTAACTTTTGCAGAAAATAATTTTTATATGGCTGTAAGAGTACATCAACAGAACTGCCAGAAATTCAAGTCAGATTCAGGAGAGTACACAGAATGAGGACTATCATTGCTGATGTTACATGGCTCTTAGCTGGAAACAGAGAATGTCAGAAAAATGTTTACTTACATGTTATTAACTATGCAAAAGGTTTCAACTGTGTGGGTCATGACAACCTATGGCTAATATTTTGAAGAAAGAACCAGAACACTTGGTTGTATTTACGAGGAGCCTGTGCACAGAGCAAGAGCAGTCATTCAAGCAGAACAAGGAGATACAGAATGATTTAAAATCAAGAAACGTGTGTCCCAGATTTGCATTCTTTTACTAGATGTATTCAGTATTTATACTGAGCAAATAAGTCTACAAACTAGATTATATGAAGAAGAACGTGGCACCAGGATTTGCAGAAGACTCATCAATAATCTGTGCTATGCAGATGATACATATATTTTTCATGTCATTGATTGCAATCCCCACAATATAACATCACTTATCCCACTTCCTTGCTGTGCCTCCTGTTTCTCTACCTCGCTTATTCAAAGTGAATAGGATTTACATTACTTACCAATGAAGATCAAAGACCACACCCTTCAGTATGGATTGCAACTCAATGCAAAGAAAATAGAATCCTCACAAAGAACCAATCAATAGCATCAAGATAAATAGAACATTGACGTTTCAAAGAATGCATTTTGCTTTGATCCATGATCATCACTCAAGAAAGAAGCAGGCAAGAAATCAAATGACATTGGATTAGGCAAATCTGCAGCACAAGGTCTCTTTAAAGTGTTAAAGAGCAAAGATATCATTTTGAGGCCTAAGGTGAGCCTGTCCCCAACCATGGTATTTACAATAGTCCATATGAATGTGAAAATTGGACAATGAGTAAGGAAAACCATATAAGAATGATGGATTTGAAAACAGGGGAGTAGTTAATCTTACAGTCCAGAAATAGAGGACCCTAGGATCATCAAGCAGAATGTGGGACCTTATCCAGAGAAGCAGTGACACCAGAGATGGAGGCAGAGATGGGGACATGGAGAGAGGGAGCAGCTGAGGACTCTAGATTCATGGGAAGAGAGGGACTGAGAGAGGGCGACCAGGAGGCAGACTTGCAGAATGTGCCCTTTGGTGGTATAAATTATTTATATGCTTTGAGTGTTTTTAAAAAATAAAAAATAAAAGAGCTAAAATGAATGGAGAGAAATTCTGTTGACTGATGGTACCTGGAGGGGATTATAGTTGGCAAATAATATTGAAAGTACCATGAATTTCCGGAGAACAAACCAATCTGTGTTAGAAGAAGTACAGCCAGAATGCTCTTTAAAACCCACAATGGTGAGACTTTGTCTCTTATACTTCAGACACGTAGTCAGGAGGGACCAGTCCCTGGAGAAGGACATCATGCTTGGTAAAGTGGAGGGTCATCAAAAAGAAAGAAGACCCCCAATGAAATGGATTGGCACGGTGGCATGAACGATGAGCTGAAGCATACACCAGTTGTGAAGATGGCACAGGACTGGGCAGTGTGTCCTTCCATTGAGCATCGTGTCACTATGAATTGAAACCTACTGGACAGCACCTAACAACAATCAGAGCAGTATCAATTGTACTTACTTAAATCTTAGAGAGTAAGAACTGTGTATTCTTACTCATAGTAAGAGTATCACTATGGCACCCATCTGCTGGTTCAAATGCAAACTGAGCCATTTAATAGCCATGTGACTTTGAACAAGTTACTTAACATCCCTGTGATGCAGTGTCTGGGGATCATAATAACTGCCTTATGGAAGTATTATAGAGATCGTTGTTTTGTTACAGTGCAGTTGTGTCAGTTTTGACTCATAGTGACTCTGCAGAGGGTTTATGAGGATCACTTGGTGAGTTTTAACCGCTGGCCTTGTTATACAAATGGACATTGCAGTCCAGGGCATATCCTACAGTGTCACACCAGGATTACATATTTAAGTTAATAAAATACTCAGAGTTTCTAGCATATGAGATACACTCAAAAATGTTTGCTGAAAACGACACTGGATATACCATCATTATTTAATCAACCTCATATCATTGTAAATTTTAACTGGTTTCTTTTTATCATTATATAAGGAGCTCTGGTAGCATAGTGGTTACGAATCGGGCTGCGAATCTTAAGGTCAGCGGTTCGAAACTACCAGCTGCTCCACGGGAGAAAGATGAGGCTTTCTACTCCCACAAAGATTTACACTCTCGGAAACCCTGTACAGGGTCACTATGAGTCGGAATCGACTCAAAGGCACTTAACAACAACAACAACAGCATTATATATATATATAAACTACTATGCCTAGCCCTATAAATTAACCTCTGATTTCTTGTTAATTATTTCTAAAGATAAATTCCTAGATATCAGATTGCTTGCTCACAGAGCCTCACATATTAAAAGACTTTTGTTACATATTGCTAATTTTTTTTTTCCCCAAAAAACCCAGCAAAGGTCAGTGCTATTTCATTCTAGCTGGTGTTAGCAGCCAATTTCCTTTAGATCTTTTGCTGCCTGCCTGGGACAACTGAAGTCTAGGCGGTAAACACCATCTGATGGGCGAGCCAGAGGCACAATTTCCTGTGCTCTTTATTCTGCCCATCATAATCTTCTCATTAGTTAGCTGAGAACTTTATCTTACTAGGGAACATTAGCCACTTAGGCCTAACAGGTCATATTACATTTAGGGTTATCATTAACCTGGGCTAAATTTCAATGAGACATCTCCAGAAATAAATGGAAGATTTTGAAGAATACCAGACTAATTTATTATAATCACACATGAGCACAATGAGCACTGGAGAGGTTTATCATGACGGCCACTCAAGAAGGATGCACTGTGGAGCAGCTGTATCAGAGGGAGGCTGCTTAAACATGACAGCTCTGGTCCACAGATGTCAGTTAATAAGTTAGTTGTTAAAGTACATCTACCATCACACCTTACTTATTATTTGTCCAATTTAAAGGAGAAGAACTCTTTCTGACACTGGCTGCTGTATTATAATTGAGAGCTTTCTGGGGGGAACCTGCATTACTCTGTCTGCAGGAGATTCTATATGATCATGATCATGATTTTAAAGTGTTGAATTTTCCTAAAAGAAAGCACTCCATGGTTTAGACATTCTTTCCTATTTTACATTCTTTCCCTTAAGAATTGATAGGGGCTGATCTGGTCACTTCTAGACATGTGACATTTTTCCCTGTCTTGGCACGTATACATTTTAACTATAATATGAAAAAGGCCATAAGCTTGTGACAAATGTACATTGATCATGGAAAAAACTGTGCATGTAAAGTAAAGAAACATTTTTTTATTTTCATGTTAATAGCCAAGTTTTCCTGCTGAATGGAATGGAATGTACTTATCAAATCCTTATATTTCAAAGGGTGATTCTCTAGTTCATCAGACAATCTCTTTGATATCCCATGCAAGTAAAGTTTTGCTAAAGGTAATACAGAAATAGCTACAACCATACATTGACAGAGAACTTCCAGAGGTTCAAGCCAGATTCAGAAGAGGCTATGGAATAAGGGATATCATTGCTGATGTCCGATGGATCTTGGCTGAAAGCAGAAAATATCAGAAAGATGTTTGCTTGTGCTTTATTGACTGTGCAAAGGCTTTTGATTGTGTGGCTCATGGCAAGCTATGGACAACATTGCGAAGTATGAGTATTCCAGAACACGTAATTGTACTCATGAGGAATCTGTACCTGGACCAAGAGGCAGTTGTTCTAACAGAACATGGGAACACTGAATGTTTTAAAATTAAGAAAGATGTGCGGCAAGGTTGTATTCTTTTACTATACTTATTCAACCTGTATGCTGAGCAAATAATACGAGAAGCTGGGTTCTATGAAGAAAAACATGGCGTCAGGATTGGAGGAAGACTCATTAACAACCTGCGATATGCCGATGATACAACCTTGCTTGCTGGAAACAAAGAGGACTTGAAACATTTACTTAT
>NW_006408546.1:5343469-5352583 GCF_000296735.1 Chrysochloris asiatica | reverse complement strand
TGTATCATCTGCATATCACAGGTTGTTAATGAGTCTTCCTCCAATCCTGATGCCACATTTTTCTTCATAGAACCCAGCTTCTCAGATTATTTGCTTAGTATACAGGTTGAATCAGTATGGTGAAAGAACACAACCTTGTCTCACACCTTTCTTCATTTTAAAATACTCAGTGTTCCCATGCTCTGTTCGAACAATTGCTTCTTGGTCCAGGTACAGATTCCTCATGAGTACAATTACGTGTTCTGGAATACTCATACTTCGCAATGTTGTCCATAGCTTGTCATGATCCACACAATCAAACGCTTTTGCGTAGTCAATAAAGCATAGGTAAACATCTTTCTAATATTCTTTGCTTTCAGCCAAGATCCATTGGACATCAGCAATGATATATTTCGTTCCACAGCCTCTTCTGAATCTGGCTTGATCCTCTGGAAGTTATCAGTCAATGTATGATTGTAGCTGTTTCTGTATTACCTGTAGCAAAACTTTACTCACTTGAGATATCAAAGAGATTGTCCGATGATTTCTGCATTCCATTGCATCACCTCTCTTTGGAATGGGCACAAATTAGTCAGCCAAATAGTTGTCTACCAAATCTCTTGGAATAGATGAGTGAGTGCTTTCTGTGCCACCTCACTTTCTTGAAAGATTTCAATTTTTCTTCCATCAATTCCTGGTGCCTTGTTCTTTAGCAATTCCTTCAATGCACCTTGGACTTCCTCATTCAGTATCATTGGCTCTTGATCATATGCTACCTCTTGAATCCGTTGAACATGAACCATTTCCTTTTGGTACAGTGACTCTGTGTATTCTTTCTGTCTTCTCTTGATGAATTCTGCGTCATTCAATAATTTGCCCTCTAGAATCTTTCAATAATGAAAGCTGAGGCTTGAATTTTTTCTTCAGTTCCCCCAGCTTGAGAAATACTGAGCGTGTTCTTCCTTTAGGAGGTTAGAAATCCGAATTCAGAGAATTGGCTCTGGAGAAATATCCTTGTCTCCTCTTAGCATCGGTAGGCCCAGCATTCCTTGGAGTTCTACATGTATCTTGGCACTATGCCTCATGCCACTCCCTTGGGAATCTCCATAAATTAGATCAGGATGGGGATGGGATTAAGAGTGGAATGGCACTGTAGGATAAACACTGGACTGCTAACTGCAAGTTTGGTGATTTAAACCCACCAGTTGCTCCTTGGAAACCCTATAGTTTACAACAGCATCCCACCCTTAATATTCTTATTGGTTTGTCACATCAAATCACATCATGGGGGAAAGCTACACATCAACTGACAAACCCCTGAGAACGCTCGCCCTGTTAAATTGACACAAATCTTAACGATCACAGTCAGGTTTCTTGCCAATTAATGTTGTCAAGATATACCTGGGAAGTGCTGTTTTAATCATATTCTTTATTGTACAGATGAGGTAACAGAGCCCAGGGGAGACTACATAACTCTCTCAAGCTCACATAAAGCTTCTGTGGTAGAATGGGCACCCAGTCTCATGCCTGTGATCTTTCCAAGTCATCCTACCCACCACTGGTCTCAGTCTTCAATAGACTAAGCTTTGCTTCAAAAATGATGTCGCACATACTTCCTAGTTTCTTTTTTTCTTTGTATTATTTGACGGTACTTCTCAACTTGAGTATCAAAGACAAGCAGTTTCTTGTTTATATTAAGGGGGAAAATATGCGATGCTGAATCTTAGTGGGAACTGAGATCTAATTGATCTAATTCCACTTTCCCCTTACTCAACCTTCTGTTCAGAACCCTGGCCTCCTTGCCATCTGTTGAACCCTGAAGAAATGTCCAGGCTGTTCCTTCTGCCTAGAATGCTACTTCTAGAATAGCTCACTTCCTAAACTCCTTTCAGTCTATACGCCAAAGTCACTATCTGTTCTAGTTATCTATTACTGCATAACAAACATCCTGGGTTATGAATGATTTACATAACAACAATGTATTTTTATACCTCATGATTCTGTGGGTCAGAAAATCAGACAGGGCAGAGAGGGGACAGCTTGTCTCTCTGCATCTCAGTGTCTAGGATCTCAGCTAGGATGACTTGAATAGGTGGGGATAGAACAGCTCCAGGCCAGCTGAGAATCTGTCTTCTTTATTCCCATATTTCTTACTATATAGAGCTTGAGTTTTCTCAGCACAACACCCTCAGATTGAAAAACAAACAAAACAAAAAACTTTTTTGAATGGCAATTCATTACTCCCAGAAACCAAAGTGTTATATGTCAAGAAACAGCAGCTTTACATTTTGATATTTTTGCTTGATAAAGGTTTCTTTGACTTTGTAGAAATACTTTTTATTTCACTTATCCCTACATTTAAAAAAATTAAAAACCCACTACCATCCAGTCAAGATGGCCAAACTTTGTCTTGCATACTTTGGACATGTTGTCAGGAGGGACCAGTCACTGGAGAAGGATATCATATTTGGGAAGGTGGAGGGTCAGAGAAAAATAGGAAGACCCCCAATGAGATGAATTGGCCAAGTGGCAGCATCCATCGATGGACTCAAGCGTGGCAATAGTAGTGAGGTTGGCCCAGGATCGGATATTTCGTTCTGCTGTGCATAAGGACACTATGGGTCAGTACCAACTCGATGGCACCTAACAACAAAACCGTCCAGTCAATTCCACTCAACAAAACCGTCCAGTCAGCCCTGTAGGACAGAGTAGAAATGTTCTAAAGGGTTGCCTAGACTAAGGTGCAGAAAACCTTATCTTTCTCCCACTTAGGTTTGAACTGTTGACCTTGTGGTTAACAACCCAGTGTTGAACCCACTGCCCCAGTAATTTGTGACTATTCATTTGAGAGCTAAGGAGGATCCATGGTGTCACAGTAGTTAAGCACTTGGCTATAAATCAAAAGGTTGACAGTTTGAACTTACCAGCCACTCTGCAAAAGAGAGCTATGACGGTCTGTTTCCATCAAAGTTTACAGTATGGAAAACTGTATGGGACCATTCTCCTCTGTCCAATATGGTCACTGTTGAGTCGGAATTAACAGCACTGTGATTTTGATTTTTTAGAAATTGAATGGCCAGTGATGTTATTGTTAAATACCATTGAGCTGTCTCCAACACCAAGCAACCCTGTATGTATAGGGTTTCCGAGAAGTGTCTTGAACTGCCAACCTTATGGATTTCCTATAGCATCACACCAGCTGCTGGTTTCCCTTAAATGAACTTTATAAAGAGCATAAAAAATATTTACATACTGCATTCATGGGCACCCCTTAATATTGTGACATATGGTGGGAGTAGGCAGTTGCAAACCAGGATAAGTGAGTTTAATCACAGAGGGAAACTGGGGATTTGGTGAAAAGGACAAGAGTCATTTTTTAAATGGGTTTCCTTTTGAAGTGAACATCAAAGTTGCTAGTAAGATCCCTAATATAATGGGCATCAGGATGGGTCAGTATTGAAATTACACTAGGGAGGGAAACCTCACTTAAGTGCTGTCATTTGCTTCCTAATTGATTGACTATAAATAGCAACCCAATTACTGATTTCCACTCAAAAAGGCCTCCTAATTTGTGCATTTGAAATTTACAGCAATGTTAATGCAGCTAATCATCTGTTCTCAGCTGGGGAATCATGTATTTTTTGAAAAACATCCAGACAGACTACCTGCTTCCATTTCAACATCTGGGTTTTCTGCTTTTACTTCACAGTCTTGTTGATAGTTAACCTGGCACATTACTGTGAGTTGGTAAAAGCCCTGGAATCCTAAGAGAATCAAACGGAATGAGAAACAACAAAAACACAGAATCCAGGTGTCACCTGCTTCTTGTTGTTGATAGGTACTGTGGAGTCAGTTTCAACTCATAGCAACCCTGTATAGGATTTCTGAAGAGCAGCTAGAGAGTTTGAACCACAGACCTTGTTGGTTCAAACTGACCATGCAGTCCAGGTCATTATCCCACAGCATCACACAACTGCCTTTTTAGTCTCTGATTCCACTGGAACCAGAGCCCAACTCTTGGACCTGTGCAAGTCTGAAGCCGTCTACCCAACTGATGAATGTTCTCAGACGCTTACTTTCTTGTGGATCTCTACTTTTATCATAACAGCCTTTTTTCTTGTCCTACCAGTGTGTCATTTGAGATAATGTGTTCAGCCTTTTCATTAATTTTTGTTTAACATTTCCATTTATTCTAAATGTTTTGTGATTTTTGTTAACCTGACTAGAAACAGGATAATGAGGTAGAATCACTCATATCTCAAGAGGCCTTTCCTTATTTCATTTGCTGTTTTCTCTTTCCGTGTCTCTTCCTGTTCCTTCCCTCTTTGGGAGAAGAAGCATATCCTACCCCAAGTCTGAGCATAAATAGTCTTATCCTCCTTCAGGCCTTAAAGGCTCAGATTCTATCCAAAGATCGACTTATCTAGGTATCGTCTCAGCAAGGAATGTGGATCTCTTCCCTTGAACCAACTGCTAAGAAAATCAAATCACCTCCTTGATTCTCCCCCTCTTGCTTTGACCAAGCTCACATCTCTCATCTAACTTGCTACCACTTTGGTCCAAATGCCGCCCCCAGGACATGAGAATGACCAGAACTGATCATCTCATTTTATGAAGAAGGGCTGCTATTAGTCTATGTTTCCAATTGGCCTTTGAAGAATAAGAATGTTTAAGCTTTCTTGGGAATGACTTGTCTTTCTTTTGTTGTTCATGGAGTGCAAATAATGACTCCTCATTGGCCAAGTGATTTATCCTAGTCCATGAAATATGCAAATGAGCATCTTGAGGGTGGCTCAGGGAATTTGGGGAATGAAAATGAGGAAAGTCCCAGGGTTTCGTCTACAGTTGGAGTTCAGGTGGCACAGCTTCTTCTGATTCAGGCTTTAGTTTCTGGCAGTTACCTGTTGCTATACTGCTGCAACCAGTTTTAAGTGATCTTCAGATAAATTTTAATTTTATGATATTGCAGTGTTAATGATATTGTTCAATAATTTTTGCATTCTGTTGTATCACCTTTTCTTTGAAAAAGGCATGCATATGAATCTCTTCCAGTTGGTTAACCAGCTAGCTAGCTGTCTTCCGTATTTCTAGACAAATATGAGTGAGCACTTTGTTCAAACATCTCAATTAGTCAATCCCTGAAGCCTTGTTTTCGCCAATGCCTTTAGTAGATCTTGGACTTCTCAGATTTATGGCTTCTGATAAAACAATGTAACAGTAATTAATTTGTCATTTTTTAAAATTATTATGTATTCTTTCATCCCTGCAGGTTGAAAAGGAGCCAGTGGATGGCATATCATTAACTCCTTAAGATAAATATGAGTGAAGTCAATGGCAGTACTTTTAGTATATTTTATTCTCTTAGGATATTTTATATATTTTTTTACAGATAAGGAAGAGAGAGCTCATCATTTTTATGTAATGGTCATCTGTCACAGGTCTTTATAGCTGTGTCTCATGGTAGCTACTGGCTCCTCTCCTATGGATGTTTGAGCTGCCTTATTTTTCCTCATCTATGAACGATGCTGTTTCATCCTAGAGTAGACAATACATTCATGACCCCCCTAGAGGTGCAGTAATTTTCTTATAATGTCCCTTGAGTAAAGAAATACCTAACCATTCCATTTATTAAGTAGTTAGGTCCAAACATCATAATAGCACATTGCAGATGGGGGGGCATAACATATATGAATTGAAAGAAAAACTAATATTTTAATTTCATTCTTAAATAACCACTATTACTTGATAATGAAATGTGTGTACCTTTTAGACACTGAACAGCTTTTCAAGCTTGGAAATCCTACTGAACACTACCCTAGTTTTCAATTTCCATTTCTCATTTTAGCAACTGCCAAAAATCAAGGCTCATAAAAGTCTAATGACATTGATAGGACTATAGTAATGCAATGTGGTGTTGAAAATGTAAAGTACTTCATGCTGGTAATTTTTGCAAGGTATCAGACAGATACTGTATATTACCACATTTTTCTTGAAAATTTAAAATATCCGGTGTTGGTTCACTGAATTCACTTCAATGTCCTGGGGTGCCTTGTGTAGATGATTTGAACCACACTCATATCTTCATGCCAGAGGGGCATTTACTTATGTAAATTTAACTCTGTTCTTTTGATGCTGGCAGTTATTATGTGTTCAATATACAGAAAGCATGTACAGCTTTAATACAACGTGGTCCATAAATATAAATCAGCTATTTTAACTCATACAGAGAACCAGCAATCTATTTCAACATGTCAGGAAAAATTTGTTGTTTTGCACTTACTGGAAGACATTATGTCCAAACTTGATGAATGACTTAAGGTAGTTTCTTATTATACTTCTTGCCCAAACACACAATGTTCACACACACACATTTTATATGCATGGTATGATTCTTTTAGCACTTTTCAGAAGAACAGTCTCTCACTTTGTTTTTGTTTGTTTGTTTGTTTTTTTTTGGGGGGGGGGAGCTTCATGTGATTTTTTTCTGTTTGCTTTGTTCCACCTTTATCTTCCTCTCCCTTTCATGTATATTCTGATTCTAGCATAAACAACTTGAAATTTATGTTTTTAATGTTTTCTTCTTTGCTCATGTAATCGTATACAGATCTTGTGTAAACAGTAATAATATGCCTAGTGGTAACTTAGCACATTATATATCATATTTTGTACCTTGCCTTTTTAATTAAAAAATACATTATAAGAATAGCTCCAAATCAATGGATACAGTCCTAATTCATTCTTTCTAATGGGTGGAGGTGTGGATGAGCCTTAATTTATTCTGCCATGCTCTTGTGAGTACGCATTCTTCGTGGTCCACTTTTACTCCTGCTGAAAACACTGCTACACTACTCTATACCTTTGTCCGTCTCTTTTTATAGACAAGGGAGCATAGGCTTCATTACAGAATTTCTAGATGGAAGAACATATTATATATAATGTTTAAATGTTTTAAAAGATGTTGCTAAATAGCTTTCCTCAAAGACCGTAATAATCACATTCCACCAACAGTGCAAAAGAGATTTTATTCTGTCTCAAGCAAGATAAGTGTTGGTGATCTTTTAAATTTTAACCAGTCTGAGGGAAATCAAGTAATATGATCTCTTATTATTATTTCAGTTTGCATTTTCCTGAATACAAGTGAATTTGAAAATTCTAAAATATGTTGGCTATTTGGATATCCACTTCTGTGTATCACCAGTAATGCCCTGTAACTCTTTTATGCTTGAATGTTTGCCTTTCTCTTGAAACTGCAAAATTTCATTGTACATTATTGACCTTAATATTTTGCATATGAATTATCTGATATCTGTCTTTCTTCTAAATCTATTATTTGTTTATTGACTTTTTAATGATTATCTTTTTTTGTCATACGAATGTTTTACATTTTTATAAAGTCAAACATGACTATCTTTTAAAATCTCTGAGTTTCTTCTCCCCTAAACAATCATGCATGCTTTTTTTTTCTTTTTTAATATTTCTTTACAATAAAAAATGAAGGCTCTGTAGACTTGCTTTTTTATCTGTATAGAATGAGACAGTTTAATTTTTTTTACGGTTTTAGGCAGTTGTGGACTTATTACATCACTTATTTCTTACCACTGAAGTGGATTTTTATCATGAATAAATGTTCATAAATACTGGGGGGAAATACTGAAATCTCTTTTCTCTTATACTGATTCATTTACTTTATTACTGGTGTGTCGCTTTAGGATCAGTGCTGTATTGCAAAGCACAAGGTCGGCAGTTCAAACCCACCAGCTGCTCCTGGGAAATCCTATACAGGGTTTCTGTGAGTCACATGGCACTTAGCAACAACAACATACCAAAAAACATGTTGTTCTGATCTCCATTAACTTTGTAACATGTTCTGATACATTGTAAAAGAAAATTTCTCCTCACTGATATTTTGTTTTCACATTTTTCTTGACTGGCCTCTGTGTGGTACAAACAAGTAACATGCTCTATGGAACACAATTCTATTCATGCATGGGTCATCATGATTTGGAATAGACTTGATAGCAACTGGTTACTGGTAGACTCAGTCAATTGTTCTTCAATATAAATTTTACAATACTTTTACCAATTCAATATAGACCCTGTTGAGCTTCTTCTTATTGTTGTTGTTAAGTGCCATTGAGTCGATTCTGGCCCATAGCGACCCTGTGTAGGGTTTCCAAGGAACAGCTAATGAGCTTGAACCACTGACCTTGCAGTTCAAACTGACTTTGCAGTGTGATGCATTAGCCCACAGCGCAACACCAGGACTCTGAGATTCTTAACTGTTGTTGTTAGGTACCATCAAGTCAGTACCGACTCATAGCGACCCTATGCACAACAGAACAAACCACTACCCGATCCTGGGCTAACCTCACAATTGTTGCCACACTTGAACCCGTTGATGCTGCCACTTTGCCAATTCATCTTGCTGGGGGTCTTCCTCTTTTTCTCTGACCCTCCACCTTACCAAACATGGTGTCTTTCTCCAGCGACTGGTCCCTCAATGTATTAAATTCATGTATTAGTTTTGAGGAAATTATCTTATTATGACAGTAAATTTTCCCATTCATCAACCAACTTAAGTGTATACCCTACAAGCCTGCCTACTACACTCCCCACCTCTCCCCCACCCCCCAGTCTTCAGCACACAGTTGCTCTCCCTCTCTGGATCTGAAGTCCCCAGCCACTCCATCACTCCAGGTCTTCCTCTCTGCCTCCATCTCAGGCATCACTGCTTCTCTGGGTAGGGTACCGCTCTCTGCTCTTCTCTGTTGATGGTCCTTGGACCTCCGCTCCTAGACTGGAAAGTTAATCATTCCCTTTCTTGCTATAAAACATCTACCTTTACATTTCCAACCCTCACAATCAGTCCTGATAACAATTATTCACTATTGTATCACAAAAGACCTGTCTGCATTTCATTTCATCGGCTCCGCCTAGACAGATTGGATACTACTCACTGGAGATTCTGCCTTCCTCCAGGCCGCCTGGCTCTAGGTTTCCTCTTGAAAGCTTGTAAGCCAGTCACTTCTTGCCTTTGTAGCCCCACTCCCACATTTTCTGTAGCCAATGTCCAAGTTGCCCATCCCTGTCTACTCTGTGTGTGGAGGGGTTGGGAATGATTCTTTTTTTTTTTTT
>NW_006408546.1:5325881-5336389 GCF_000296735.1 Chrysochloris asiatica | reverse complement strand
TATAGTTTTTCTGTTTTCTAGCTCATTTATTTCTGCTCTAATCTTTATTATTTCTTTTCTTTTGGTGGTTGTGGGTTCCAAAGATATAACTTTTGTATTCCTCCCACTAAGTAAAAGTAAAAAGCCTTGGACATCATATGTGAAGCAGGACTAAACCATCTGGAGTACTGGTGTGGCACTAGAGGATAAACACTGGTTTGCTAACCACAGGTTGGTGGTTCAAAAACACCAGGTACTCTTCAGAAACCCGATACAGGGCCGCTGTGAGTTGGAATCAATTTGTCAATACTTAACAATAACAAAAACCCATCTATGACAATGTGAGAGAAAAGACTTGGGGCTAAGAAACCTATGGGAAAGTTCTACTCTGTCAAATAGAGTCACTATGCGTCAGAATTGACTCAGTGGCACACAAAAATGCAACTATATGTTCTAAAAGGTAGAGATAAAGTAGGCCATCCAGGGACCTTGGGATCCAAGTAATGACAGAGTGATAAGCAAAACACCACAGAAAAATACTGGGTACAATACTACCTACGTATACCATCAAAGATCTGGGAGGCAGTCTAGACTCCCCCCCTTACTAGGCTTTAACCACAACACTTCATCTCTGATGGTATCAGAGAATTCTAAGTAGGAATCTGGGACTTCCATCCCTTAAGCCATGGTATCAGTTTAGGCATGTAATAAGTGTGGATTTCTACTCTCACCTGGCATTAACAAGGCATCCTTCCCACTCCCAACTAGGGTTGTGTCAAAGAAGGCTTAGCTGAGTCAAAACTTCAACTCATTATCCAGTGGTAAAAGGGCATTCCCATCACAGCATCAGCAGAGTCCAGGTGAGGAGCTAGAATTACTACTCCTACCAGTAATAATGAGGAACTTCTCCCCTTGGATGTCAATAGAGGCCAAGTGAGGTATCTGTACTTCTATCATGACCTTGTAGTAATGAAGCAATGCACCCTCTCCTTCCCCTACCAGAGGGCTATCAGGGGAGAAAAATCAGCTAAAACAGAGCCTCATGTATAATAAGAAAATATCCAGATTCAACGGAAAATCACTTCTCATACCAAAAACTGAATTTGAAAATGTAATCAATAGATTCCAACACTGAGGTGAAAGTGATGTTTAAATGATCTGACAAAGATTTTAAAGCAGTGATCATAATAACACTTCTTAGAGCAGTTATGACCGTGTTTTCAACAAATTAAAAACTAGAAAACCTCAGCAAGGAATAATAAGAACCAAATGAAAAATTTTAAACTAGAAATAGATTTGCTGAAGCAAAAAGTTCCGTGGATATGTTTAAAACCAGAACAGAAAGGGCATAGGAAAGAATCAGTGAACTGGAAGATAGAGAAATAGAAACCACTCAATCTGATCAACAGGGGAGAAATAGATTGACATAAAATGTACACCGTTTCAGGGATCTGTGGAACTGTAACAAAATATCTCATATTCATGTCATCAGAGTCCAGGAAGGAAAAAAAGAAGGCAGGGCTGAAAAGTTACTTGAAGTTTAGGATCTGAAAACTTTCCAAATCTGTTAAAAGGACATGAAACTACAGATTCAAGAAGATGAGTAAATCTTAAATTGGATAAATTCAAAAGAATTCATACCAAGATACTTCATAACTCAGCTTCTGAAAAAAAAAGGACAAAGAGAGCATCATGAAATCAACTAGAGAAAAATGACTCTTTACTACCTAAAGGGAAAATTTCTCATCAGCAAATCTCTCATGGGACACCTAGAAGCTAGAGGAAGTAGTACAATAATTTTCAATATTGAAGAAAAAATTTGTCAGAATTCTATGCCTAGTGAAAATATCTTTCAGGAATAAATGGAGAATAAATACTAAGAGAATTTGTCACCAACAGACCTACCCTGGAAGAATACTAAGGAAAGTTTTCTGAACATAAAGGAAACAATAAAAGAAAGAACTTTGGAAAATCTTGAAGAAGATGTTCAGGAAAGAGTAAGTAATAATAAATTTAGGCAAATTTGATAGACTGGTATTCTCCTCTTGATTCGACATTATTTGATGATGGAGATAAAAACTGTCTGGTGTGGTTCAAAATATATATGTAGAGGAAATATTTAAGACAATATAAGGCAACTCTATTATAAACATAGAAGGTAAAGGAAATCAGATTTTTATGCTTCACTAGAACAGTTAAAAAGATGACACCAGTAGACTGTGGTAAGTTATATGAATGTAATGAAATATCTAATTGTTGTTAAGTGCCACTGAATGGGTTCTGACTCATATTGACCCTGTACAGGGTTTCTGAGGAGCAGCTGGTGTTTGAACTACTGACTTTGTGGTTCATAGTCCAGTGCTGATCCTACAGCGCTACACCAGGAGTTCATACTATCTAGAACAATCACAAAGGGCTATACAAATGTATTCAGACACATTATAAATAAATAAGAATGTAATTCTAACAAATGTTCAAATAACTCATGGAGGGGGTACTTTAAAAAGTCAAAAACAAAACAGAGCAAACATAAAAATACAAACTGGAACACATAAATATAAATATATTAATAATTATAATAAATGTTATTGGCTTAAATACACCAAAAATAAAGATTAAGAGATTGTATTTAAACCATGACCCAGTTATATGTTACCAACAAGAAATTCACTTCAAATATATTTATATAGGCAGGCTTAAAGTGAAAGAATGGGAAAACCTATTTGATGAAAATATTCATTAAAAACTGTGGCACATACACACAATGGAATACACACAATGCTGATGAATAATGATGAATCTGTGAACCACCTCATAACATAGATGAATCTGGACTGAAATCACAAAAGGACAAATATTGTATGAAACCACTATTATAATAAGCCAAGAAAAAGTTTTTCTACTAAAAGAAATATTCTATGATCATTACCAAGGATGCATGGGAAACAGAGGACAAATCATTAGCTAGAAAGATGATGTTGTTGTTAAGTGCTGTCAAGTCAGTTCCAACCCATAGCAACCCTGTATAGAGTTTACGAGGTACGGCTGGTGAGCTTGAACTGCCAACCTTGTGATTCAAAGCAACTTGCAGTCCAGTGCCTTAACCTCAGACACATATTAACTTGGATGTGCTGTTGTTGTTAAGTGCCACTGAGACAGTTCTGACCAATAGCAACCCTATATAGGGTTTTCACAGAGCTGTTGGTGAGCTTGAACTGGCAACCTGGAAGTCCAAACCGACTTTGCAGTCCAGCGAATTAGCTCACAGCGCCACACCAGTACTAGTACTCTTTGGATATGGGAGAAGGCAATGTTTAATAAGAAGGAGGTGAACAAAAAATTATGAAGGAGAGTGAGATACTGGGAGCAGTACTAAAGTTAGACAGTAGAGGTAAATACCATTATATATGCAATCCTGGAATAACAATAATCTGTAAGTAGATGCACAGACATGCAAGCCAAACAGATGTGGGAAGGAGAATGAGTGGATGCCCACCTATACAAGTTTAACAGAGGCTGTTTCTACATATGTATTCACCCATGCTGTAAAGATATCCATAGAGTAGAGCATACACGGGGTAAAGTTTCAAAAACTATTTAACCAAACCAAACATCCTGAATTACTGAACCTGGGAATTTAGGACTATAATCTCAGGGGACACCAAAGTCATAGAATATAGAACACAGAGACAATGTTTTACATCCTACTTTGATGAGCAGTGACTAGGGTCTTAAAAGCTTTTGAGAATCCATCTAAGACTCAACTATTGACCTCCCCCCATTCGGACCAAAGGGGAGTGAAGAAAATGAAAGGTATATGGAAATAATTGATACAGTGGACTAACGGACAAGATGAACTTCAGCCTCCATGACCCTGAGACCAAAAGAACTAGAAGCTACCTGGCTACCACTATGGACTGCTCTGAAAGGATCACATTAGAAGGTCCTATGTAGAGTGGGAGGTAAATGTGGAAGAAAACTCCAAATCCCAGAAAAGTCCAAGCTTACTGATCATATAGAGACTATGACCCTTAGTCACTCCTTAAGCCTGAAAGTGAACACACCCCTGTGGCACAGTTTTCACCCAAATGATAAACAGAACTATGGATGGTGGTGTGACATGGAGTCGGTTCCGACTCATAGTGACCCTGTATACGGTTTCCAAGGCTGTAAATCTTTACTGGAGCAAAAAGCCTCATCTTTCTCCTGCAGAACAGCTGGTAGTTTTGAACTTCTGACCTTGAGGTTTGCAGTCCAATTTGTAACCACTATGCTACAAGATCTCCTAAAACAGGACTGACTATAAGGTGAACAATAACACTAAGAAAATACACATTCCCTAGAACAATCAACTATTTGAGATCCAAAGGGCAGCATTTGCCCAGGGACAAAGTTCAGAAGGGAGAAAGGGTGAGGAAAGAAGGAGGAAGTGGTAATTTAAGTGATGTTACATTGTGGAGATTGCAATCAGAGACATGAAACAAAATATGTATGGATTGTTGAATGGAAAATGCATTTGCTCTATAAACCTTCACCCAAATCACAATAAAAAGTTTTAAAAAACAAAGCAGAAAATTACCAGAAAAAGAAAATCAGTCATTATGTAATGATGAAAGAGTCACTACAGCAAGACTCATATACATCCAGATGTTATTAACACACAACAGAGCTTCAAATTGCATTCCACAATATTTGAAATAACTAAAGGAGATATCTACAAATCTACAATTACAATTGAAAACTTCAATAGCCCTTTCTCAGCAATTGATAGAACACCTGGACAGAAAATAATTTAGGATATGAAAGAATTTAACAACTCTTTTAGCCAATAGGATCTTTTGGATTTACCTGTTCATTATATGGCCACCCAGGACACATACCAAGAAAGATCATATCCTGAACCATAAAATATATCTCAATAAATGTAAAATAATTGAAATAATATCAAGTATGTGCTCTGACCACAATAAAATGAACCTAGAAATTAGTAACAGAAAGAACACAGGAAATTTATCAAGCATAAGGAAAATAAGCAATAGACTTCTAAATAAACCGTGAGTCAAAAAGGAAGTCTCAAGGACAATAAAAAATACAGTGAACTGAATGCAAATGAAAATATATCAAAATTTGTGGAATACGGCTAAAGAGGTGCCTATTAGGGCTATTCACAGCACTAAATGCATACATTAGCTAAGAGGAAGCATCTCAAATCAATAATCTAAGCTCTCACTTAAATAACCTGAAAATAATAGCAAAATAAACTGAAGCAAACAGAATGAAAGGGATAATAAAATTCAGAAAGCAATGATATTTGAGTAAAAAATTAATTAATTGAATGAGGCAAAAGCTGGTTCTTTGAAGAGGTGCTTTTGCACATTATAAACCCCTGGCAATATTGACAAATAAAGAAGAGAGAAGATACAAATTGACTATATCAAGAATGAAACAAGGATTTCAGACCCCACAGGCATCAGAAGAATAAGAAGAAAATAATACAAAGAACTCTACATGTAAAATTTCACAATTTAGACAAAATGGACCACTTTCTCTATAAACGCAAATTGCAACAAGTCACCCAAAATGAAATCGATCATTTGAATAGTTGGAAACCCTGTACAGGGTCGCTATGAGTAGGAACCACCATAATTATTAAGGAAATTGAATTTGTCGTTTTCAAACACCAGAGGAAGAGATCTTTTACTATAGGATTCTACCAAAAGCTTAAGGAAGAATTAACATCAATTCTACCCATCTCTTCCAGAAAATAGAATGAAGTTGGAATACTCTTTCTTTTTCTATTATTCTTGATCAGATTTTGGTATCAAATCTAGGTTTTTTCCATGAAATTAGTTGAGGAGCTGCCTTGCTTTTTCTATGGCCTGAAACAGTTGAAATAACATCATAATTATCTATTCTTTAAAGGTTAGATAAATCTCAGCTGTGAGCCCATCTGGTTCTAGCGGCCTTTTCCATGGTAGATGTTTAATCACCTTCACAAGCTTGTCCACAGGTATTGAGCTATTCAAGTTTGCCATGTCTCCTTAGATTTGAGTAATTTATATTTTGTTAAAAAATTTATTTCCTTTTAAGAAATAATTTATGTGCATTCGTCTTTTAGTCTTCTCTTATGGTATTTTAAAGAACCAGCTTCTGGATCTATATATCTTTTCTAATATTTGTTTGTCATCTGTATTTTTTTCATGTCAACTTTTTTTTAACTCCTCTTCCTAGTTTTTTGTGATTTGTTTTATTTCCCTAATTTCTTAAGAAGAGTATTAAATTTCTGTATTACATCTTTTTTTCTTTAATACGGAAGGCATTAAAGGCTAGGCTTTTTCAAAGTAGTAGAATTTCCACTAAGTCCCAAGGGTTTGATGAGATTTTTTTTTTAATTACTTCTAGATTGTTTGAAGTTTTTCTTTGTATTTCATCTTTGAGACAGAGTTATCTAGAATTTGGTTTTTAAATTTCAAAGTAATTAAGATTTTTGATAATTTTAAATTCTTTATTTTCATTTTACTGGATTTTAGTCAAAGCATGTGTCCTATAAAATCTCTACAGCTTAAACTTTATTAAGATTTACTTGATGGTTAATTATTAAGCCAATTTCCATACATTTTCCACAATTATAAAGAAAAAAATTACACTCTTCTATTTATTGAGAATACTTACCTTCTTTGTCTCATACATTCACCTATCCTAGTAGGATGAGATTTTCAGAAAACTTTTACTTCCTGGATTTTCTCCTTCTTCCCGATATGAGAACTTTGGAAAACTTTGCCCCATTTCACCCCATTTTACTACATTCCAAATCTCTTTTTTCTGAAATGGGTTAGCACTTTTAGTTTTAGACTATGAGGATTTTTTTTAACAACTTCTTTTGTCTTGTGTATTCTTTCTCAGCTCATTTTTAAACTATTTTGCTTTTTCCCTATTAAATATAAACATAGATCTGATATTCAGTCAGTTCATACTGGTGCGTCCATATTGGTTCTTTACAGTAGTCATTGTCTATTCTAACAGGCCCAATGTCTGCTCTGATTGGTTATGCTCTTACTGAACCAATTTTAAGTATATTAAATATTAGCCACATCCAGCTTATATACTACTGGGAGAAACAAACAATAAACCAAGAAAGCGAGTAAGATTTCTATTATGTTAGATCATAAGAAGTGAGAAGGAGAAAAATCAAAGCAGTGAATGGAAATATGCAGTGTTAGAAGGAGGTTTTAGCATTTAGATAGCATAACTAGCAAAGGCTTCTTAGAGAAGGTGACTTTTCAGTAAAGACTTTAAGAGAATGAGGGAGGAAACTATGTAAATCCCTTGGGGAAAAGCATTCCAGACCGATGAGGTGTTGTTGTTGTTAAGTGCTGTTGAGTTGATTCCAACCCATAACAACTTAGTATAGGGTTTCCAAGGAGCAGCTGGTGAGCTTGAACCACCGACCTTGCAGTTCAAACGACTTTGCAGTCTGACACATTAGCCCACAGTGCCACACCAGACAGAGGTAAGAGCATGGATAAAGGCATTGAGATGAGAGTGTGCCAAGAGTGTTCAAGGAAGAGCAAGGAGGCCAGAGTGAACAAGGATGATAGTAGTGAATGAGATCCAAATGGTAATATTGGAGTGTTTGGGAGCAGGCTTCAAGACATTCGAGTGAGGGGAAGTTGTTGGAGTGTTTGAAACAGAAGAATTACATCTTACTGTCTGAAAACCTTAAGTCAGCAGTTCGGAACTACCAGCCGTTCTGTGGGAGAAAGATGGGGCTTTCTGCTCCTGTAAAGATTTACAGCCTTGGAAACCCTGTACAGGGTCGCTATGAGTTGGAACCGACTCCACGGCACATTACAACAACAAGTACAGTTTTAACAGGATCATTCTGGGGAGGTGAAGGAGGAATACCAGTTAAGAGGTAATCTTGATAATCCTACTGAGAGGGGATTGAAGGTTGGATTTAAATGTTGAAAATGAGGGAGATGAGAGGTGGCCGAAATCAGTTACCTATTTTGAAGGTGGAGCCAACAAGATTTGATGATGGGTTGAATGTGGGCAGTCATTCAGTAAGACCCCAGGGTTTTTACTTAAGTAGCCAGAAGACCTGTGTGACCTTTAACTGGAATGGGTAATTCTGGTGCAAGAGCAAAGGTAGGAATTGTTTTGATGTTTTCATATGTAAAATTTATGACTGTGAGGTGTCTTAAATGAAGAGAAGGTAGGCAGTTGGGTAGTAAGTTTAAGTTTCCTCTGCCAGTTATATACTTCACTATTGGCTCTATAGTAGGTGGGGACTTGATTCTTTCGTAGTTCAGGGAGTTGGGATGTGCACAGTCTTCCTGATTATCCAGAATGAAAGTGATTTGATTTTTAAAGCCTGGCTTCCTGGAAGTCATACTTGGATCAGAGTAACTTACTGTTTTATATAGTTTCCTCCCTCATTCCCTTAAAGTCTTTATTGTTTAGTCAGAAGTTGTGCTTAACCCCTGTGAGTTAGTAAGACACCCCTGTTTTGTTGTTAGATCTGTGTTTGGCTTGCAGAATACTTTCCAGTTTACTCCACATCCTGCTTTAATAGTTCTTAAGTGGATTCAGTCTAGCACATGTACACAGCTTTTTGGACCCCCAGAGATGACTGTGCCCACAAGAGTACTCTTTCTGGCTGTCCCTTTCCCTTGTTTCTCTGTTAAATTTCTGGTTCATCGACCAGTTGGTGTCTAGTATGGAAAGGACCACAGTCCTGAGATTCTGTGCTTGGCTTAGCTCACAATACAGTTTAGGGTGATTTGTAATAGAACAATGGTGTCCATATTCGTGATGCCCTTGAGTGGTGCAAATCTGCTCTATTGCTAACCAAGAGATGGGGATTCAAGAAGAACCAAAGGCACCTTAGAGGAAAGGTCTGGTGATCTAATTCTAAAAATTCAACCATTGAAAATCCTACAGAACACAGTTCTCCTGTGACACACATGAGATTACCATGAGTTGGGTTGACTGGACTACAAGGGGTTTGGTTTATTATTGGGCTACCAGCCTTCTCTTCATTTCTGTACACCAATATCTCCAGTAAACACATCCCCTTAGTAAGAGCTCTTCTCTTTAAGGCCTGTCTCTTCCATTAGGAAGGAGGACTGGTATGTTTCTGCAGGATAAGCACTGGACTGCTAACCAAAAGGCTGCCAGTTCAAATACACTGATCACTCCATGGAAACTCTATGCAGGGTCACTTTGAGTTGGAAATGACTTGATGCCACTAAACAACAACTCTCATTGGGAGAGATACTGCCACTGCACCCAAGTAGGGCAGGGGCATGCAGCTAGTTCAAGGAGGACATCTGGTCTTGAGATATCAGTTCAGAAGTCATCAGCTAATTTTATTGAAGCCATGAGATTGGATTGGTGACCTAGACACCTCCTATAGAGATTAAAGAACAGCAATCCCAGAATGAAGTCTGGGTCACACAGACCTTTACAGCTGAGCCAGGCATTTAGCACTGCAGAGGAGGAGTTCCACCTGAGACCCAAGCAAGGAAAAGCTGGCTCAAGCAGTCACAGGCCAGCTCCATCTGAAGCCACAGGGACAGTTTGAGGTTCAGTAACTGTACCCCTCTCAATCAAAAGCCAAACCCATTGCCAGAAAGTCAATTTCACCTCATATGAACCCTAGACAATAGAGTAGAACAGTACCATAGGGTTTCTAAGGAGTTCTGGTGTGGCACTGTAGGATAAGCACTCAACTGGAATGCTGGTTTGAACCACAAGATCGGTGGTTCAAACTTACCAGCTGCTCCTCAGAAACCCTATACAGGGTGACTGTGGGCCAGAACTGACTCAACGGCACTTAACAACAACAACAGCATAGGGTTTCCAAGGCCTTATGGAAGTATACTGCCACATTTTTCTCTCGTGGAGCAGCAGTTGGATTCAAATCATGAACCTTTCAGTTTATGGCCAAGTTCTGAACCATTGTACCACCATGACACATAACTCTTTTACTTGACTATAAACTTTCTTCTTTTACTCATCAAGTCTATTATATACTATCATCTCAATTCAGGTGGTCACAGTTGACTCTATGGGTAGGAGATAGAAAAGACCCTTACCCATTTAGACTGTATCTGCTTCCTTAAGGCTGAACCAGGAAAGGCTGCTTTTGCATTTAGATTTGGTGTTGCTGTTGATAAGTGCCTTCACATCAGTTCTGACTCATAGCAATCCTGTGTAGGATTTCTGGGGAGCCACTGGCAGGTATGAACCAGCAACTTTTTGGTTAGAGTCCAGTGCTTATCCTACAGCATCACACCAGGACTCCCCTCTGTCACATTTATTATTGTTGTTGTTAAATTCCATCAAGTCAAGCAGGTTTGAACCATCAACCTTGCAGTTAGCCAGTACAGTGCTTAACCTAAAGCACCATACAGAACTCCACTGTTGTTGTTAGGAGCCATCGAGTTGGTACCGACTCATAGCGACCTTATGCACAGCAGAACGAAACACTGCCCATTCCTGGGCCAACCTCACTACTGTTGCCA
>NW_006408546.1:5316750-5324420 GCF_000296735.1 Chrysochloris asiatica | reverse complement strand
TATTCCTTCCATCTTCTCTTGATGCTTTCTGCATCATTCAATAATTTGCCCAGAGAATCTTTCAATAACGAAAGTTGAGGCTTGAATTTTTTCTTCAGTTCCCCCAGCTTGGGAAATGCTGATTGGACTGAAATTAACTATAATTGACCATTTTGGATCCGACAATCACATGATCTTCTATGCTAGGAATGATAAATTGAAGCGACAGTAGCATCACATTTGAAGTTCAGGGGTGGCACAGTAGGATAAGCACAGGACCCCAAGGTCAGTTAGAATAACAGGTCAGGGGTTCAAACTCACCAGTTGCTCCTCAGAAACCCTATAGTGGGTCGCTATGAGTTGGAACCATTTTGATGGCACTTAGCAACAAGCATCACATTCATCGTCAAAATGAACATTTCAAGATTTATTCTGAAACGCAATGCTGTCAATGATAGGATAATATCCAAATGCATAGAAGGAAGACCAGTTAATACAACAATTATTCAAATTTATGCACCAACTATTGCCAAAAATGAAGAAATTGAAGATTCTAATCAACTTCAACAGTCTGAAATTGATGAAATATACAATCAAGATACACTGATAATTACTGGTGATTGGAATGCAAATGTTAGAAAAATGAACTGGTTGTTGGAAAATATAGTCTTGGTGAGAGAAAAGACACTGGAGATCTCATGATATAATTTTGTAAGACCAATGGCTTATTCATTTAAAATACCTTTTCAACAACATAAGCAGCAACTATACACATGAACTTTGCCAGATAGAATCAAATCAACTACATCTGTGAAAAGAGATGATGGAGAAGCTCAATATCATGATTCAGAACAAAGACAGAGTCTGAGTGAAGAACAGACCATGAATTGATCATATGCAAGTTCAAGCTGAAGCTGAAGAAAATTCAAACCAGACCACAAGAGATAAATTATGACCTTGAGTATGTCCTGTCTGAATTTTTTGTTGTTGTTAAGGGCTATCAAGTAAATTCTGACTCAAAACAACCTTGTATAGTGTTTCCGACAAGCAGCTGATGGGTTTGACTTTGGCTTTAGCAGTCCAGTGCTTATCCTACAGTGCCACACTAGGAGTCCATCTGAATTTAGAGGCCATCTAATGACCAAACACTAGATGAACTGTGGGATGACATCAAGGATATCATACATGAAAAAGCAAAATGTCATTTAAAAGATAGAAAAGTTAGAAGAGACCAAAGTGGATGTCAGAAGAGACACTGAAACTTGCTCTTGAATGTAGAGTGACTATCATGAAGGGAAGAATTGAAACAAAGAACAGCTAAGTAGAAGATCTTTAAAAGTGACTCAGGAGGAAAACGTGAAGTATTATAATAAAATGTTCTGTGACGTAAGTGCAATGTAAGTACACAATGCAAACTTGTGGCAGGCAATCAACAAGTCCTTACCATACAGGGCAAGAAAAAGCAATTTGAATCTGCAAAACCATCCATTAAATTTTCATTTTAGCTGGTCCTTCTCCACCAAACTGCCTACCTGCCTATAGTGGCACTCTGTTTTGTTTTATTTGTGCATATGTATTCGATGGAGCGAAAACAAGGAGCTGGGAAGGGAAAGTGAACATTCTATAAGCACTAAGTTATCCCCCTGGGTCAATAGAAACTATCCACTCTCTGACAACCAAAATCAGTTGTTGTTGTTGTTGTTTAGTGCCATCGAGTAGATTCCTATTCATAGTGACCCTGTATAGAGTTTCCAGGGAGCAGCTAGTGAGTTTGAACCACCAACCTTGTGGTCTAAACTGGTCTTGCAATCCAGTGCTTTATTCCACAGTGCCACACCAGGACTCAAAATCAGTAAGGAAAAAAAAAAAAAATCCATATTTGAATTCAGGCAAAAAGTTCGAAATCCAGGTTTAAACCTTCTGTTCATCCTTGCAGCTAAACAGTGTCTCAATCCTTCCTTGGATTTTTCTGATTGTAAGAAAGATCTTCTCTTTATGGGACCAGAAGCTGTTTTATTTTGTTTGACTTCTGTTGGAAAGTTCCTGAAAGCCTGATTTCTTGCTGTACAAACATAAAACACAGTCCATCTCCCAAAACAGATGCCAGATCAGATAAGACAGATCTAATGGACTTCCAAAACTGCTATCACACCCACAATGAGGAGCCACCTACATTTGTCACACATGTTGTACATTTGAAGATAGCACGTATGGGAATTTGTTTTCAGTCTTTCTCTGGGTTGAGGCAGGAGTGCCTCCAACGCAAGACACAGAAAGGACCTGTCCCAATAGCTGCCTCTACATGGAGTGTCCAGCCTGTGCACTGTAGGCTTTCAGTGGAATGAGTAAGATCTTGATTTTAAGTTGTAATCTATGGTCTGGTCTGGGACTCATGGCAACCCCAAGTGTGCAGAATAGAACTGTACTCCATAGGGTTTTCAAGGCTATGACTTTCAACAGCAAATCACCAGACCTTTCTTCCAAGGCACTTTTTTTTTTATATATATATAAATGTTTTATTGTGAATTATGTGATAGTTTACATGGGAAAACATTAGTTTTACATTCATTCTATTGTATATCATTTCATTGCCATGATTACAATCCCCTCCATGCATCATCAACCAACCAAAGGGTATACCCTGCAAGCCTGTTCCCTACCCCCTGGTCATCAACACACACCCCCTCTCCCTCTCTGGATCTCAAGTCCCCAGCTGTTCCATCTCTCCACATCATTGTCTCTGCCTCCATCTCAGGTATTACTGCTTCTCTGGGTAGGGTCCCGCTCTCCACTCTTCTTCGTTGATGGTCCTAGGGATCTCTGCTCCTAGACTGGAAAGTTAATCACTCCCCTCCTTGCTATAAAACGTCTACCTTTACATTTCCATCCCTCACAATCAATCCTGCTAACAGTTATTCACTATTGTATCATAAGAGACCTATCTGCATTTCATTTCATCTGCCCTGCCTAGACAGATTGGATACTACTCACTGGAGATTCTACCTTACTCCATGCCCTCTGGATCTAGGTTCCCTCTTGAAAGCTTGTAAGCCAGTCACTTCTTGCCTTTGTAGCCTTCCCCCACCCCCTGGATTTTGGGTAGCCAGTGTCCAAGTTGCCCATCCCTGTCTACTCTGTGTGTGACGGGGGTGGGAATGATACTTTCCAAGGCACTTTTGGGTGGATTTGAACTGCTAACATTTTGGTTAGTGTTGTCTGTCCATTTGCACCATGTGGGGTCACCATGAGTAGGCTACTAACCACAGCAACGTCGTCTGGGATGGATGGCGAGGTTTCTAGTTTAATGCTGAATCCTCAAGTCTAGTCAGTGCTGGAAAAATCACATGCTGTCATTACATCTTTGAGTGAATGGGTGAATGGATGTAAATGAGTACAAAGTGCTAATCAAAAGCATCTGCAAATACTTCACTTTAGCTGAATAAATAAGAAAAAAAGAAAAGGAGGTTTTGGTTGCTGTTGGAAAAAAAAAAAAAATGTTCACTGGGGGCCAGGGTTGTTGTTGGTGGTGATTGTGTGTCACCAAGGCGGTTCCAACTCATATCAACCCTGTCTAGGGTTTCCAAGGGTGTAATTCCTTATGCAAGCAGAAAGCCTCATCTTTCTCCCATAGGCAGCTGGTAGATTCAAACTGCTGACCTTAAGATTAGCAGCCCAGCTTGTAATCCATTACACTACTGGGACTTATTGTATATATATATGTGTATTTTGTGTTTCATAAATCAGATGTTCAACAGGTTAGAAGATGTTGGAGAATAAGTGGTCAACATAGACAGGCTGTGTGTAGCTTTAAAAAGAGAATACACATTAGCAACTTAGCTCTCAAAGCATCCTAGTTTTGTTGACTTGATGTTCTCTTTAACCATGAGAGTGCCCAGTTCATACTTGTAAAACGATAGCATGCAGTAATTTAGATTGCTTGATGAACGTTTTAATGATGCTGATGCCAATGATAGTTTGAGGGGAAATTTTACCACTTAGAGATTTGGCCCCTCTTACTAATAATGCTTGTGAAGAACCTAGTAAGTAAGTGTATCAACAGAACTAATGAAAAATGAGTAAGAAAACACCACTGTACATGCATTTAAAGACAAGGGAAGTAAAAGTCTCAGAATGGGAAAGAAAAAAGGAAGACACTGAAGACAAGAGAAAGAGATCACCTTTCCTAATAGATATGTATCTGTGACCATTTTAAGATAACTGCCATAAAGAATCCTTGTACCCAAACTGTTGTTGCTGAGTGCCGTCGATTGGTTCTGACTCATAGCAACCCTACATAGGGTTTCTGAGAAGCGGCAGGAACCTGTTGATACTAATTTCCTGATTACCAGCTCTATTCATTATTCAGAAACTCTTATGTTTACAAAGAGAGAAACGAATAGGAGGGGCCAGGGGGACCTGAATTTTGGGCGCTTTGTGGTGTGTGAAGGGATTTGAATCTTCTGGGATGGAGACAGAGTTGTCATTATTTGTAATCATCTAGAAGACTTTTGTACTTAACCAACTGCAGGATGAACATCAGACCTAGACAATCAGGATTCCAGAAAGAGAATGTTCTTCCTAAACTCTGAACACTGACCCCATCATGCTTTCTGTCACACTTTGCCTAAGTAGCTTCAGCTTAGCAAATGTAGTAAAAGTGTATCAATTCCTTAGCTTTAAGAGGACATATTTCAGAAACCAATAAAACAAAAGTGATATATATGGAAGTACATGCTGGTTGTTGAGCATCATTGAAAAGAAAATCAGAGATATAGTTAGGGCTTACCACATGGATTCCACTCCACATTTTCCTAGGCAAGGGCTGTGCATGGCTTGTGGCAGCTTACCATACTTTTGTGGTCTCACATAGCTGTGGAGAGAAGGCAGGAGTACCCGTTACACATGTTGGAATCCATCCCAGGCTGAGAAGAAATCCAGTTGTCTCTGCCATTCTGCTTTCTAGCTTTTGAGCTAGAGATTCATGGTGTTATGAATTTGTGGTAACCCAGGTTTGACTTCTGATAGCAGTGTGTCATTTTAGTGAGGAGGCAGTGGAGGAAAGCCAGTCAAGTGGGAAATGAGAGCAGAATAGAGGCTGTGGTCCTTGAAAATTGAGCGAAATAGTGCACACACTCATAGTCTTATCATTTGTTCATTAAGTTCATAAATAATTATTGAACAAACAGAATGTTTTTGGACATTACACCAAGTGTGAGCTATACAAGAGGGCTTCAAAAAGTTCATGGAAAAATGGAGTTAAGAGATAATCGACTTCTTCCATGAACTTTTTGAAGCCTTCCTTGTATATATTAAATTGTTCTACTTGTGTTTTAACTTCATTAACTTCTTTGTGTTTTAACTTTTTTACACAGAGAGAAAATTAAAGGTGTCTAAGGAAAACTCCTTATAATATGTTTTGTAGGATATTAATATGCATATGAATATCCACACTGTAGAATATTTATATGTATATATATTTGTGAATTCAAGTGGTGCAATGTTTAAGTGCTCAGCTCCCAAATGCAGGTCAGTAGTTCACTATACATTGGAATCAACTCAGCAACACACTACAACAATATGTATATTCCAGGATGGGGAAAAAGAGGGTTCAATTCACTACGTTTGAGAAATATTATTGAGTTAGGAAAACTTAAGCACATTTATTTGCAGAAGAATGCCCTCAAGAGTCTTTGATATGTATTCTAAGGGAGGTAGTGTGCAGGGCTTCTGAAACCCATCAGCTACAGAAGCCTTCATTTCTAGGAGCTGCTCATAGAGCCAGTGTTCATAAAGCATGCTTCAGAAAATGCTACTTTAAGGTGTTTATCATCCTATTCAGAGAATGTGCAGTGATGTCTGACCTGCACTGCTCTGTTAGACCATGCCAGTCTGTCTTGGGCTGAGATCATTTCCAACAGACAGTCTGTGGAGGAGATGCCATTGCTTCAGATTGCGTTCCTGAGGGTCTGAGCCAAGCTAGTCCGTTTCCTTACTGACTTCCTGGTACAACATAATTCCGTAGTGTTTCCCCCTTTGGGAGAATTTTTAGACTATTTTTCTCTACATATTATAGGGGATCAGACCTTATTGACAAAACCATACACAAACACACAAAGGCTGAATATATGCATATGTGCATATAGAAATTTAGTTTTTGTCACTAAAATGCTATATCTTATAAGTACTCCATTTAATAAGCAGTTTGGCAAGGCCAGAGAAGCTCTGCACCAGGAATCAGAGAACTAGCTGGATGCTAGCTCAGCTGCCAGTTTTTCACTACAGAAATGTGAGAGTGTCATTCTAACATCTCTGGAACAAGTTCTCCTCACAAATGAAGCTCAGGAGTAAATGAGGCCTGACATACAAATGACACATGAGCTCTGCCTACTCACCTATAGCCAGAGTAGAAATTGCTAAGTGATACGACCATACTTTCTACTAAATACAGAGGCAGCGTCAGGATATGTGTTAGCTTCACGGGGCTTGTTACCACGATAAATATCACAAACTGGTACCTCAAACAGCAGAAATCTATTCCCTCAGATTTCTAGGAACTAGAAATCCAAAATCAAAATGTTGGCAAGGTTGATTCCTTCTTGGGGTCTCTGAGGGAGCGTCAGTTGCATGCCTTTCTCCGAGCTTCTTGGGGTTTTCCACAAGCCTTGGTGTACCTGGTTGTTGTGGCGAGTCAGTTCCTACTCATATTGACCCTGTACAGGGTTTCCGAAGAACAGCTGGTGAGTTTGAACCACAGTCCTTACGGTTCAAACCAACCTTGAGATCCAGTGCTTATCCTACAGTGCCACATCAGTAGTCCTTACATAGCTTCAATCTCTGTCTCTGTCTTCACAAGGTCATCTCTCTGCATCTTCACTGGCATTCTGCTTATTTATCTGTCTGCCTCAATGTCTCCAGTGTCTCCTCTCTTATTTTTAGATGGACAACCATTCTATTAGATAAGGGTTCACCCTGTTCCAATGAGACTACACTTAACTTATTGTATCTGCAAAGATGCTGTTTTGAAACAAGGCCACATTCAAAGCAAGTAGGGGTTAGAACTTGAACATATCTTCTTGGAGAACCCAACTTGTTACAATACCTTCCGGTTCTTCCCTCTCCCCTCCCTCCAACTCCATTTTGTCTGTTTCCCCGCCCTAAGCTACAAGGCGCATAGTTTAAAGGACAACGTGGCTTTTGATAGGCCAGAGCTAAATTACCCCAGCAATGACCACTCCCTTCCTAGTGAATCTATATAAATACCCTCCCTTCCTGTTGACGCTCTTTTCTTCTGCTTCCTCTCTTCCCGTCCGCCTCCTGCCTTCTCTCTCCTGCAGAGGTTACCTTCCTCACCCTGAATAAAGATCTCTAGATGGGCCATCTGGTGTGACGTGTGGTTGATGAGCGGCTCTGGGTCCTTTCACAACTCAACCCATAACAAGTACCTTCAGAAAACCATGTTCAGAATTGATAGAATTGCTTACATTCCCAAACTTGATAAATGCCAAGACTCCTGAAAATGTTAACAAAATAAAACCTAAAATATTAAATTACTGTTATCAACAACCAACATTAGAGATCTTGTCAGTTTGTTGTACTGTGGTGGCTTGTGAGTTGCTGTGATTCTGAAAGCTATGCCACTGGTATTTTAAATACCAGCTGGGTCACCCATGGTGGACAGGTTTCAGATAAGC
>NW_006408546.1:5311064-5314100 GCF_000296735.1 Chrysochloris asiatica | reverse complement strand
ATCTGTTTTGGAAGAAGTGCAGCCAGAGTGCTCCTTGGTGGCCGGAATGGCCAAACTTCGTCTCTCATACTTCGGACATATTGTCAGGAGGGACCAGTCGCTGGAAAAGGATATCATGTTTGGTAAAGTGGAGGGTCAGAGAAAAAGAGGAAGACCCCCAGCGAGATGGATTAGCAAAGTGGCAGCATCAGTGGGCTCAAGTGTGGCAACAATTGTGAGGTTGGCCCAGGATTGGGCAGTGTTTCATTCTGTTGTGCATAGGGTTGCTGTGAGTTGGTACTGACTCACTGGCACCTAGCAACAACAACCTTGTCATAGGGGGAACAAAGTGTCAGGAAGAGGTAAGCACCACTTGATTAATAATGAACTGCCTTGGGAAAAAGTGGTGGTCATAAAACTGACCTTGTTGTTGTTGTTAAGTGGCCCTGAGTCAGGGAGCAGCCAGTAGGTTTGAACTGCCTACCTTGTGTTTCATAGTCCCGTGCTGGTACTACAGGGCCACAGCAGAAGACCATTTTAAGCAGAGTAGATATTGATTATTTTAAGGAGGTCAAGGTAGGGAGCAGGAAGCTGGAACCCAGGGAAATAGACCCAAATCTATGGGACAACCCCCATCACTTCCTCCCTGCCTGCCGGGCTCCTCACACTTGTCTGAGGAAGTCACTATTGTACAGAAGGTTGAGGCAGGCCTCAACAAGTCCACGTTCATTCACATCTACTAGCTGCTGATCAATTTGGATTTGGGATGCATGTGCAACTTCCTGCAGATTAGTTTCTCTTCACTATTTTCAAACATCAGTTAATCAGAAATACAGGGCTCTCAAGCCTCAGATGACCTTTTTGGAGGACACTGCAGCTGATGAGATGGTGGGAACATCCTGTTAATAACCAACATCTGAGTGAAGTGCAAATTGCTTTACACTTGTGTGGGATTAGCATCCAAGCTCCCTATATGAAGAGGATCTGGCAGTTGTTGCAACTTGGAGTGACCTGCAATCGAACACCTTTTCCTCTCCTGATTTTGGCAAGCTTGGCCTGATTTTAGCAGGAAGGCGTGAATTTTGGAAGACAGTTTCTAATTGCTTGATATTTATGTACTAGTTTACATCTGTGTTTGTGGGGGTGGGGAATTGTTGGGGTGGAGAAGGATGAAAGCAGTGGATTTAGATTAAAAAACACTTTATAGGTTATAGCAGGAGCCCTGGTAGCATAGTGGATTATGAGCTGGGCTACTAACTGAAAGGTCAGCATTTCAAATCTACTAGTCACTTCATGGTAGAAAGATGAGGCTTTCTGTTCCTGTAAAGATTTACAACCTCAGAAAACCTACACAGAGTTGCCATAAGTCAGAACCAACTCCATGGCACACCACCACCATATTATACCATTATCTTCTCTGTCTGGAGTATCCAAATAGCTCCTGAGCTATTCAGAGGACCACTAGTTCAGTGGAAAGAACTTGAAGAGCAAAACGTAATAGAAGAGGGAAGAAAAGGTTGAAGGTGAGAAAAGTCATGCTGAACACTTCACACCTACACTGAAAAGACTTTTCAGGGTCTCTAAAGGATCAATTATGGAGTCCCGGTGTAGCACTGTGGGTTAGTGCGCCAGACTGCAAAGCTGTTTGAACTGCAAGGTTGGTAGTTCTGTAAGGACCTAACTGATCATGCCTAACTAGAGACCACTTGACTAAACTCTAGTCAGGCTTCAGAAAAGCATTTTAAATAGACAAGGCCTTAGTTTTTAGTTCCCACCAGATGGTGCGGCAATCAGTCAGCCCCCAAAACCTCAATGTCAAAATAATCCTTGAGAAACTCATAATGGTCAGACTGACCCAGACGAATGAGAATATCCTAAACACTAAACACCAATTGTTTTATCCCTTGCCAAAGCCAATCAGCTTATAGGTCAAAAAGCTTGCTTCATGCCAAGACCAATAAAAGTATAGAGTAAGAATATCTAACCAATCAGAAACTGTATCTATAGTACTGTACAATTATGCCCCCTAAAACCTTATAAAAACTGGTATGTAAAACAATAGGGGGTCGCCTTCAGCTCCTGGTTTTAGGAGTCTATGTGAGGGTGGACCCCAGCGCGTTGGCAAATGTCGCCTTGGTCTCCTGGTTTTAGGAGTCTGTGAAGGTGGACCCCAGCGCACTGGCAAATAAACAATAAACCTCTTGCTGTTGCATCGAACTCGAGTCCTGATAATCTTTTTGGGGTCTCCTAGTTGGATAGGCCTCAGACGGGGCCTAACAGTTCAAGCTCACCAGCTGCTCCTTGGAATCCCTATAAAGGGTTGCTATGGGTCAGAACCGACTCGATGGCACTTAACAACAACAACAAAGGATCAATTATAGTATTGAGTGTTGGCAAGGCTTCCTACTTAAAACCATAATGGTCAGATTGGATTTGTCTTCTTCAAGAGAAACTCCATGTGTCAGGGGAGAGTTTCAAGGAAAATTCTAAGTGACTCTGTCATTAAATTATAGTTTGATGACCTTGGGCAAGTTAACATCTTTGACCGTAAATTTATTTGCTTATAAAATAGTGACTGTTGTTATTGTTGTTATGTGTCATCGACCTTATGCACAACAGAATGAAACATTGCCCAGTCCTGTGCCAACCTCGTAATTATTGCTACACTTGAGCCCATTGCTGCTGCCACTGTGTCAGTCCACCTGATTGAGGGCCTTCCTGTTTTTCTCCTGCCATCCACTTTATAAGACAGGATATCCTTCTCTAGGGACTGTTCCCTCCTGATTATATGTCTGAATTATGACAGAAGTCTGGCTATCCTGGCTTCCTAGGAGCATTCTGGCTGTACTTCTTCCAACATAGATTGGCTTGTTCTTTTGGCAGCCCATGGTTCTTTTAATATTATCATCCAGCACGATAACTCAAATGTATCAATTCTTCTATGGTCTTTTGTAAAATTTTCACATGCATATGAGTTTCTTGAAAATACCCTGACTTGGATCAGGCACACCTTAGTCCTCAAACTGACATCTTTGCTCTTCAACACTTTAAAGAGGT
>NW_006408546.1:5306564-5307719 GCF_000296735.1 Chrysochloris asiatica | reverse complement strand
TGAGTATTGATGGTTGATCTGAGAAAAATGAAATCTGACAATATCAATTTTCTCTCCATTTGTCTTGATGTTGCTTATTGGTCCAGTTGTGAGGGGTTTTGTTTTCTTTACATAGAGCTGTAGCCCATACTGTGGTCTTTGGTCTTTGAAGGCTGTGGTCTTTCATCTTCATCAGTAAGTATTTTAAGTCATCTGTGCTTTCAGCAAGCAAAGTTGTACAATCTGTGTATCACAGGTTGTAAATGAGTCTTCAGCCAATCCTGATGTCACATTCTTTTTCATATAATCCACTTTCTCAGATTGAATAAGTGTAGTGAAAGAACACAACTCTGGTGCACAACTTTCTTAATTTTAAACCATTCATTGTTCCCTTATTGAGTTCAAACAACTACCTCTTGGTATATGTACAAGTTCCTCATGAGCACAAATAAGTGTTCCAGATTACTCATTCTCAACAATATTGCTCATGTCTTGTCATGATTAACACAATCAAAAGCCTTTGCTTAGGCAATATAGCACAGATAAACATCTTTCCAGTGTTTCCTACTTTCAGCCAAGATCCATCTGACATCAGTAATGATATACCTCATTCCATGTCCTCATCTGCATTCAGCTTGAATCTCTGGCTATACCCTGTCAATGTACTTTTGCAGTCATTTTTAAATTGTCTTTAGCAAAATTTTACTTACATGCAATAGTAATGATATTGTTCAATGATTTCCGCATTCTGTTTGGTCACCTCGCACTGGAATCTGCAGAAATATGGATCTCTTGCAGTCAGTTCGTCAGGTAACTTCCAAATTTCTTGGCATAGATGAGTGAGTGCTGCATCAGTTCATTGAAAGATTTCTATTTATATTCCATTAATTCCTTGTTCATTGCCAGTGCCTTAAATTCACCTTTGACATCCTCCTTCAGAATCATTGGCTCTTGGTCATATGCTACCTCTTGAAATGGTTCATCATCGACCATTTTTTTTTTTTTGATACAATGACTCTGTGTATACCTTCCATCTTCTTTTTTTTTTTTTTTATACTTTCTCTCTCTCTGTTTTTTTAAAAAAAATTTTATGGTGAATTATGTGATAGTTTACATGGGAGAACATTAGGTTTACATTCATCCTATCATATATCATTCCATTGCCATGGTTACAAT
>NW_006408546.1:5305929-5306464 GCF_000296735.1 Chrysochloris asiatica | reverse complement strand
CCTTCCATCTTCTTTTTTGTTTATGCTTTCTCTCTCTCTGTTTTTTTTTTTTTAATTTTATGGTGAATTATGTGATAATTTACATGAGAGAACATTAGCTTTACATTCATCCTATCATATATCATTCCATTGCCATGGTTACAATACCCTCCATGCATCATCAACCAACCAAAGGGTATACCCTGCAAGCCTACTTCCCCCTCCCCCCCCCACCGGGTGTCAGCACACAGACCCCTCCCTCTCTGGGTCTAGAGTCCCCACCTGTTCCATCTCGCCACATCATCATCTCTGCCTCCATCTCTGGCATCACTATTTCTCTGGGTAGGGTCCCACACTCCACTCTTCTCCCTTGATGGTCCTAGGGACCTCTGATCTTGGACTGCAAAGTCAACCAGTCCCCTCCTTTTGCTACAAAATATCTACCTTTACATTTCCAACCCTTACAATCAGTCCTGATAGCAATTATTTGCTATTGTGCCACATGAGTGCCATCCCCATCTCCTTTCATCAGCCCCACCCAGACAGATAGGATACT
>NW_006408546.1:5291938-5294256 GCF_000296735.1 Chrysochloris asiatica | reverse complement strand
TTGAGCTCTTTCTTCAGTTCTTTCATCTCGAGAAATGCTGAGTGTATTCTTCCCTTTTGGTTTTCTAACTCCAGGTCTTTGCACATTTTGTTATAATATTTGACTTTGTCTTTTTACCTCGTTTTTTCCATGTGCTTTAGCATCTCTATGTTGGAGAGCAAGTTTTCAGTCTCTTATGACATCCATTTTGGTCTTTTCCTTCTTTCTTGTCTTCTTAATGACCTTGTGCTTACTTCCTGTATGATATTCTTGATATCTTCCCATAATTCCTCTGGTTTTCGGACTTTAGTGTCTAATGCATTCAGATTATTTCTAAGTTCAGATGTCATATGTTCAAGGTCATATTTTGGCTTTTGCAAACTAGTGTTAATTTTCTCCTGCTTCAGCCTGAACTTGCATATAATGGATGGTTTGTACCACCTGACCTTATTTTGGTTGATGATATGGAGCTTTAACATCATCTTTTCCCACAAATGTAGTTAGTTTGATTTCTGTGTACTCCATCTGGTGAAGTCCATGTGTATAATTGTCTTTTATATTGTTTGAAAAAGGTATTTGCAATGAAGAAGTCATTGGTCTTGCAAAATCCTATTATGTAATCTCCAGCATCATTCCTATCACCAAGGTTATATTTTCCAATGGATCTTTCTTTGCTACCAATCTGCGTTTCAATCATCAGTAATTATCAAGACATCTTGATTGCATGTTTGATCAATCTCAGACAGAAGATATTGGTAGAGTTCTTCAGTTTCATCATCATTGACTTTAGTGGTTGGTACATATGTTTGAATAATAGTGTTTTAAATAGTCTTCCTTTTAGACATGTAGACTTTATCCTATCATAGACAGTATTGTGCTTCAAGACAGATCTTTAAATATTCTTTTTTATGATAAATATGATGTCTTTCCTCTTCAATTTGTCATTTTCTGCATAGTAAACCATGTGATGGTTCCCTCCAAATGGCCAGTACCAGTCCATTTCAGCTCACTAATTCCTATGATGGAGTCCTGGTGTGGTGCTGTGGGTAAATGCAGTAGATGTCAAGTTCGGTTTGAATCATAAGGTCAGTGGTTTAAGCTCACCAGCCACTTCTTGGAAACCCTATAAATGATTTCTGTGAGTTGGAACTGACTCAAAGGCACTTAGTAACAAAAACAGCGATGCCTAGGATATCGATAATTTATTTATTCCATTTCATTTATGATAGTTTCCAATTTTCCTAGATTAGTACTTCGTATATTCCGTGTTCTGATTATTAATGCATGTTTACAGCTGCTTCTCTTCATTTTGAGTTGTGCCCCACCAGCAAATGAAGGTCCCTAGGGCTTTACTCCATCGTGTCATCGCGGTAACTCTACTTTGAGGAGGTAGCTCTTCACAGTCATATTTTGAGTGTCTTCCAACCTGGAAGCCTCATCTTCTGGCACTATATCTGACAATACTCTGGTGCTCTTAATCATGTTTCAATATTCAATATTCTGGTGCTATCTGACAGTGTTCCACTGCTATTTATAAGGTTTTTAGTGACTAAATATTCAGAACTAGTCTGTCTCTCCTTCCTAGTCTGTCTTTGTCTGGAAGCTTAGCTGAAACCTGTCCACCACAAGTGACCCTGTTAGTATTTAAAATATTTTAAATATTAAAATATTTTAACTGTAGCATAGCTTCCAGAATCATAGCAACATGAAAACCACCACAGTACAACAAACTGACAGATGAGTGAGGGGAAATAGTGGCTAGTAGTAATATATGATTAAGTGGGACAACATATGTGAAGTGGTTAGAAAAATGCCCAGTGTAAACTAAACTATTTGCCATCAAGTTAATTCCAACTCATAGTGGCCCCATGTGCATTAGAGTAGAATTGTGCTCCATAGGATTTTCAATGATTGTTTTTGGAAAAAGATTTACAATCCTTTCTTCTGAGGGGCTTCTGGATTTTTGTTATACTCCATTATCCAGAATGGTTGGGAAATAAGATGTCATGGCTAATAGGAAGCTGCCACATAAATTACATACGGATTAAGGGTTTTCAAAGTCTTAAAAGACTATGTTTATCATGAGCCACCAAATTGGATAGTTTCACCTGTCTTTGGGATTCAGAGGCTCTCTAGGGTCTGTAGTCTCTTGGGGCATTTTTAAGAGCATAAGAAGAGTAATAAGGGTTCATCAGAGTTTGCCCCGGATAGTTCAAGTGAAGAGACTTTAATGAACAGACCACTTAGAGATATGAGGGAGAGTTGAAGGGAATCCCAGGGACTAGTAATAATTGTTGTTGTTGTTAGGTGCCATTGAGTCGGTACCAACTCATAGCAAT
>NW_006408546.1:5272049-5291268 GCF_000296735.1 Chrysochloris asiatica | reverse complement strand
CATTGAGATGTAATCCATACCAAAGGCTATGCTCTTTGATCTTCATCAGTAAATGTTTTAAGTTCTCTTCATTTTCAGCAAGCAAGGTTGTATCATCTGCATATCGCAAGTTGTTAATGAGTCTTCCTGCAATCCTGAGTTCACGTTTTTCTTCATAGAACCCAGATTCTCGATTGATTTTCTCAGATACAGGTTGAATAAGTATGGTAAAAGAAGTACTAATAGGAAGCTATAGTGTTGCAAGATAATACACTGGGCCACAAGGTGAGTTTGAACTACAAGGTCGGTGGTTCAAACTTACCAGCTGCTCCTGGGATACCCTATACAGGGCTACTATGCATCAAAACCATCTCGACGGCACTTCACAACAACAACATTATCCCGTCTCTGGGCCTGAAGAATGGCAGAAGTGGTGGTGTGATGGAGCCAGTGAGAACAAGAGCCTTTCAGGCTGGGCGGGATGATAGAAGGTCAGCTGGAGATGTCATTTAAGGCTAGGTGAAAGCAAGAACATACCAACCTCTCTGTCTCCTGCCTTCTGATCTGCTCGTGTCTTCCATTGGCTGCAGGAGGCAAGCTGACAGTTAAACCTAAATGAAATAATCTCATGGAGGTCAGTTTCCTGGGACACAGAGCTGAGCACAGAATCTGGTGATGCAAGGAGAATAACCACCACATTCACTAATTCTTGTTTCACAAATAGAGAGTTCACCAGCTATTGGGGTTCCTGTTTGATAAAGCATCCAAATAAACCAATTTTTCCCATAATATGGTTATCTTATTCAAGCCTCATATCCTGTAGCAAAGAGAACAAGAGTCAAACAGCATGTTCTAGAGGTGCAAGAATTACTCAGAAAAGGGTCAATTCACAAAGTCTGATCCACACGCTGGGGTGTGGCAATGGACATCTGCAGACAGCTGTGGTTGGATTACATCATGTATTAACTTCTGCTCCATGATTCCATCTACTATGACTTGGAGCTAAGTCATAGTGATTGGAAATATATATAGTATTGCCTTTTCAACTTAACTGTTTAAAATCACTTAGGTCGATTTTTTAAAACATTGATGCCTAAGTCCCATCCCCAGAGATTCTAATAAAAATTTTTAAGAGCATGGAGTCCTGGTGTGGTGCTGTAGGATAAAGCAGTGGACCACTCCTTGGAAACACTGTACAGGGTGACTATGAGTCAGAACTACCTTGATGGCACTTAACAGCAAAGACAACAGGTCTCTTCCCCTGAGATTCTAATTTAATTAGTATAGAAATCTCCCAGATGATTTAAATGTATAGCAAAGTTGGAAAACCACTGATATCGCATGGTGGCGGTGGTTATATACCATGGAGTCGGTTTTGACTCATAGTGACCCTGCATAGGATTTCTTTCCAAGGCTGTAAATCTTTCTGGGACTGGAAAACCTTTCTCCTGCAGTTTCAAACTGCAGCAGCTTGATTCTTAACCATTATGCTACCAGAGCCCCTTTGAGTTATATATATATATGTGTGTGTGTGTGGTTGTGAAGTGCCGTTGAGTCAGTTCTGACCCATAGTGACCCTGTAAAGTGTTTCCAAGGAGCAGCTGGTGAGCTTGAACTACGGACCTTGCAGTTCAAACGGCTTTGCAGTCTGGCGCATTAACCCACAGCACCACACCAGGACTCACTCTCTCTCTCACTCTCTCTCTGTCTCACTCTCTTTTACTCTCTTTCACTCTCTCTCTGTCTCACTCTCTTTCTCTCTCATTCTCTCTCTCTGTATCTATATCTATATCTATATAAAACAACAACAATATATTGTTAGGTGCCATTGCCTCAGGCTTGGTGCAGCATAGAACCAGCAGTCTACAGGGGCTGGGGAGGACAGGAAAGAGAAAGAATACCTGGAGCCCATCGATGTAGCAATTGCGTCTACAGTGAAACGATGCTCATTTTAAAGGTACCACACTCCTGAGTAAGGTGATGTGATTCTGCTGTTTGCTTTAAACAGCTAAGCCTGGAGCTATGTCTAGTGATGAAAGGAATATCTGGCTCTGAGTTCACTGACAGGTTCATCCCCAGGGTCTATAAACAGAACAGCTGGCATGAGAGACGCTGTTACTTGAAAGCTAGGCTAAGTGCATAGCAGCCAGATGATGGGAGCCTTCAATAGATCAATAATGGGGGAAGACACTTGTAATCCTGGCTCACTTAATTCCGTTTAATCTAGAGTGTTTGAAGTTTTTAGCCCTTGACTGGCAAGTGTGCCCTTTCTGAGATAAAGCCTGGAGTAGTCCTGGGTTGGCTGTTTCTTGAGATAGGTAGGATGATATGGTAGAAAAAGCATGTATTTGGGGAGTCAGGCAGAGTGCGTTACAATCCTATTTACACCACTACTTTGCTGCGTACAGTTTTATCATCTGCAAAATGGAAATAATATATTTAATAGAATCGTTGGTAGTAAGATGAACCATTCTCTTATGAATCATCATGAAACAAAAAAAGTTTTCTGTTAAACGTAACTGTTAAATGTTTTCTGTTAAATCGTGACTTGCATCCCAATTTCAAAGATGTTAAACTGTAAAATTTTTCATTGTTAAAGGTAAGGACTGAAAAAAATAAAAATAACTTCTACAGTGCCCAATACTTAGCAGGTAGGCTATAAAAGGGCATCATTTTCTCTCACCCCTTCCTTTGAGCACTAAAGTTACCACCACCATTAGCTACCACCCAATTTGCTCTCCTTTTCAATCACTAGCCCAGGGTCAGAATGATTTCCTAAGGAGATAGCTTCTATAAAGTATATTATTTCTATCACATACACAAAAATTAACTTTTTATTGTGAATTGAGTGAAGGTTTGCAGAGTAGGTCCACAGATCATCTCAATCACTGCAGTCCCCTCACTGTGGTATCACTTACCCACTTCCTCCCTGTGTTTCTTGTTTTCAATTTTCTTTTTTTCCCAACTCTTTTGAATTTTAGCCTTGGGTAAATACTGCCCTTATGATTGATGGCAAATGGATGACCAATCTGTGAGGTGCATACCTCCCTAGTGTTATTGTCCCCTAGCGTAGTGGTTAAGAATTGGGCTGCGAACCGCAAGGTCACCAGTTCGAAACTACCATCTGTTCTGTGGGAGAAAGATGAAGCTTTCTGCTTCTGTAAAGATTTACAGCCTCAGACCCTGTACAGTGTTGCTATGAGTCAGAACTGACTCCACAGCATATAACCACCATAACCACTACCACCTATCTAAGGAACTCTGGTAGTGTAATGGTTACAAGTTGAACTGCTTGTCTCAAGGTCAGCCATTTGAAACTATTACCTGTTCCAGGGGAGAAAGATGAGGCTTTCTGATCCTGTAAAGATTTGCAGCCTCTAAAACCCTATACCGAGTCATTATGAGTCAGAACTGACTCCACGGCACATAGCACCACCATATACCTATCTATTGTTTGGCTGAAAATTGAGCCATGAGGATGAGTTCAGTTCCAGACCTGAAGGCTGATCAAGGGCTGTTGTCTCAGGGTTCTATCAATTTCTATCTGACCATTATGCCTTTTTTTGATTTTGAGTTTTGTTCACATTTTCTCCCACTCTCTCCAAGACCTTCTAATGTGATCCCTTTCAGAGTAGTTGGTAGTGGTAGCCAGGCACCATCTTGTTCTTTGAGTCTCAGGGTCATGGAGACTGATGTTCACATGGTTCATTAGTACATTGGACTGTTCCTAAGCATCTTCAGTTTTCATCACTCCTTTTTCCTCCAAGCAAAGAGAGACCAATGGCTTCACGTTAGCTGGCCACTCATGAGCTTGTAAGATACCAATCACTCGCCAAAGTAGGGTGCAGAACATTTTCTTTGTGGACTATGTTATGCTAATTGACCATGATGTCTCCTGAGAATACAGTTCTGAGACCTCAGGCCTAGCAACTCATTCCCTCAAGGTGTTTGATAATGTCTGAGTTTTCATAACTTTGCCATGTGTATTGTCCACCGTCTTTATGGATGTACAGTTAATGAAGGTAAATACTCACGTACAAATATCCCGTCAATCCCTTATATATGTGTAAGTATATTCCCTCTCTCTCTCCCACATCTATTCAGCCTGAGTGTCTATCCATGTATCTACCCTTGTTGTTGTTGTTAGTTGCCATCAAGTCGGTACCGACTCATAGTGACCCTATGCACAACAGAATGAAACACTGCCCAGTCCTGGGCCAACCTCACAATTGTTGGCGGGCTTGAGCATCTTGATGCTGCCACTTTCCCTTACATCACTATTGCACTCTTTAACCCTTTCCCTCCTCCCCTTGTCTTCCCCTGCCTCCTTCATTTTTTCGCCAACCTCCTTCTTATTGTATAGCCTTCCCTTCTACCCATGATAACACATATCTAGCCAGTTAATTACTCCCCTTTCCCTACCACCCCTGGTAAGCATTAACAAATATTTCTTTTAGTGCGAAAACATTTTCTTGACTTTTTACAACAGTGCTCTCATACAATATTTGTCCTTTGGGGATTGACTAATTTCATTCAACATTACGTCCTTCATATGCATCCATACTATGAGGTGTTTCACAAATTCAATTTTATTATTTAATGTTGCATAGTATTCCACTGTATACCTACATTTGTTTATCCACTCTTCCATTGATGGGACTATACGTTGATTCTATCTTTTTACTATTGCATCACAAACATTTTGATTACCTTAAATATGAAGTGCCTTCTTGAGTTTGTTGAGGAACCAACTATTTTCTTCTAGATTCTAGATTCACTCATAAATTTGTTTGTGTGAATGGTTCAGAGAACACTTGGCAGCATTTCTCAGTTTGCGTAGGTAGAATTGAAGATGGACTAGACTATCAGAGGAACTTATTAGCTTTCATGAGCAAGTTTAGTCTCTACAAAATAGAATATTAAGCATCAATGACATTACCCTGTCATTGTTACAACCCCAAATGCTATTAAGCATTTCCAAATACCCCAAGGCAGTGAGTACTACCCCAATGAGAACCACTAAGCTACACAAGTGTTATGGTCAGCTTCAGTCCAAGTTGTGTCTGAGGAAGTAAGGACAAATAAAGGCCCTCACAGATTCAGACATATTTGCAGTTTTAAGAAAGGATGAACAGGAATGTCCAGTCTACATGGCAGGCAGCCAGGAAAGGTCTGATCTCAGGATGTGGACATATCACACAAATAATGGCTCCAGTAAACTTGTGTTATGGTCCTAAGTGACACAAATGGTTTGCACTTGACTGCTAACATAAAGGTTAGCCATTCAAACCCACCTGGCAGCCTTATGGGAAAAAGGCTTGGTGAACCGCTCCTGTTAAGGTTACAATCAAGAAAACCCCTCTGGAGCAGTGCTACTCTCTAACACCTGGGGTCATCATGTGTCAGAATTGGCTCAACAGCAACAAACAACAACAAACTGGGGTTCCACATATGACGTGTTACACAGCCAACAGAATGGGAACCACTTTCAGTTGTCTCAAAGTGGAGAATCCACTTTATCTGGAAAATCAAAACCTAGCTCACCTGCACCAATCTCTCTCTTTCTGTTGAGTGAACAAGAAACCCACAACTTGTTTGTTGCAGTTACTGGGCAAGCCACCAGCTCTGAGACCAGTCACTTAAAATCAGCAGCCACTGCAGCTGAAATCCTGAATTTGAATAATGTTATTTCTGGTAGCTGAGTGATTTATTTTGTTATCTAAATTTTATGTGGTTTAATATGTCTCCTAGGAAGTTATATGATTTGAACGATGGCCCATAATAAATGCTTCATTTTTTAACATAAGTAAGTTATCTATTTTTTAATCAGAAGAGTTTCGTTTCTCTCCTCATTCACTAAATAAATATAGAGTAAACATTTTAAGAAGATCATTGTGAAGGAAGATGCAATCATAACCCTGCCCTGGAGGCCCTCGTATCTCTCTCTGGCCCATGACATTATTCTTCACCAAGCCAGGCTCCCACAAATATCCCTTGTCCTAATGATAAAAACTTGTACTTCTCCAGGAGACCTTGAAGCAGACATCAATTTTTCTTTCCTTTTTTTTTTTACTTTATTTTTGGTGAAAATATGCACATAAAATTCCCCTCTTCCTCCACAGTTTGTAGACATCATGACCAGTCACAGGGGTAACATTCTCCACATGTGTCAACACTCATTTGTTCTATTCTAGTTAATTTACTCCCATTAACTGAAACTCCTTGCCCCATCCCTAGCCCTTTCTTCTACACTTTAAAATAACTGTTGACCATTTGGTCATATGTAGCAATGTATTTTCTTTTTTTTTTTTTTAAGTTTTTTTTTTTTTTTTCTTTCTTTAATGACTTATTGTGAATTATGTGATAGTATACATGGGAGAACATTAGTTTTACATTCATTCTATCATATATCGTCTCAATGCCATGGTTACAATCCCCTCCACGCAATCCTTCCCCTGTGCCCCCCAGGTATTCTGCACACAGTCGCTCTTGCTCTCTGGGTCTAGAGTCTCCAGCTGCTCCATAGCTCCACATCATCATCTCTGGCTCCATTTCAGGCATCACTGCTTCTCTGGGTAGGGTCCCGCTCTCTGCTCTTCTCCCTTGATGGTCCTAGGGACCTCCATGCCTAGACTGAAAAGTTAATCACTCCCCTCCTTGCTGTAAAACGTCTACCTTTACATTTCCAACCCTCACAATCAGTCCTGATAACAATTATTCACTATTGTATCACAAGAGACCCGTCTGCATTTCATTGCATCAGCCCCGCCTAGTCAGATTGAATAGTACTCACTGGAGATTCTACCTTCCTCCAGGCCCTCTGGGTCTAGGTTCCCTCTTGAAAGCTTGTAAGCCAGTCACTTCTTGCCTTTGTAGCCCCTCACCCCCATTTTAGGTAGCCAATGTCCAAGTTGCCCATCCCTGTCTACTCTGTGTGTGGAGGAGGTGGGAATGATTCTTGCTGTAAGGACTTGTTCCCTCTTTTGAGTTACTGCTTCCATAGGTGTAGGTATATTTTCATTTTTAAGAATTCTGTACTCACGGGTGACAATCTTTACTTTCTGAGCTACACTGTTAATTAATTGAAATCTGATGTTGGAATAATTTTGATTGAAGGTTTGAAGGGTCACTCAGGGCCACAGTCTCAGGAACTCCTCCTGCTCAGTAGGCCCAATAATTCTGAATTCTTTATGAATTTTAAGTTCTGTTCCCTAGTTTTTTCCCATTCTGTCAGTATCCATCTATTTTATACCTGATTAGAGTTTCACTCAGTAGTAACCGCCAGGCATTATCTCGGTTTTTGGTCTCAAGGTAGAGAAGGCAGTGGTACATGGAAATAGTCCTGTAGTCTGGTTTCTCTTCTGATTCATGGAGTGTCTTCTTTCTCTTTTGTTCCCAAACAATGGAAACTAAAAGTTGTATCGTAGTTGGCCACTTATAAGCTTTTAAGATCCCAGATACTACTCACTCTGCTGGTAGATGGATCATACATTTTAGAGTAATTTTAAGGACTGGCATCAATTTTAACTCCTGCCATCAGGTTCCTCACCATCAATGGTGGTGGTGATTATGTGTCATGGAGTAGATTCCAACTCATATTGACTCTGCATAGGATTTCTGAGGCTGTAAATCTTTACGGGAGCAGAAAGACTCATCTTTCTCCCACATAACTGCTGGTAGTTTTGAACTATTGTCCTTGAGGTTAGCAGCCCAACTTGTAACCACTATGCTACCAGAGCTCCTCCCTCACCATCGATAGTATCACATTTTTTAGCTTTCACTTCCTTGCAGCATTGCCTTTATAATTCCCAACCTTTATAGAATTCCAGGGAGTAGATGGCCGTTAAAGACAAAAGTTTAAATTATTTATTGGTAACACATTGAACTTGTGTCCCACACAGTCCAATCTATATGATGAGGGTTCAGAGCACCCATTGCATTCCTGGTATACCCAATGGACAAATGAGAACTCCACAGACACATGTACAGCCTAATTTATTGACTTTTCCTCATGAGTTTCATATTATACATATTTTTGCCAGCTTGGGCATTACTTTGAACATCAGGATTTAGATAACAGAGCTCAAAACTTGCATAACTATATAGCGTAGGTCAAAGGGCAGCTCAAGAAGACAAAGTCAAATATTATAACGAAATGTGCAAAGACTTGGCATTAGAAAACCAAAAAGGAAGAACATGCTCAGCATTTCTTAAGCTGAGGGAACTTAAGAAAAAATTTGAGCCTCAATTTGCAATATTGAATGGTTCTGTGGGCAAAATATTGACTGATGCAGAAAGCATTAAAAGAAGAGGGAAGGAATACACAGAGTCATTGTACCAAAAGGAAATGGTTGATGTTCAGCCATTTCAAGAGGTAGCTAATGATGCTGAAGAGAGAAGTCCAAGGTGCATTTGAAGGCAGTGACAAAGAACAAGGTGCCGGGAATTGATGGAGTACAAATTGAAATCTTTCAACAAACTGATGTAGCACTGGAGGCACTCACTGATCTATGCCAAGAAATTTGGAAGACAGCTACCTGGCCAACTGACTGGAAGAAATTAATATTTGTGTCCATTCCAAAGAGAGGTGACTCAATGGAATGTGAAAATCATCTGACATCACATGTGTGCAAAATTTTGCTAAAGATAATTAAAAAATGGTTGCAACCATAAATTGACAGAGAATATCCAGAGATTCAGGTTGGATACAGAAGAGGATGTATAATTAGGGATTTCATTGCTGACTATATGGATCTTGGCTGAAAGCAGAGAATATAAAAAAGATGCTTACTGATTGTATGGACAATCATAAAAAGATGTGGATAACATTGCGGAGAACGAGTATTCCAGAACAGTGAATTGGGCTCATGAGAAAGCTATATATAGACCAAGAGGCAGTTATTTGAACAGAACAAGGAAACACTGAACAGTTTAAAATTAGGAAAGATGTATACCAGGGTTGTATTCTTTCACCATACTTATTCAATCTGTATGCTAAACAAATGATCTGAAAAAATGGATTATATGAAAAGAATGTGGCATCAGGATTGGAGGAAGACTCATTAACAGCCTACGATATGCAGATTATACAGCCTTGTTTGCTGAAAGTGAAGAAGACTTAAAATATTTACTGATGAAGACCAAAGATCACAGCCTTCAGTATGTCTTACACCTCAATGTAAATAAAGCAAAAATTCTCACCACTGGACCAATAAACAGCATCAAGATAAATGGAGAAAATAATTAAAGTTGTCAAAGACTTCATTTTTCTCAGATCAACCATCAACACTCATGGAAGAAGTAGTCAAGAAGTTAAATGACATATTGCTTTAGGCAGATCTGCTGCACAATACCTCTTTAAAGTGTTGAAGAACAAAGATGTCAGTTTGAGGACTAAGGTGTGCCTAACCGTGGTATTTTCGATAACCTCATATGCATGTGAAAGTTGGACAGTGAATAATGAAGACCGGAGAAGAATTGATGCATTTGAGTTATTATGCTGGAGGAGAATATTAAAAGTGTCAAGTACTGCCAAAAGAACAAACAGATCTGTGTTGGAAGAATTGCAGCCAGATGCTCCTTGGAGGCCAGGATGGCCAGTATTTGTCTCTCATACTTTAGACATATTATCAGGAGGGACCAGTCCCTGGAGAAGGATATCACATTTGGTACAGTGGAGGGTCAGAGAAAAAGAGGAAGACCCCCAACAAGGTGGATTGTCATAGCAGCAGAAGCAATGGGTTCAAATGTAGCAATGATTGTGAGGTTGGCAAAGGACCAGGCAGCATTTCATTCTGCTGTACATAGGGTCGCTATGAGTTGGTACTGACTCGATAGCACCTAACAACAACATATACCATAAGAGTTCTGGTGGCACAGTGGTTAAGCACTCAGCTGCTAACTACATTATTAGAGGTTCCAAGCCATCAGCTGCTCTGTGGGAGAAAGATGTAGCAGTCTGCATCCATAAAGATTAGAGCCTTAGAAACCCCATGAGGGAGTTCTACTCTGCCCTGTGGGTTGCTGAGTCATAATTCACTTGACACCAATGAGTTTGAATTTTCTTCTTTTTACACTGCATAAATGGTCACTGGACTCCTGGTGTGTTGCTGTAGGATCAGCACCAGACTTCGAAACACAAGGACAGAAGTTCAGATCCACCAGCTGCTCCTAGGAAATCCTTCACAGGGTCTCTATGAGTTGGAAAAGGAGCTCTGGTAGTGTAGTGGTTATGAGTTGGTCTGTTAACCTCAAGGTCAGCACTGCAAACCTGCCAGCTGTTCAAGAGAAAGATGAGGCTTTCTGCTCCTATAAAGATTTGCAGCCTCTGAAACCCTGTGTAGTGTTACAATGAATCGGAACCAACTCCATGGTACTTAACAACAACTACAAAGATTTACAGCCACGGAAACCCTAAACAGGGTCACTGTGAGTCGGATCTGACTCCGTGGCCCACCACCACTACCTCCACCTCATAATGTTATATGAAAGACGCTGCCTGTTAAAAGATTTAAATAGTAACTGTACCAAAGAAGATAAACAGATGGCAAATAAGCATATGAAAAGATGCCCAAAATCATTAGTCATTAGGAAAATGCACATTAATAGTGGAGACACAGTTGTACATGTATTAGAATGCAAAAAAATTAACTTCTACCCGTCATATAACTCAGCCATTTCTTCCCAAAGAATTTACCCAAGAAAAGACGAAACATATGTCCCTGAAGAGGCATGTATATTTTGTTTACAAAAGTTTTATTTGTAATAGCCAAGAAACTATAAATAACCTAAATGTCCATCAGTATTTAGCGATTGTTGTTGTTAAGTGCCATTGACTCAGTTCTGACCCATAGTGACCCTGGATAGGCTTTCCGAGGAGCAGCTGGTGAGCTTGAACAGCTAACCTTGCAGTTCAAACGGCTTTGCAGTCTGGCGCATGAACCCACAAGAGGAGGGATGAATTGTTGATGTGTAAAACAATCATGAATTTTTCATTTATGCTGAAAAATATTTTAGACTAAAATTTTGAAAGAGTATCTCTTCAAAAACAATATTCAATAATTTAGTATGTTGTGGTGCTTTAGGATAAGCACTGGACTGCTATCCACAAGGTCAGTGGTTCAAACTCACCAGGTGCTCCTTGGAAACTATATGGAGGGTCGCTGTGGTGGAACCTGCTTGATGGCACTTAATGACAACATCATACTATAACCTAACTGCTTTTTTCCCTTTCCTGCTAAAGATAATTATGAGTAGACATGAATTAGGAAATAGAGCCCAGACTTTGAGTTCAGAGGACATGAATTCAGTTCTTCCTCTGACACCCAGTAGCTTGTGCTGATATTTGTTCCTGAACTTTCTATTTTGTACAATGGTGTATATAATGTTGCATCCCATGACTGCTATAAGAATCAGATGAATAAAATGGATGTGAGCCTATTCTGTCAACTATAAAGCAGCATGAATATCTCAGTCATTACAACGAGACAGGAGATTAGCTGTCATCATTTGCAGACTAGGTAACAGAGGGCCAGCAATATTAAAATCAGCATTGACACATTGTACACAAGAGCAAAGATAGATCCCACTGCTACCACCACACAAGTGTGCACACATACACACACACACAGCTCATTTCCTGTAGACCCTCATTTTCATTAGATTTGCCTGGACACTTTGAAAAGTAGCACAAATATTTAAAGATTCCTGGGTCCCACTGTATTCTTATGAGTTACATGAGATAGGGAACAAGAATCTTGAGGTTTTAAAAAAACGCTTCCCTCCCTATTGATTCTGAGGCAGCCAAGTAGCACCAGTCAGTGGGAACTGAATGTTTTAGAAACAACCACCTTGACCTTGGTGCCTCTCAATGAGAAAAATGAGCTACCCTAGGCTGCATCCTGCTTTCAGCCTCCAAAAATGATAATATATCTCCCATAACAACTGGGAATTCATATTGTATTGAAATATCCTCCAAATATGCATCTAGTATTGTAAGCACATCCTCAACCAACATTTCTTTTTTTTCCCTGAGTACTCTCTATCCTTGGAATTCCTGCTTGCCTTGAGATTATCTTTGGAAATGATCTGTCTTGTTATTACAAATTTTGTTATTTACTTTCTTTCCAATTAGACATTTCCCTAAAAAAATAAAAAAAGTGCTCAGTGTTGCCCACTGGCAGTTTACTTTGAATATCCATGTCTAATGCATGTGGCTTGATGTCAACACAAAATGCATACCTATGTGATGTCCTTGTTTGAAAATCAAGAATTATTTGTGCCAACCAACCATCTGTCAGCTTGTTGTACTGCATGATGCTAGAAGCTATTCAACTGATATTTCAAATACCAGAACACTCATCTGTATTAGACAGGTTTCAGCAGAGGTTCCAGACTATGCCACACTAGGAAGAAAGTTCTGAAAATTAACCAATGAAACCCAATGAGTCACCATAATATTGTCAAAACAAGGATGCTTCAAAAAGTTCATGCAAGAATAGAATGAAAAGATAGTGAGTTGTTTCTCCCATGAACTTTTTGAAGCCCCTCATGTTGTGCTGTAAGATGAGTCTCACCAAGTTGGAAGGCACTCAGAGTATAAGTAATTGTGATGTAGAAGGTCATCCATGGACTCAAAGATACCAATAATCATGAGGATGGCATAAAGCTGGGCAATGTTTCCTTCTTTTATACACACAGTAGCCATGAGCCAGAGTCCACACAATGGCAACTAACAGGAAAGCAGAGAAACAAAGACTAATGTTTCTATCTCCTATTTCATCATCTGTACTTGCATGTGATTCTAATTATTCCATCCACAAGAAATGAAGGTATCTTTGCTATATCTCAGTTGAGGTTATCAAACCTACCTTTAAGTTACATCTTAGTGGTTATTTTGAAACCAGCTATCAGAAGTCACTATTACATGCACACAATTAGCTCCTTTATCATTAACTCCTTGTTTCCATGAATTTGGACTGAATGTTGCAAACTCAAATACCTCTAGGAGCTAGATGGGGTAATTCAACAAGGGGAGAAGACCTAGAAGAAACCTTGTGACCTGGTGACTAAATGCCCAGACTGACTAGGGCAACCTCCAATTATTACCATGCAGGAATGTGTCCAAGGTTGCTAGATAGTCTGATGATTTTCCAAGAGTGGAACAATAGAAATATCCCTTTTTTAAGTTGGAAAATTAAGAGAAAAACACTGTGGGATTAGTAAAATACTTCCAAGTTAGCTTGACGGAGCCCTGATAGCATAGTGGGTTACCTGCTGGGCTGGTAACAGAAAGGTCAGACGTTCAAATCTACCAGCTGCTCTGCAGGACAAAGATCAGGATTTCTGCTCCTGTTAAGATTTATGGCCTCAGAAACTCTATACAGAGTTGCAGTGAGTCGGAAGCAACCTGATAGAAAACTACCACCCCCACTTCAAGTTAGCTTGAGCCTAAAGACTAGTAGTTCATGACCTCTGATTTATACTATTACTCAAAATCCTGGTCTCTGAACAACTGAAAACAAAAAACAATGTAGGAAAGTCTTATACCCAGTCAATGCAATGATCAATCCTGTCCCCGAATTAGCATTGTATAAGAATGCAAAATTCAGGTCCAAATTCATGGAAGGCCAGAATAGTCAAATAGCCATTTGTCTCAACAGTAACTTGTTTTAAAATGCTATTCAACACTGGATTTGGCTTTGCTTTTCAGGTAGACAGTGACATAACCGGAACCATAGTCTTGTACTTCTTGCAACATGGATTATTTATCCTTCCAAGAATGACGAGCAGGCCTGGTAGCATAGTGGGTTACCAGTTGAGGCTGCTAACCATACGGTCAGCAGCTCAAAATGATCAGTCATTCTGCAGGACAAAGATTAAGTTTTCTGCTCCCGTAGAAAATGTTCTGCTCAGAAACCCTATACAGTGTCTCTTTAGTCGAAACCAGTTCAGTGGCACACAGCCACCACCACCCTCACCACCGCCACCAAGAATGACTGGAGGTGTTTTCTTATGAACAACCCTCTCTCTCATAGTCCTGAGTGATAAGGGTCAGAGAGGAAGCCTGGAATTCAAGAGTGTCAGGAGAGGCTGGTCAACACAGGTCACAATATTGACCATTTTATTGAGAGACTATTTCCTCGGACTGCGAACCTTAAGGCCAGCAGTTTGAAACTACCAGCCGCTCTGCGGGAGAAAGATGAGGCGTTCTGCTCCCATAAAGATTTACAGCCTCGGAAACCCTGTACAGGGTCGCTATGGGTCAGAACCGACTCGAAGGCACTTAACAACAACAGCAACAATTTCCTTTGTTAATATGAAAGTAAGGGGAATGGTTTTCAGTTTGTGTTAGTAAATGATGCTTGGGAAAGTAGCCAACAAGCCCTGTTTCTATTAGAAAGCCAGCGGTACATATGTTGTTGTTGTTAAGTGCTGTCGAGTTGGTTCTGACTCATAGCAACCCTGTATAGGGTTTCCGAGGAGCAGCTGGTGAGTTTGAACAACTGACCTTGCAGTTCAAACTGACCTTGAAGTTGAGTGCTTATCCTACAGCACCACACCAGAACATACAGGTTCCAGCTGATTTATAAAACATGAAGGATGGGTATCTCCAGTTAAAAGATTCTGTAGGAGCTTGAGCTATCTCTAGTTTGGTCCCTTAAAGCTTCCTAGAATATAATTTTTTTATTTTTATTTTTACTTGTGACAGATATAGAAGGAAAGATCTTTAGTGGTAAGGGTTCCAGCAGGAAACAGATGGCATAACCAGAGAGTTTAACCTAAAGATTTAAACTCTTTATAGAGAGACCCTTGATAGGGGTGTGGGCAGCATTACATTACAGGTGTCAACAGAAGATGACAAGGTATAGGAGGTAGCGCTGAGAGAAATTGATTACACCCTTCACTCAGAAGGGTAGATGGGTGGAGTAGGGGAGACTGTTTTACCCGATCCCAGCAAGAACTCCTCTGTGAACGAGAATCTGTTGGTACAGCTGTATGTTGATACAGACAGTCAAGGCCTGTACCTATCAGTTCTCCAATCTCCTGCCAAACCCTCTCTTTGGCTAAATCCAATCAGAGCCCAAAGATCCAAGGAGCCCAAGAAATTAAATCCACAGAAGTCATCCTCCTGGAGCACAGAACTGGGCAGAAAGTGGCAAATTTGGATCATAGTGGTATAAACAGAAGTTATGATTACAGAAGGCAAGGGAAACCATAGATCCGTGGAATGTTAACACAGAAACGAACTTTTCATTCTCGAATCCTCTAATCCTCATCTTGTTGATGAGAAAATCAAGGCCCAGGGAATAGAAACAAGTGGGCAAATGTTGTTGTGGTTGTTAAGTGCTTTCGAGTTGGTTCCGACTCATAGTGATCCTGTGTAGGTTTGAGCCACCAACCTTGTGATCCACAGTCGACTCTCTTCTGATCCTACAGTGCCACACCAGGAGTGCGGGTAAATCTTATACACTTAATGAAGGGCAGAGATGAAACTGAAGGTAGTCATCTTCATATCCATTCTGATGGCTTTCCACTTCATTATTCTGGGAATTGTAAGATAGAAAACTCATATTGGAATCAGAGCAACTTTGTGTAGGGTTTCCCAGGAGCACTTGTTGAATTTGAACCTCCAACTTTGTGGTTCATAGTCCAGTGCTTATCCTACAGCACCACACCAGGTGTGTTGTTGTTAAGTGCCATTGAGTTCTGACCCATAGTGACCCTGTATAGGATTTCCAAGGAGCAGCAGAACTTGAACTGCTGACCTTGTAGTTCAAACCTATTTTGTAGTCCAGCGCATTAACCCGCAGTGCCACTCCAGGTTGTAGGGTTGGCTAGAATGAAAACGCATGCTCCCATTACTGTGTCCATCAGACATCTCCAATCAATTACAGATTTCTTTCCTCCTGAGTCCAGATTTGCTTTTAGAATCTCTCTCATCCCAAGGCTTCAGGCAACAATTAATAATTTATCTACTTGCTGCTCAATTATCTAATAACATGTGATCCACATCTTCAAAATCTAAGTCTTTATTCTGTCTAATAGGATTTTCCTCGTTGAAACATGGCTCACTCTCTAAGGTGCATCCTTGTAGAGTTTGTAACTCCTTGCTTTGGTGAACCTGTACTTGGTGGAGGGCATTTATAGTTTATAAGAAAGGGAAGCATCATGAGATTAGTTTGCTTGAAGAACAATAACAAAAGCCCTAAACCCTGATGAGTTTTCTCTTTCTTTCTCCCTGCAGGTTGACAGAACAGAGGTGATTCGCACCTGCATAAACCCAGTGTATTCAAAACTGTTTACTGTGGATTTTTACTTTGAAGAGGTGCAACGCCTGCGGTTTGAAGTTCACGACATCAGCAGCAACCACAATGGGCTGAAGGAGGCTGACTTCCTTGGTGGCATGGAGTGTACACTTGGCCAGGTCAGCCCCTTTTTCCCACCCTTCCTTAGACTTTTCTTCCTCCCTTGCCTCCCTCCTCTCTCTTATTCAATCCTTGGTTTCTCCTTTCAATTTTATTTTTTATCATGAGACATTTTGCAGCTTCGCAGATACTGTCATGCCCACTATACTTAATAGGGATGAGGCTGCAGATTTGTGAAGAGTTTTTTATCTTTACTGAATTAATCATTTTCTTTTCTGAATCCCCTTATATCAGCTATTTATTTTAACAACTATTTATTGAGCACTTACTATGTGCCTGGCCCCATGACTGCTCATGTGTCTGTTATAACCTTATCTTGATACATCATGAATTTCCATCTCATAGCATGGAGTATTTCTTACTTTTATTCCAAGCATCTAATGCCAAAAAGAACTCCAAGATAGGGGCTAACTAGATATTTTTACTTTATCCTCTTATCAGTAATATGAAAAAACCAACACTCAGAGATATTAAGTGACTTGACCTAAGCCTCACACTAATATGTGGCAGAGCTAGGACTAGACTGTTGTTGTTGTGAAGTGCCGTTGAGTCAGTTCCAACCCATAGTGACCCTGTATAGGGTTTCCAAGGAGCAGCTGGTGAGCTTGAACTGCCGACCTTGCAATTCAAATGGCTTTGCAGTCTGGCACATTAACCCATCGTGCCACACCAGGACTCCAGGACTAGACTAGATCTTCCTAATTCCAAGTCCCATTGTCTCAACTCTATAACACGTTTTATTTTTCCTTCCCTTCCGGCTATACCCAGAACTGTTATAGGTGCTTCTTGTTGTTGTTATTAAGTGCCATCAAGTCAGTTCTGACTCATAGCCAAGTTGTATGAAATTTCCAAGGAGTGAGTGGTGGGTTTGAACTGCCAACCTTGTGATTAGTACTTATAAAAAAACAGTCCCTGTGTCCAGGAAGTGAACAGTCTAACTGGAGAAGGTACAATATGGACATATCAAATACAGTGATTCACGATGTTCCTTAAGCTACAGTGAGACAAGATATCTTGGCTCTATACTCTGTACATAGGGTTGTGGTCATTTGGGAAGGAGAACTTTGCTGTTGAGTAAAATCAAAGAAATTGCCCGAAGTATAACAATTATTCTGAGAATGGTGCAGGACCAGGCACTGTTTTGTTCTGTTGTACACTGGGTTGCTATAAGTTGGAACTAACTCAAAAGTACCTAAGAACAACCACAGAATCAAAGAATGTATTATGGAACAGGTAGTTCTTGAACTAAACTTTGAAAAATATGTGGTCCAAGGATTGAAGACAAAGAAAAGAGATCTTCTAAGTAAACAAGCATAGAGGTCAGAATGAATATTTTATGGTTCTGGGGCTGGGAAGAGAGCTGGTATGACACTGTGGATTAATGCAAGATTGGTGGTAACCACAAGGTTGGCAGTTCACATTCACCAGCCGCTCCTCAGAAACCCTACATAGGTCGCTATGAGTCGGAGGTGACTTGACAGTACTTAACAACAACAAGGGCCTGGGAAAGACAGTGAGTCAAGGTCAAAAGCTCACTGACTCTGAAGGCAATGAGGCTTACTTACACTTTGGAGCCCGTCATTTGCACACGTTTCTTCTAAGGTTCTGTGTTGAGTTTTGTATTTGTAGTTGTGTAGCCTTTTTCTCAAAGATGGCTCCCAATTTATATAAACCCCAGAACACCCCCCCCCCCCAAAACCTGGATCCATCGCTTGTAAAAGTAAAGGGTTTGTATGTGAGAAAGACTGCCTGACAAAGTTTGCACATGTTTGTTTTTCCCTTGCCTTTTTCCACTTATCACTAAAAGGATTTTCTACTACTATGTGGGTACCCAGTGACAAAATAGATAAAAACCTCATTACTCTTTGTCACCAAATATGAAAGCAAAGGACTACTATCAAAATACAACTGAGGGAAGGCAGAGAGTGAACCTGGACTATCCTCTATAAATGTAATCTCTCTCATGGTTTTAATGGCAGATAGTTCCATAGCATTGCTAGGTGAATTTTTACTTTGCACAATAACTAAATATTAGATAAATGAATGAATTATGAAATTGGGGTATAACCCTGTATTTATTCAATCAAATAAGATAATTAAAATGGCATATTTTGTAAATATTAGTAGTGTGGTGCTGTAGAATAAGCATTGGACCAAAAGGTTGGTTTAAACTGCAAGGCCAGTAGTTCAAACCCACAAGCTGCTCCTCAGAAACCCTATACAGGGTTGCTATGAGTCAGAATCAACTAGACAGCACTTAACAACAAAGAACCACACCAGAATTTCCCCTCAAACAATGGGCATCTGTTTTATGTATAAATATTATATTTTATCTCATGAAATAAATCTGTGATAAAACGTGTTTCTCATCCAACGCTTTCATGACTTTGTGGAAATGGCCTTCACACAAACAACCTTAGTTTGTTGTATGTGTGATGAACAAGATTCATCTTTCCATCAGCTGTTTAAATCATTCCAATAGTCAGTAAATTCTTGACCCTCTATTTTGTGCCAGACATTGTGCTTGGTGCTCTCAAGGAAGGGAAAAGAAGACAATTTATCTTCTCATAGATGTTGTTGTTGTTGTTGTTAGGTGCCTTCAAGTCAGTACTGACTCATACCGACCTTATGCACAGCAGAACAAAACACCGCCCCATCCTGGGCCAACCTCACTACTGTTGCCACGCTTCAGTCCATCGATGCTGCCACTTGGCCAATCCAACTCATTGGGAGTCTTCCTTTTTTTCTCTGACCCTCCACCTTACCAAACATGATATCCTACTTCAGCAACTGGTCCCTCCTGACAATATGTC